>NC_137606.1:26851480-27296480 GCF_963280865.1 Gymnoscopelus braueri
ATGGTCTGATCACTGATTTTTTTCCCCACAACTGTCCATTACTGTTTTTTGACAAAGTTCTTTCATCGTCGAAGGAAGACATACACAGTTTGTAAGTAACTATATAGCTTGCTAGCTAGCTAGCTGAGTGCGCGGTCTGAATGCAACGTGACTGGCGTTGCTAGTTTAATAGCATCATATAAGCGAAGCTATATATATAACATATATATTTATAACAAACTTCATAAACTAAATGTCTCAGTTGTCTTTGTTAACTGTGCCATTGTTGTTAGAGTTACGCATACTACTGATCAACTTGTTGGCTATATTCTCTCTGCAGTCTTTTGCAGACTTATTGGATTCCTGCATACGCATTTAATAATGGACGGTGTGACAGTAATTTCCAACCCCACGGTAGCTGTGCGCCTGACATCTACCCTCTCCGAGTTCGAGCAGAATCGCAAATTTAACAGAGGTATCAGCATAGCAGAATTAAAGGTGAGTTCTTGGATTTTCTAGAAATTGTACGTTGTGAAAATGTTATTAACATGTATGGATCGTGTGGATGTAAGGTGTGGTCTTCACATGTATACAAGCTGTTGAGGCTATATAAAGTGAACGATGTAGTCTTCTTACAGTGCTTTTGTCACCTTGTCAAACCATTTAACATTTATTATTTTCTGCCTGGGTTAGGGTAAGTTGGAAATGATTGTGGGTACACCTGCCTCCTGTATGGACCTTGAGCTGTTCAGCATCAGCGACACGTTCCTGCAGAAACTTGATGACAATGAAGCCTTGCTAGGTTCCTACCATGTCGACGATGACTGCAGAATACATGTATGTACTGTAGCTATTAACTGATCTTCACAAACGCAGCATGCCACGTAGTGACTACTTGACAACATTTTAATTATTGCATGATGGCAATTATTGCTTTTCAAATTGACAGGCTTGGCACAATAACGCCAGTCTAAATAAGTATACTTGGGTATGTCCATCGGGGTACGACTTACTTAGATGGTGCCACCAGTTAGCCCCTCCTGTAGCTCCGGGGATGAGGTACCGCTGTGTTATGTTCCATTTTAAATTCAGCGCATGCTGGCAAAAAACGGTTTAAAGGGATAGTTAACCCCTTAGTAGTTAAAATTAAGAATTGTATTCATGATGGTAAATCTATTCTATTATTTACACAGGTTACTGACCGCAGTGGAGCTCAGACAGGGGAGTTCAGTGACGTGTCCCAAGTGGAGAAATTTCAAATATCAGACGATGATTATGGGAAGAGACAAGGTACAGTCTGGTCTTGTATTTTACATAAACAATCAAACTACTAGTTCTCATGACTAAATATACTTCATTACATTTTAGAGGTCGTACACAAACTACAATACATTTTTAAATGCCCACCTCCACGCTCGAGTGACGGGGTGGTAAAGTGCCCGCCCACCACTGCGGAGGTTGTGGGTTCGAATCCACCGTCCGGCTTTGACGAGCGTCTACACAAACACAATTGGTTCGGGGAAGCCGGGCGGGGAGGGTGATAATTGTCACTGCACGTAATCATACGGGATGGGGCGGCACCTGTCAGCAGGGAGTAATAAGGGAGAAATAAATAAATAAGAAGACATCCTCAAATGTCATGCTTATCAATAAATAAAGCTTAATTTATACTCCATAACTTTGATGTGTAGTCTCACGTAGCCAAACAATCAGAAATCTCTGCCTACTGATTCATGTGGTGAAATCTAAATTCATGAACTGGGATTGGACGTCAGAGAAAACGGTAGCAAACCTACATCCACTGCTTTGAAAACCAATCCTGATAACCACCCTTTATGAAGTACCGCCGCAAAGTCTTTCCATTGGTTTTGTGTTCGGTTTCCAAATTGTTTCCTCCCAGTTGTAACAGTAAGCAGAGATCGGATTGTCTGGCTAAGCGAGAATAGTTGATGGGTAGCCTAGATTTAATTGTGGTTAATTATCTCACCACCGCAGATTCTGCAAGGTCATTCTTAAAGAAACACAAGGTTGGACGCTTCAACGATGTAGAGACGGCAAAGAAGGAAGCAGCGCTTGCCGCTAGAGAAGCTGAGGAGAAGACCGCTGCGGATAACCTCGCTGTGGGCAACCGCTGCCAAGTGCAGGTCTCAGGGCAGCCCACCAAGATTGGCACAGTTATGTATGTTGGTAAGTGTGTGACTGACTCATTAAAATACCATACTGCCCTCAGTACACATCCCGGTTCAAGAGCTATAGGTCAAAACTTGAGGTGGCCTGTTATAGCGCCACCATGAGGCTGATTATCTGCTTACAGACACATGGACAACTAGATGGAAAATAGAATAATTAGCGACTTTCATTAACTAGGTGTCAAGGTACAGGATTGTCAAGTCTGTGTTCTTGGCATAAAAAACAATATACTAAAACAAGACAACGTTTCTCTCCAACATCGATCTTCGTCTGTGTAATTTCAGGAAATGCAAATGTATTGCCAATGGGCTTGCATTTCCTTGAAGCACACCACAACAACAGCTCCCTGAGAACAGGTCTTAAAGGGGAACTGATTTTTACCATATATTCTATTGTGAGGAGGATGTGAAAATCAGACGCAACACAGACACATTCTGTGTTCCGAGACCTCACACTGGAAAGTCCTCGCCAGCCTACATAATATATATATATATATATATATATATATATATATATATATATATATATATATATATATATATATATATATATGAGAAGACACTGGGAAATGTTGTTGAATTATAATGATGTGCCTTGTGTTCCCTCAGACCACTCCTTTGAACTGTGAACTTTGGTACACTTCCAGTGTGAACTTGTGTGGTACACAATTAGCTAGCTCATCATAAGATCATTATTAATTTTCATTAGATCAATTTGATCATTAAGTTGACATTGTGGACTATGAACTACTAGACTAACCCTATTCATGAATAATCATGACTATTTGAGAAACTATTGAAACTATCTGCGTGCTCGCACTAGCCTCGCGTGGCCAGACTATATAAGCCTCGCGTAGCCAGACTATATCACTGCGTGGATATGAGTCTGGTGCTTCCATGAGGACGTTTTTTTCCCCAAGGGGCGGGATCAAAACAATGGCCCTTGACGCAATTGGTTAGACCTACGACCAATTACGTTCTCCCATATTTGAATACTGGGCCCCCTGATTGGTCACCCCAGACTTCGGGAGCAGGAAATGGATTCACAACGGAGCGGTGCCAGACCCAAATCGCTGAGGGCAATTTTTGTTTTGTTGCACTGGCAGATTCGTCTGGTCCCAGGCTAGGCTCGCACCGCATACAACACTGTCTGGCAGGAGTCGATACGTTGCTTCCCAGCCTGCCTATGGCCGACAAACCTCCGCCGCGTAGGCACAAGGGGGCTATTGCCTCCTCTCCATGCCCACCAGGGGAAGCTCCGCCCCGGGTAGTGGAGCCGTGCGGCCCCTGGTCCATGCCTGGGCATAGGCGGGAACCACTTTGCGCATGTCAAAAGTTAAATTCCGAATGAATGTTTGGGTCATGTAAACGAGGAATACTTTTATTCAGGTTCCATGTAAACAGTTGGGTATGAATCTCTGTTTGGAATGAGTTCATTCTGAATGAATAAATATTGTCCATGTAACCGCAGCCAGTGTGTCTCGTTTTACTTTCCTGGCCACGTGCATCCTACATGTTTGTAGACCGAAGCTTTCCATCCAAAATAATTTGTCAAATATCTTTGTCTTTGGCTGGGTGCCTTGGCTTTGAGACTTGCATAAATGCAACAACAAGGGTGTACTTTATGTGTCAGAATCAGAATCCATTTATTCATAAAACGTCACTATTCATATCTTGGTTGCAGGTACAACAGATTTCAAGCCAGGCTATTGGGTGGGTGTGAAGTACGATGAGCCCCTTGGAAAACATGATGGAAGGTAGGAGCGCTATAATTTCTTGCTGCTGTGCATGCTTTCCAATGGTTTCCCACATGCGTGCTCCAGCTCCTGAGTTTGACCAACTGACTTTTCTTATTATCTCTACAGTGTCAGTGGGAAGCAGTACTTTGAATGTCAGAACAAATATGGTGCATTTGTGAAGCCCATGACTGTGACTGCGGGAGACTTCCCTGAGGAGGATTTTGGTCTGGACGAGATGTAAAACCAGGATATTGCTTGCTCAAAGGAAAGGAGGGTTTTACCTGCCTTGAAATCACAACAGTGCTTTGTTGTCCCTTTATCAACCTGAGATGAAGGGAAGGCATTGTTATTGCAACTAATTTCATTGTTTTGTGCCAGATGGGAAGCTATGCTCTTGATTCCAAACACCTGTCAGGAGGTATTTCAGCACCTTGTGTTCCCTCAGTAAAACAAGTTCACGGCAACTAGATAGCCACTGCATCTCTTGTGTTGTTGGGTATGAGATGAGCATACTATTCATTATATATAGTCATAACAAAACGGCGCAATCCAACAAGGATTGGTCATTTAGAACTGTCAGTCTTAGAAGCCCATTTTGCATGAAATTCTGTCCTAATGAATATTGATAATGTTGTGCTCCCAACTTAAGTAAAAAAAAATCTGATTTTACACAACATTCTGTTTGACAGCTTGGATACCAGCTCAGCCTCTCCAATTTGTTGAGCTGTTGTCTTGTCAATCTGTACAAAGGTGGTTGTATATAGTATGTTTAGATACACGTATGTTTTTGTACAACGAAATACTGTACATTGTAGTGTATGAGCCTGAGGAGAGCAGTAAGAAAATTATTTATGGATATGCTTTCGTTACACCCTGTAAATGTTATGGCTTTCACTTCCATTATGCTTGAATTGAAGCTGGCTTTCATTTATGTGCGACAGCCCTCTTTTTTTTAAATGGAATGGATGTCTAGTTGTCTACCCTAATTGTCATATGACTGTCTCTTGCTACAAAACAGCAATTTTTGAAGGGCAACTTGGTTGTGCTACAATTCATAAATTAGGCGTAAGAGACATGTCTCTCAGGCCATGCTTGAGATTTCATCAATTTCTTTTCTTTTTTACTTCTGACATTCTTTTTGCTTGCTGCAAAGTGCACACCCATAATTCAAGTGTTTAGGCTGGAAGCATATCACAAAATCATCTTCCTGATAGCATGTTAAACCTGGAAGCGGTGGCAGTATTGTTGCCATCATCCTCAAATTGATCTATTCTAGATCTACAAATTGAACACATTGGCATCCAAATGTCTTAAAGGGCAACTTTGATGATATTTATCATAATTCATATAATTCTATTGTGAGGAGGATGTGAAAATCGGACCCACTTCATTCTTGCACTGGAAAGTCCTCACAAGCCTAAGTAATACTTGTTTAAATGCGTTGGTATAGGCTGGAGGATATTTCCGAGCACGAACACTGATAACACATTACAAAAGTCTTGTCCCTGGTTTTCACATGTCCTCGCAATAGAAACTACAAATCTTAAATTAGGCTTGACACAATTTCTCAGGCAGCACTTTAATTATTGTTTTCTAACTTTTTACTTTTTTCCTCTTCTTTTCTGACCACTACTACACTATGGGACAGAAATCCCGAGCTGAGTGTGCCCTACTGTCAGAAGGACAGACGGGTGTAGACTGACTCTCAGAAAAAAGTCTATAGAAACATTCCAAACTGACAAGGGATTTTTTTTATTGACCGCCGCAGCAGTCTCTGACAAACGGAAGTTTGAAGGCCTGAGTAGCTGAAACATGTCCGTTTGTCAGAGACTGCTGCTGTGGTAAATAAAAAAATTCAAAGACAAAATACCTTGTGATTGCAGACTGTTTCTATACACTACTACACTAAGGCCATGTCATATTGTCTGTTGCCTTCAAGTGGTTAGTTGATGTTTGGTTACGGGGAATTGATTGAAACAATTTTCTTTTTTTTCAAGAACTTTAAAGCATTGCATTTAACATGTTAAGTGAACACAACATTAAGCTGCATGGACTCATGTCATGCACTGATGACTGATCTTTCTCATTACTGTTAGAAATAGAAGATGACTTACCCCTGGTACCTGACTGACTATCTGGGCAATCTGAATAACATACAGGTTACTAAGTAACGTTTTGGTATACGAGTAAATGATTTGCGCTCCTTTTACAACAATGTTTTCATACTCATTTACAGCACTAGTGGCAATGCATTTTTCAAATGGATGTCTTACTTGTACTTCTTTGTTGTACTAATCACCACTTAAAAATGTTCAATGAAGATATGAAACCAAGCAATATGTTACATTGTCATTCTGCTCATACAAATTAAAAATATTCTTTTAAATGTCTTTATTCTGATGCTTCTTGCTTTGCTTCTCCCCCCCAAAAGCGCCTAAAAAGTCAAAGGTGCATGGCGATTTAATTATGATTACATGCTAAGCATAAGCATAATGATTTCCCAATCTCAGTACAGTAGGATGCTGAAGAGGCAACATACCATGAATCACAGACACATTGTAATTAACGACACACAGGCTGACACATTTTGAAGTTAGTATCCTGTCAGCATGTCAGTCCCTGAACGACTCTGAAGATCTGAGTTATAATAAAAAATACAAGCACAAAGTGGTTCCACCGCGCTTCAAGCCTCTTTCTTACAATAAAATACATGAGTAAGAGATGTTGTACCCCAAGTCCCCCACAGAAATCACAGTAAAAAGGTTGGAAGCAATTTGTGTGTTGCGTTCTTTGTTCCCATAGATACAGCGTTGCCAGAGTTTGTGAGAGAAATGAGCAACCAGGTCTATGAAAACAAGCCCAAAAGAAGCGACAATAATAGGCCACATAACTGTACATTGGCTATTTGAAAATTGCCGATCTACAAGCTCACAGCACGTCGCGATGTGACGCGTTGTGAGCTTGAATTTGTTCAAAAATAAAATGGAATAACGACACAAATGGCACAAAACATTTTCAGATGGGGGTTAGGGGACAAATACATATTACATTTGGGGGTCATGACTTGAAAATATTTGAGAACCACTGGTTTAAATATGAATTAGCCCAAATAAGCAACTACACTTGAAGAAAGAAGCCCAAAAAACGCAACCCGTAACTACCAATATTTACAAGCAACGTAACAGAAAAACAAGCCCAAAGTCGCTTATAATAAGCGGACATGGCAACAATGCTTTGTTCCCATAGATACCTTCCGTGCGCCCTGCGACGTAATGGTGACGCTGTGGTTGAGTTCACGCGAGGAATAATGAGATCTCACTGCTCGTGTGCGCGACGGAGAGACGAGGAAGATGGCGACGCAGGAGGAGAGCGAAGCTACTGAAGCCCCCGCCGAAGCCCCCGTGAGCAACGGCGAGGTAAAATTAATGACGTTCTGTAAATGTTCATTCGTCGTAAAATAACGACACGGGATGTATTGTTAGTTCCCGGGCCAAGTGGGGAGGCGCTGTCGTTTAAACGTTACCGACGCTCATTTAGACCCGTGTGTGTCGGTGACGTTGTCAATGCCGGTTGGTTTTTTAAAACGACCCCCTCCTGCTGTTCTGTTCACGATGAGTCTGGGAACGTTAGCCGAGCTAGCTGCTGTCTGTCTGCCTGGACTCGCATTGTTTAACATCACTACCTGCTGTCTGGACTTACATTGTTAACATCACCGTGATCACGTCTTATTTCTCAACGGCACAGGGCCAGAGACGTGACGAGCTAACAATTTACCCACACGTTGTCGTCTAACACGGCTAACTGCTGCATTGCAACTGTCAGTCTTGAAAGACTGGCTTTGCTATCAGCCTATCACACAGACATACGGCCTAAACAGCGCAGGTTGATCATTGAGTCTCGTCTCCTCTGTTTTAAAGTCATGTCTGACGTGTTACCTTGTCATTACCGCTTATACATTGTAATGCGCAAAATTCAGTTATTTTCTCTTCTCGCGTAATTATACCCCGTGATGTCACTTGATTTACTTGGCAGTTCCTGATGGATGTGTAGCTTCTCTTTTCAGGCTGGGTATGGTCATTTCACGTGATTTGCATCAGTTTTGATTTGGGGTCATTTTGTTTGTAGTGCCCCAAGTGCACTAATGATACTTCCAAACATGAATCTAATTTCTTTTATTTATGTATGCATTTAAAAAAAAAAATGATGATAATACTACAATAAAATAAAATAAATCTATCCATCTATCTATCAGGGGTTGGCAAGTAAGTTAGGCCTCAGGACAATTTTATTCTAAGCCATAAATCATATAATTATATTGTGAGGAGGGCCAGAATGCATTCAATGGCTAATTTAGGACTTGGAACAATGATAACTATAGATGGAACTATAGATAGAACTGCGTGTGGAATCAAATGTTACAGGTGCATACAGAAATGCTTGTGGAATCATTTTGTACAGGCCCCATCCTTAAATGTGGAATTTAAAGGATATTTTGTTCATCAAAAAGTTTCAAAAGAACATTTGATCTGGACACATCTAACAGTTATACTCCTTTTCAAACAAGAGCACTTTAATGGTTCAAGGTCTCTTCTTATAACAGAGAAAAACTATATATTGTTAAAGACCTTGTTTTTGTTTTGTTTTTTAAGCTTGAGATCAGTTCATCCAAAAGTCTAAAGAGGAAAGTTGACAGTGAAAGTAGAACATTCAAAGAATGGAAATAGAACGTTCATCCTACCTGGTTTCATCAATGCAATTGTTCTACTTATGTTATTTACACAATAATTTGCCATGCCAGATGTTTTTGCTGGCAGCTCTGGCCCACAGGCTGCCTATTGAGGGCCTGCCTGACATACAATATACTGTATATTTAGGTTGGGGGATATTTTATATTTTCATTAATAATGGTGGCAGTTTTCTTGCTTCCCACTGCTGTTTAATCTGGTTATAGGCTAACTAACTAGATTTGGCGGTCATTGCATTACGTTCTGTTTTACTCTTGATTTTTTGTTTTCTACTTATGGGTGGTAAAGAAAACATGGGGCCAGCCCCAGCTCCTCACATAACTGAGAAATGGCTGCCCTTTCTGAACATTATTTGTGGATTTGACAGAATCTTCCATGGCCAAGGACCAGCATTGTGCGCAGTTGGACTAGCTTATATTTTCTTTGATCGATAATTGACATGTATATTCTTCTTTACAACTGTGTAAAAATAATAACGACAAACAATGATGATAATAAACTCTCAAAAGGACCATTCTGTGTTGGAGACTGTTACTCTGACTCAACAATGCAGCAAGGCCAATATCAACTCCCCCTTGTGAAAGTTTGACAGATGGCTGTGTGCCCAGTCTGCCCACTGCCCAACCACCCCCAGGCAGACACTCATACGCATCCCTAGGATGCATTGCACGGAGTCTCTTGACTGTGCAACCTGAATCTGTTGATGGTTAATTGTTAATCTAGTTAGTGTGTGGCCTACCACTAAAGCACATAACTTGTCTCTATTGTTAACCTGATTGGGGTCTGTTTCTGTCATTGTTATTTGGTCAATTCCCCAGTACCTTCTGTATGTAAATTTAAACTAAAAACATTTTTTTTAATGTGTACTCTATGTCACTCACAACAACAGGGCATGGCACCATTTTATAGTGTTGGTGCTAGACAGAGCAATGTCTTATCTCGGACCTTCAAAATTCCCCATTCAGGATATAAATGTCTTGTCCTCTAGGCTTATCTATCACCTAATAATAACTTGCTGGCCATTTATTATACCTCACTGCTTCTTGACTCTAGAGGTGAAGCATTGGTTGCCCTTGTGTTGGTGACACAGGGGGAGATGGGATGTTTAGATAAGGGAGACTCATGACTTGGCATGTGCTTGTCTATTGTGTGACTTGTGTCACTTTCAATAGAATGTGGCCTAGCTCGGGGGGGTTTTCGTGTAGGCTTGCTATGTGCTTAGGCTGCAAAATGTGACTTACTTGATTAAGGAAAGAATTGATGTCTAGTTCAAAAGATCTGAAAGTCAAGTAAATGTTTTATTTTTATTCAATTACCGACATGGCAGACACTGAAATGCATGGTAGCTTCGGTGTCACTCTTGTGAGAGTTGATTATGCCAAACACTGAAGGCAGCCATCAAACACAAGTTATAACTCATCTATAAGTTGATTGATAAAAAAAAGTGCCACAACCCAACTATTGGTCTTTTTCAACTTGCAGTCGTGCAGTCGATTATTGTGAACTATAATGTACAAGTATAATGAACACATTGTCATGACCCTTGATAGCCCCTTATCAAAGGTGATGTGTCGTCCCATATAAGTGTGTCATTCATTGAAGTTTCAGCGTTTCCCTTTAGTAGTTCAGGCTGTTGTCAGGATCTAGACTTCTCGCGTGACATGCTTATGCTCTCAATCAAAAAAAATGTCAGTACATGCCATACTTAATTGGTCACAACAGTTGCTTGTTCTGCAAAAATCATTTGCATTGTGCCTGGTCAAGTATAAATAGGGGTGTGTGTGTGTGTGTGTGTGTGTGTGTAGGTAAGCATAAATGGAACTGCTGCAGCGGCCGATGGCCAAGCTGTGCAGACGGCTGATGGCCAAGCTGTGCAGACGGCTGAAAACGCACAGGATCAGCAACAGCCGCAGCAACCACCTAATGCATGGTCAGTCATCAAAGGTGTCGTCTTCAGGTGGGTTTGTCTTTAGATTGACTATTTTCACTTTATTTAATAAAATACAAAGACTGGCTGATGACGTAGCAGACCGTTCTTGATGGTGCCAGACAAAAAGAAAATCAACAATGAAGCACATAAACAAGCGTTGGATAGGCTTTGATTCAAGCTAAAGAGAAAAAGGGATACAAGAGGTCCTTTGTGCCTAGTGCAGTTGACTTGCTAAACAGAACTACTACATGTGCACTAGAACTGCATCAAACTCCATATGTGATTGTGGTACTTTACTGTAAATCTGGGATGCTACTCTGTTTAAAGATGATTTTCTGTCTGGTTTGGCAATAAAGTTGATGATAATATAATATAATATATTAACATACAGGTGTGCATCACTCTTCTCAGCTTGCATGTGTTCTTTTATTTGTTTATGTGCTTTGTATTTTCAATTTGTTGTTTTTAGGGTGATATTTTCATATTTCTTTCAGTTTTGCACAATGTTCAAGTTAACAACCGAACGTGTCACATCAAAGATTAGTTTTTTTTGTACTATGGAGTATAAAATAGGCTTTGGCTACTTGTATTACTGGCAGTGGCAGTCTATTTCTGTCTTGTTTTAGCATCGCGTATAGCCTTTTGCACAACTTGGTGTCTAATAAATCTGTAATTAGCTTGTGTTAAAGTTGAATGAAGATGTCAGTGATGGTGACTTTATTTATAGATTAACAGTATACACCTGATGGTATTAGTTGTAAAGCTGAATGCTACTCACCAAAAGTAGGAGCAGTTATTCTGTGACAGTGTTGCAGTAAAAAAAATATATACTTTAATTGTGTGGCTGTGATAACATTTGACTTGACGTGTCTTTCTTCCATCTCATCTCATCTCAAATGTAATATGAGACCAATGAGGAACTTAATTGTGAACAATTACTAGGCTATTGGTGTTAAATTATGTTACATGTAACTTTTAGCACCTGTTCTTCTATCTCTCCTCCTGAGGTAATAATTCTCATAGAAGTGTTGCTTCTATGAGAGTGTTGCTTGGACTAAGACTATGGCTACATTGGGGATGGCACATTAGTTGGTACCAAGAGAGACATAAGCTAGTTAGACAGGCGATATGGCTTGATCCCATGTAAGCTACAGGATGAATGAGAGAATTTCATAAGATTGCAGCACACTCTAGAGTCATGCTGAATGAATATACAGTAGATGACAAAAACAAGCCGTCTTCACTGTTACAGCCACCACTTAATCTTGTTGCTCTTTAGAATGCATGAAGTATCAATCAACATTTTGGGATAATAAATAAATAGTGAATTAATCCACAAGAGCAGCATTTCATTTCGGTGTTCTCTCTTCAATTGCTGTAAAAAATAAAAATATATAGTTTGCAAATTCATTTTAGTATTCTTTGTGATATTATGAAGAAGATTGCACTGTAATTGTCATTATTGTGGAGCCTCGTAACTAAATTAAATGTACACCCATCAAAAATGTGGATATTGAAACGGTGGGCAAGCTATTGGAGAAAAAATAATGGTAGATATATGAAGAGGTTGGAGAAGTTCAGTACTTGCAAATGAACTGATCTGTCTAATAAAGTTAAGTGACTGTTTCACAAAATGGGACTTTGTCACTCATCTAATTATGGCCTCATGGTGCATCATTGATTTCTAATAAAGAGCTTTCTGTTTTACTAATTGAATTTAGACAAACTGGATACAGGTTGATTAGATTATGCTCGTTCTGCTATCAGTCATTCTCATCGTTGAGATCTCAATGATAATCACAAACCAATACACTGTTTGTTGGTGGTTGTTTTACCAATGTTCTTCATTTACATATGAATATCAAATCATCAAATAAGTCATACTTTTGATTTTGATGCGATATCCCCATGTCCAGTTCCCCTTTTTTCTCAGGTTGTCCCACATTATTTGCTAATTCTTCCAGTATTATACTCACGTATTTTGATTGTTCTTTCTCCAGAATCTTCATCATCTGGGCGATCAGTAGCTGGTTCCGTAGAGGGCCAGCCACTCCTGACCCCACCACCCCGGCAGGGGCCCCAAGGTTACCTAGCCGGAACCTCTTCCCCAAAGACACCCTCATGGTACTGCAGCTTGTTGTCTCAATATAAGTCACTTTACTCATTTTATTCCATGAAAACTGATCAAATATATCTGGCTTTCAATTAATGCACCACATAAGATAAGCCACAAGATGACCACCTTAAAGGTAGGGTAAGTGATATTTTTTGGTTAAAACAAAAAGTATTTTGTTAAAATGTTAAAGCACTATATTCTGATAGTAATCATTGCTATAGTATAGAGTGTTAGTTCAGTAACAGGAGTCTCCCCGTCTCTCCAGCTCTTTAATAAACAGAAAATACATTTTCCGGTAAGGTGTCAAAATCTCAGCCAATCAGGAGAAAGTACCAATTTTTAAGCTTAATTCTTATAGTGTTCCAGTTTCACTTGTTTAATCTATATCCTGATTGAGTTCTCTATCCTGATTGGATAAAATTGGAACTGAAACTGAAACGAAAATGCATTTTCTGTTTTATAAAGAGCTGGAGAGACGAGGAGACCCCTAATAATGAACAAACACTATAGCAATGAGTACTATCAGAATATAGAGCTATTTAAAACTTATTTTAACCAAAGACAATCACTTACCCTACCTTTTAATTATTTGGATAATAGCACAATGTCTCTAGAAATGTCTTTCAACTTTCTGCCCTCTGGCTCTTATTCCATTTGTCTCTGTCCTTCTCTCATTTTCCTCTCCTGTGCCTAATATATCATAAACGGGTTTATTTTCTCATTGCTCCCCCAGGACCTGTACATCTATATCTCCGAGGATGAGGTCTTTTCTGACTTCAACAACACCGAGGCCCTGTTCTGGTTCCACAGAGACCTGGTCTATGGAGACTGGTCCACAGGGGAGGATGGGGATGGCTGCTTTGAGCAGTACAAGGATATGGACATCCCAGAGGTGGGACGGAGTTGCCACTTTGTTTAGAGAAGCCTGGGGAGTGAAAAGAGAGGGTAGTCTATAGACCGTAGAGTGAATGGAGGTCTTTGACCTGTCTAGCCAGAGATCCAATTATTGAGTGTAATTTGTCTCAGATTTGGGGCCAGTAAGGAGAATCTCTGTTTTTCCTTCATTAAGTTTAAAAAAGTTATCGCACATCCAAAGATGAATGTCATTGAGACAAGAAGTGAGAGCACTCAGGGCTTTGGGGTCGTCTGGGGAGACGGATATGTGCAACTATGTATCATCTGTGTAGCAGTGATAGTTAACATTATGGCGTCTGACCAAGTGGCAACGTATATAATGAGAAGAGGATGGGTCCTAAAATGCTTCCTTGGGGAATCCAATACTCTGTCTCAACCGGATCTGATACAAGATCACCTAGGGAGACAGAAAGCTGTCTTTCAGCTAGGTATGATCGGAACCAGTTTAGGTCCACGACACTACCACAGACTACCTCAAGTCTGTCAATTAAAATACAGTGTCTATAGTGTCGAATGCAGCACTCTGATCTAAAAGATGAGGACAGACACTTTATTATTATAACATATTATACTCCAGTGAAATGGAATGCTATGTAAAATGTTATCGCTTAATTGCTTGCTTGTACTTTACAGACTGTGCAGCACAATGGTTCCCTTTACATACATGTCTACTTCACCAAAAGTGGATTCCACCCAGACCCGAAACGCAAGGCGCTGTATCGTAGACTGGCAACAGTCCATGCAACAAGAAGTAAGTGATTTACACAGGGCAGACCTACAACAAAGTATAACATGGAATTATTTTAATATTGACCTATGCTCCTTAACCTTTTCAGTGCTGAATAAATACAAGCGCAGGAAGTTTATGAAGACCAAGAATCTACTCACAGGAGAGACGGAAGCAGATCCCGAAGTGATCAAGGTTTGCCGTTTTATACAGGGGGTTTTAATATTTATACAGGGGTTTTTAATAAAGGGATACACTAAATATGCACTGAGCAAGCCACATATTTTAGACTTGACTGCAAAAATGTTGACTGCCAAAATGTGTAGCTGCTGGTGACTTTAAAACACCTGTAATCCACTTTGGCACTATTGACATGGCTATGAAGTGTGTTTCTGGCAGCTGCTATATCAGTTATGGCTTCCTCACATAGAAGCTCATCTCAAACTTAACTTGTCTCAAGGGATGTTGAATGATGATTTATCCACTCAAATGTCTCCTTACACAGCGGGCAGAGAGCCATGGTCCTGTAGAGATCATCTCTCACTGGCACCCCAACCTCACCATCAACATGGTGGATGACCATACGGCCTGGGTGAAGGGCTCGGTCCCCCCGCCACTTGACCAACGTATGTTCCCCTACTTAGCTTTTTGTCATGAGATGTCCATTAACATACTGATGATTGCAAAATAGTTCTATACGTACATTTTGACCCATTGACATATTCTAACTCTTTGCACAATTTGCTGTTCTGTTGTGTATAATTTCTATATTTCTACACTGTTCACTTCTAGATGTTAAGTTTGAGGCTGTGAGTGGGGACTACTACCCCATTGTGTACTTCAACGATTACTGGAACCTCCAGAAGGACTACTATCCCATCAATGACACCCTGACGACGGTGCCACTGCGCCTCTCCTACTGCCCGCTGTCCCTGTGGCGCTGGCAGCTGTACGCCGCCCAGAATGCCCGCTCGCCGTGGAATTTCTTACCCGATGACACCTATGAGCAGTCGGATGAGGACCAGGACTCTGTCAAGGTGAGTAGCTGAGGAAGCAAAGGGTGTCAATCTGTAAAGATCATGTTTAAAACCTCAGCCACATGATTGTTGCCTTTGAGACCACTGCTGAAGAAATCTCTTTTTTTTGAAGGTGGCCCTTTTGGAGACCAACCCCTACCTGTTGGGAGTGACAATTGTTGTCTCCATCGTACACAGTATCTTTGAGTTCCTGGCCTTCAAAAATGGTACGCTCATTTAAAAGAGTTGGTCTGTAATACAGACTTTTCCTCCTATAGCTTTAAAATGCACTCACTTCCTTTATTCTGCTTCACTCTGTTTCGCCCCTCAGACATCCAGTTCTGGAACAGCCGTCAATCTCTGGAAGGCCTGTCGGTGCGCTCCATCGTCTTCGGTGTTTTCCAGTCCCTGGTGGTGTTGCTCTACATACTCGACAACGAGACCAACTTTGTTGTCCAGGTCAGCGTCTTCATCGGCCTCCTCATCGACTTCTGGAAGATTACCAAGGTCATGGATGTCAAGGTATGTCACAGGCTTAAAGCGCAAGGACACTTTGATAGAGGTTTGGGTTGTGTAGTTAATCTTGTCATGATGTAAATAGTCCAATAGACCGATCACTAAGCCCCCCCCCCCCCCCCCCCCCCCAATTGCGAATAGCGATTGTCCAATGCTAGCTATGGTGAAACGATGCTGCTGGGGGATCTGCAATAGTGATTCCAGGTACCCAGAGCGGTTGGATGGGGCATTTTTCATCCATCTTTTTGTTCATCTGATCCATATTGGAGCCACGTCATTCCCTTGTGGAGATCCACATGATTACATTTTTATGAACTGCCGTTTTTGAGGAATGTAAACCTCAGACTGGGTTGGCATCCACTTTTGGTTGTTATATAGTACAGTCATGCACTGTCGCTGAACTATAAATGCAAGACTTTTATTCTGCTAGCAATTACATTTTTACAGCTGTGTTTGTATGAAACTGTATCCAGGAAATGCATCCTCAGCTGGCAGTTTCAGTTCCAGTGGCTATATTTAATTGTGTTTTATTTTATTTTATGTTTTTATATTGACTTGATGTTTTGCAGCTTTTCAAGCTTTCAAGATAATTCCATTCAGTTGCATTTGTACAATCCTATTTTACATTTAACACTTCTGTCTGTTAACCTGTCATTTCTGTCTCTTTCCCAGTTGGACAGAGAGAACAAAATCTTTGGGCTTGTCCCACGAGTGGTATTCAAAGACAAGTCCACATATGTTCAGTCCTCAACTAAAATCTACGATGACGTAAGTGCAACGCGTCCATACTTTTGAAACTATCATTGGACAGTTGCTTTCAAAGTTGTACGACTTACCTCTACCAATTAACTGAAATTCTTTAATGCCACTCAAAGAAATTTGCCAAAGAAATAAATATTCCACAAAGTGTTGCATCATAGCATACTGATCAAGTAAAAATGTTAAAACAAATGTCTTGATTGTATGCAAACAAATTATTGGAAAGACTATGTAGTGAGCAAGCACTTGCACCTGAGACGAGATGCCTTTGCAAATATTAAACCGAATTGATGCTTTCCTTTTGGCTTTAGATTAAAAATTTCAGTTCCAAAAAGTGAATCATGTTTATTAGATGATAATGGAAATGTCTGTCTCTCCTCTTCCTTTCTTCGTGTTCAGATGGCCTTCAAGTACCTGTCATGGTTGCTGTATCCTCTGTTTGGCTGCTATGCGATCTACAGTTTACTTTATGTCGAGCACAAAGGCTGGTACTCATGGGTACTCAGTATGCTCTACGGCTTCTTGTTAACGTTTGGTAAGTCATTTCTGCACAGAACTATTTCTCTGTTCGTCGCTTTATTTTATATTGTCATTTTCCATGCAGGTCCTTTCCTGCTTGTTTCCTAGTACAGTATGTACAAGCTGTTAACTTAAAGGGCAACTTTGCCCTTTCCTTAATCTGAATCCTATCATTCTATTGTGAGGACGTGTGAAAATCCCTTTCCCATGTCTGCTGTGTGTCGAGCTCACTCTCGAGGGCGCTGGAAAATCCCTTCTAGCCTACCTACCTTCTTTTGTGTGCATACCTTGCAATAGAGCAATAGGTAGCCAATAGCCATGTTTTGAGAAAGGCACAGGCATCGTCCTTCTCAGGCAGATTTACCACTCTTAAATTGGATCTTCTGGACCTATTTTCTAAATCAATAACTTTAATCTCCATTTCCATGTATTTCTTTTCGAGGCTCAGGATCTTAGACTGTAATTCAGCAACAATGTCCTCAGTACTAGAGATGCGAGTCTCCGCACATTTGACACGTTCTGTACATTTCCCCGACCTCCTTCTTTATTCCTTCAATCGCCGACATTACAGAATCAAGCTTGTTGGAGAACTCGGACTTCAAATCCTTGATAGCCTCGAGTACTGGTGCATTACTGCGACCCAGATCATCTCCCGAGTTCTCAGGCGATCCAGAAGCCATATTGCTAGCGTTAGCTTCCTCCCTGACGTTGGGTTTGATAGAGCTGAAGCTTAACTTAGGCTGGTTCTTCCCGCGAAGTCTTTTTGATCTTCTGTTCGTCTGGATACTTATAGTAATATAATTGCTCACTTTTCCATTGTAGTCTGTTTCATTTGTTACAGAATTTTAACAAGCCTACGGAGCGGAGAAATACACGTCCGCCTAGCTCGCCGCCATTTTGAAAAACGCAATAGAACAATAGGATTCAGGTTGAAAGTGATGTTGCCCTTCAATCTCCTATTATTTATTGTAACACTGTTTCCTGTTTAGTCAGCTTTGGCCCTAGCCCTCGTTGGTTTTACTCAAATCTGTATCTCAGGGGCATAATTTATGCCGACATGTCACCTGCACTTTGTCAGAAGGCAGTATTGCCCTCCACTACACATACACGATTCCTGCTTTGTTCTTTCTTCGTTTCTTTGTTGCACACATTACACCGGTAATAATAACCTAATGATTTTTACGTTGTGGCTCTGCAGGAGTCTGGCCGTCTATAGTGGAAAAAAACAAAAAGACTGAAAACACGGTTTGAACCGTGTTCGGCACCCGATGTGTTAAGCTTAAAGTATAAACTAGCAGACATGATGGGAGCCGCACTTGTACTCAAGCACACTCAAAATGTGTTTGTATGTGTACACACACACACACATACACACACACACACACACACACACACACACACACACACACACACACACACCCACTTATGGGCTTTTGGGACCTTACCATCATTCCCGGTATAGCTTAACATATTCTTTTTACTGCTGTGCTTGACATTCACAGATACCTAGGCGCCCATGATAACCACGGTCATTTACTGTTGGGAACAGCACAATTATAGCTTAAGCCCCTTGTTCAAGAGCACCTCGGCGGTTGTTTCGTATTTACTTTCCCCATCCAGATGTTCTCAAGCCAGTTCTTTATTTGAAACAAACCTTCCAATCATATCTACCTAGAATCCAATTTGCCCCAAAATGGTTTTCTACTTGGGTGGACATACACAATGCTAAGTAGAGTACTTAAAAGGTTGTGGATCTTTAGTTCCCACAGCCTCGCGGCCACGATATTTCAAGATAGACATCAAATGATTGTCTGTACTGCCTGATCTACAGCTCATATCACCTGACAGATGCCTTAATTTCTTCCTTACTCTTTCTTCAGGTTTCATTACAATGACGCCACAGCTGTTCATCAACTACAAGATGAAGTCGGTGGCTCACCTCCCATGGAGGATGCTCACCTACAAGGCACTCAACACTTTCATCGATGACCTGTTTGCCTTTGTCATCAAGATGCCCATGATGTACAGGATAGGATGCCTCAGAGATGGTAAGACAATCGAGTTTTATTTATTTATACTGTATATAAAGATGAAACAAAACGTTCTGAAATGTGTGTTTGATAGATTATATCTCTGTAACAATTCTCCTTGGAAATAACTTTTATACTGTTGAAAAGCCTGTTTATTTCCCTTTTAAATGGTGCCCCCCCCCAGCTGAGTATGTGGGTTGCACCCATGAAAAATGTTATATTTTGCCAAACAGCTTATTCTGCTGTTGCTATTGACTCTTGTTTTTTAACTTCCTACCCCAGCTAGTACATGGGATACTCCAACATACTTCCAGGCCATTAAGGGGCCGTTCCACTAATCTTATCCAAGGGACAGGCCTGCATTTTCAAGGCCCTCTGTTTTTATGGAGGTTTTTCCCAGAGAGAGGAGATTGGAACAGCACAGGACCTCCTGGGCTCCATGTCTCCCAACAGGACACTGTTTTTTGTTGGAATGTCCTTTTCATGTTTCTCTTTTCACATGTCTCTTTGCCTCAGATGTGGTGTTCTTCGTCTACCTGTACCAGCGTTGGATCTATCGCGTCGATCCCAACCGGATGAACGAGTTTGGCACTAGCGGAGTAGACCCGTCCAAGGACAACACAGAGCAGGGAGAGACTGCTGCCATCACAGAGCATGGAGAGACTGCTGCCATCACAGAGCATGGAGAGACTGCTGCCATCACAGAGCAGGGAGAGACTGCTGCCACCACTCCTGCAGCCATCACAGACAAAGCAGAGGAGGAGAAGAAGAACGATTAACAAAGACCATGCCCCCTATCTGCCTCCCCTGCCCTCACTCCTGGCGCAAAGAGGACTTGTGGAAGCCAAGCAGGCTTAAACGTCCGTTTTGCCAGGGAAGGGAGTCATTGTTTATCTGCCATGGGCACCGCTACAAAAAAGAAAAGAAAATTGTTTCAACTAAATTCTTTGTGGGGATCCACAGCAAATCATGTTCAATGTAGACTTCATTAATTCTTATTTCGAATCCCCACCCCTACCCTCTCGTTTTGCAGTTCAAGTGAAGTAAAACAAAATGTGATGTACTGTATTCTGTATGATTTTGAGAGGTCCACAATGTCTCAAAGAGCAGGATGTGAGAGGGATGGGTTTCAGTGCTACTACATATCTCCATATTTTTACATGCAGGGATGAAGGCGTCTTAAGTGCTTTTGTTCCGTCTGTAGATTCCTCGTGAATTTTTCTTCTCATTCCATGTGACCACCGTTTTTCGGGGCTACCCGGAAACAGGTGAGTAGTGCCAGAGGAAACTGGAAGGGTCTGGAGTTGAGATGGAGGCCTAGCAAGAGAGGTGGTGAATGGGAACAAGATGGATGACCCACCAACACAGTGACTCCTACCCTCAATTTAAACAAATGGTTGATGTTCCAAACTTGAAAAAAAAAAAAAAAAAAAAAAAGCCTTGTTGGTATTAATATAAATATATTAATATTGTCAATGATGACTTGATTTTCTTTTTCACTCACTGAATCTTTATTTTGTATGTCCTAAAACTGTACAGAATCTCTGCTTGTCTTGTTAATAATACTGATGTCAAACTGTCTAGCAATAGCTGATTTGCAAGTCTTTATTTCTCTTGGACATTGAATTGTTGATCGACCGTTTAAACTTGGACATTCGGTTTTTGATTTGTTCACTTTCATGTGCTAAGCTGGATCACCTTGACAAAAACAGCAGAGTCTGAAGGTCAGGTGTGTATTATAGAGGAATTACAGTTTCTCTCGTTTTTATTTTGAGTGCTGTAAATTTCTGCAGTGATGAGGGTTCCATGTTGGTACATATTAATTTTTGAACACTCATGTTTATAGTAAAAGCGTAAGTGTAATTTAAAATGTCTTCTCAAGTTCTTTATTTGACTTAAAGTGGTGATGTTAGTCGTATATCAAGGATGCTTTGCCCATGTATCCTGATTCTTAACTGGTCTGGTTGCATACATTTGGATTTTGTTTTGATTAGTGACACTTCAATCAGACGGGTCCAAATGAGAGAACCAACTGGTAATACAAAATGGTTGTAGTGCACGCGTGTCATTATTGAAAAGAAATGGGTAACTGTAGATACATACACTTTAAATTCACATTGCACAATTGTGCATGTGTGGATATTTAAAGTGTGTTCATAAATTACTTGAATTCATCTGCAGGGCCAGTCACACTTGCATCCTTCCAAATTGACCTACATTGCTCTCCACTGATGACCTAGATGGATTATGATTTGTCAGTCAAGGTTCTCCTGCCCCTCCAAGATGACCCATGTATGCTCCTCATGTGTGAGATTGTCAAAAAAAATTATCTGAAGGATGCCTTTCTAGATCTTGTTGGCCTCGTAGCATAATTGCTTAAGTCATATTTGGAAGGTTTTCAGGAAAGAAGAAATTAAAATTGAATTAGTAAAAAAAACAAAACGTTTTGACTTAGGAAGAAAAACACTCATTAAGTCATGTTTATCTGCCTAACACTGCTGATTCATCCTGCCTTATCGCCTATGTTCTCAGCCTATCAGAATGCTTGTTACATTCAAAAATGGTTGCTCTGATTTCTTTTTGATTCTGTAATTCACACTGGTGACTAACTATGCGCTGACTCTGACTCCTAACCTTCCCCTAAACGGACACGTTTTCCGGGAAATTGTCTATATTTGATCTCAACTGTAGATGGCAGTAGTGTATGAGGTAATATGTAGGTAACTAGTTGTAATGACATTAGACAACATAAAAATACAACATTATAGAACTCTTATCTCAAAATACATTTGCCTAAGCACATTAAGTATGAGGATATAGAGTTATACAGTTTAGTATGACGAGGTCTCAAGTACATAGCTTGTCAGCAGCCAGTCCGCTGTAACGGTACATGATGCAATGAGGAGAAATAGTCGAGTCGGCATTAATGTTTTGTTTCTAGCTACTTTTGGAAGAGTTAAACGCTAGAATTGTTGAATAATTAGACAGCATGCACATTTTTTGCATTTTAGTTATGCCAGGATGACAGAGATACAATACAATAACACATTGAGCGCACCAAACAGTCAATGGGATTAAACTAAGTAAAATTAATTCTGGCTGAGGATCGTGATGAAACTATTTTCTAGCACTTGTGTTTACATTTATGTGTAGTTGGTTGACAAGTAGTGTTGCCATGTTGGCTTATTATAAGCGACTTTGGGCCTCTCTGTAAAGTTGCTTGTAAAAATTGGTGGTTGCGGTTTTTGGGCTTTAACGTGCATTTGCTTATTTAGGCTTGCTTCCACATTTATTTATTTTTTCAACCAGTGGTTCTCAAATTTTTTCCTTAACTGTTTTGCGCAAGGGAGAATGTTATAGAATGTTATAGAATGTTTCAAATATTCCACATTTTATTTCAAGATTTTTTGAAAATAGCAGATCTTCAAGCTCACAACGCGCCACGATGCGACGCGTTGTGAGCTTGTAGATCGGAGATCTACAAATAGTAGATTTTCAAATAGGTTTAAATGTGACTTATTAAAGTCGCTTCTTTTGGGCTTGTTTTCCTAGAGCTGGTTGCTTATTTCTCTCACAAAATATGGCAACACTGTTGACAAGGTCGCCATACTTTGGCCCGAGGGGATTTCCCGTTTCATGACGTAAGGGGAATTCCACACCCTGAACGACCAGCCAGTCAAATCTACGAGTCAAGTGCGATGGTCGGAACTCGGAACTGACACAGTCAGTCAAGTCACACAAACTAAACGTCCATGGGATTCAACACATGGCTGAAATCGACGAACTACCGACTTTGACGCAAACATCATCACATTATGCTCATTGTTATTATTTCTTTCCCGGCAACTTTTTATTTTACAAACAAGGAAGCTAAGCGAACAGGAGTAATTCACGTGAACGACACGTTACCATAGGAGTGGTACAGTAACTAAAGAACGGGACGGCAGCCGGGGCAGCGTTAATGGTCCATCTGTCTTGTAAGCAATGAGAAACATGAGCGTTTACTGTAACGTCACCTCAGGTAAGTTTTCATCTTCAAGCTGTGTATGTTTATTATTTATGTGTGTAAATCCACAGAAAACTATCTCTTAAGCACGTGACTTACAGAATGGGCCGACACCCATTTGAGTCCTCATCACAGCATGACAGACACAATCATTTCTACTGTGATTCTTAGCTTTATAGCATTGTTTTTGTTTTATAGTTTGACGTTGGGAATTGTACTAGTACACATCACTTTACAACACGTCTTCATTTTTGCATTGATGCTATGCTTTCTTTCTCTGCTACAGCATTCGAAATGGGAGACCTAGGTGAGACGTTTATCTACCTGTCTTTCTAACCTCGTCACAGTAGCCTGCTAGTTTATACACTCACATTTGCAATGGATGTGGTCACATTTGTGTCAACTCACAGGGAGCATTTTGAATGTAAGTCTTATCCTTTGTCGAATGCTTTGCAGACATCATCCAAGAGGTGATCACAGAGGACAGAGTGTCTCAGAGACACTCTGGTCTCAGCCTCCCAGGACCTCCTCCCCCACCCACAGACCTCCTCTGCCCACCCCAGGACCAGAACCACAGAATCCTCTGCCCACCTCAGGACCAGAATCACAGAATACATGGGCAGACCACTTCACCTGCTTCCCAGCCAGTGCTGGTTGCCAGGGGAACAGCCTCCCGGGTAAGCATAGTCTTACAAACCAAGTTAGCCTATTATACTTTTGCGTCTTGACTCAATACATTTGTATTCTATGGCATTAATGTACAAGAACTGTGCATGGGTGTACTTTTTATTAACTACACACATGAGGATATCCCCTCTTACGTCCATCATTTTGATTAGCTTCACTCATAGGAATAGCTGGCTGCAAACTTTAAACCAACATCCACTATGCCACTTCTTACAGATAAACCTTACCTCAGTATAGCCAGTTAAAATTCAACTCATCACAAAGGAGGTTGCTGTGGAGGTGGGGCCCGTTGGGTCTGTGTGGATATTATTTGTTAGGTGTTGATGCTGTTTCTTAGAACCGGAATTTGTTATAAATGACAACAGTGAATTTGTCAGACAGACACACCCCCCCCCCCCCCTCCTATGTTGAGACCTTGTTTGAGGGAGGAGGCACAACATGGAGGAGGAACAAGATGACTTGGGAGAATGCTGTAATGTGATCCCTACTTTCGTTTTGCCCTCCTTTTCTTCTCGATAGCCAAGCCCTCTGAGGTGAAAGGTTAAATTCTTTGGAAGTCCGGCTCCCTCGATTGGTCGATTCACACTGAGTTAACTTCCTGTTTCCTGTTCTCTTTGGCACTATCCAGCTTTTGTTTAGGTTTTCGGACTAGCACACACATTCTCATAGACTCATTCACATAAACATATGCACATCACAGCACACACACATTGCTGCTACCACCACATAGTCTGAAACATGAGCTCTCACACCAGCGTCACACACAGCCCTCTCCAGCCTCATTTGACTGAATCGTGAACCAGTTTAAGATAACAGAGGGAGGCTACAGCTCTGGTGACACACTTCTTCCCCTTTTCGTTATTCCATTGTTTTCTTTTGTTTACCTTTCTTTTGGTGAGTCGATGATCATGTGTTTTCAAAGAGGCTGTTAACTAAATGTTTGTTAGGTCTAATGTTATATCTTAAAAAATGATTCTTGTGAAATTGTTTGTGCAACGTGGTGAATCAAAAGTATTTTGCCAAAATGGACAGAAAATGAGACGGTTATTGTGAAAGTAAAAGAAGGAGGGTGTGAGACAGTTGTGCTAACTGTAGCTTGGGAATGAAACGGAAGACATTCTGGTCTGTGGTTTAACAGCATTCACATAGTACTATCAGTGAGGTGGAGTCGAACGCACATGTTAAATTATATGTACAAGCATGGAAATACAACAGGCAACTGCTACAGTGCTGATATTTTGACTTTTGCTGACAATGTACGTTAATTATTATGTTATTAACCACTTAAACCCTCTAGACTTGGTATAAAAACTGGACCTAAGTTGGCTCTGTAATTGGACGACTTTTTTCCGTATATACCAAATCTCTCTGCCCCAAAATAGCCGATTTATAAGCTCACACCGCGTCGCAACGTGACCTGTTGTTTGCTTTTAGATTTAGATCGCCTATTTGTGGCTAATGTTCCCCACAAAATATGAATGCTGCGGTTCAAGTGGTTAACTATGACACGTGGCAGATCATTATTTAATGCTGTTGCCTTTCTTTGATTAATACTGAATCGCCTGCTGTCTAACCATTTCCCCCATGCAGAATAGTAATGAGTTAACAAGCGTGTATGTGTCGTTTCCCCACAGCCACCTTGTTCGTTCCCACAGCGGCCATCCTGCACTAAGGAAATGGCATCAGGTCATCCCAACCGAGGAACCTCTCATTTGGGTCCATCCCGACGAGGACGCAGCTCGGTGACATCCAAGAGCCCTGAAGCTCCCTCGTCTTGCGCCCAGAATGACACGGAGCTACTTGAGCGGATCTTGGAGAAGCCTGATCTGGTGATTGTAGAGCAGCCCAAGGAGAGAGGAATGAGATTCCGCTATGAATGTGAGGGTCGGTCCGCTGGTAGCATCCTGGGAGCATCCAGCACAGAGACTACAAAGACTCAACCTGCTATTGAGGTATCGTTCTGTCCTGCTGCATAGTTATACTTAGTTGCGCGTGGGTGTCGTGTACCGAAAATAGCCAATCTACAAGCTCACAACGCATTGCAGATAGGTGTGTCGTGAGCATGTAGATCTGCTATTTTCAGTGCGTGACACTGGCATGCAACCAAGTATAAATCAGGCATATGGATTCAGGGACTTGTGTGCATATTACAGCAAAGGTGTAGGTGATTCGCTTTGTCACGTTTCAATATTTACTCACCGGTTTGGGATGTCTGAGGCATGGAAGGGGTTTATCATCAGTCACAGATTAAAGGGGATTCCCCCCACATTTTATTTGATTTTTGTGTCACTGTACTTGAGCCTGCAGGTATGGATGGGTGGAGTTTGCAAATTGTGGGTTTACAAAGAAAGAAATTGAAATGAGAAAGTCCCCACAAATCCACTCTGAAGTGTGGTTAACATAAAGGGGGTGGTTTATAACAGACCCACAACACCACTGACTGCATATTCATAAACGCATCCAAAACATTCATAAGATTCAAAGTGGTTCACCTCATTCAATTATGATTAACTTATATTAACTTCTTCAGGGACAACTATTTAAAGGAGAAGGCTTGTATGATTTATTTTCTTTTTCTCTCATTGTCAACATAGCCTACAAAACAAAACCGAAAAATGCATGCACCTCTCCTCTCCTGCTATCGTCCACGTATCCAAGTTCCAGATCAGGACTCGACTCTATGTTAATGAACTTCATGAAGTGATGAGCGATTGTTTTCGCTGTCTCCCTTTCAGAATGTAAACAATGCACATGCTCGGAGACAGATCGAAAAAGCGTCACTTCACTTCCGTGTTCATTGCAATGATAAATCATGCTGACCAAAGCAACAGTACAGCTTTGTTGGACAACAATGGAGTTCTATGACTTTGATTGATGGAATACTTTATTAACATGTTTGAAAACAGTTTGGAAATACAGTAATAAAAAATTACTAAACTCCACACCGCACAGACAGTTCACACCTATCAACCGACTTCAATCAACTTACAGTCTTTAGTAGTCTGGACAACAAAGTTTAGTGTGTAGGAGTTTGGGGCTTTTTCCAAGCTACATTGACAATGAGAATCAAATTAAATTATGCCGACTATAACAAGTTTGTTGGTGATAATGATTGTCTACTTTTTTCTTTCTGCCTCAGTTTAGTTTTTGACATCCTGGAGTTTGTGCTCTCTTCACACAAATTCCTGTCTCATTCTTTCCATGTCACCTTTTCAGATTCAGGGCCCCATTGAGCACATAAAGAAGGTTACAGTCACAGTATCCTTGGTGACCAAAGACATTCCGTACCGGCCTCACCCCCACTGCCTTGTGGGTAAAGACTGTCCTGAAGGTGCTGGAATTTGCCTGGTCAGTTTTAAACCCCCTGAAAGACGTCACAGGTACAGTACACATCCATTTCTTCTTCTTCATTATATTAATAGTAATATTATTATGTTATATATGAATTGCCTATTGTTTGTGTAACTTCACGTAAATCTTTTTGCAGCTTTGGTAATTTGGGTATTCAGTGTGTGAGGAGGAAGGAATTGGATGCTTCCCTTGAGAAAAGAAGAGGCCAAAATATTGACCCATTCAAAAGTGAGATGAATCTTCACGCACACACACACACGCATACAGTATCAACTCACTTTTATTTACTTACACATATTGACATCCATCCATTTTATAAGAGGTGAATCATATGTCTTATTGTGAAATGTATTATAACAGACATGTATTGATTATGGTGTCCCCTTTGTGTCTCAGCCGGCCATTCTAAGAGCATTGAAGACATGGACATGAATGTGGTGCGTCTGTGTTTCCAGTGTGAGCTTGAGTGGGAAGATGGAAGGAAGGATTCGCTGAGCCCTGTGGTGTCCAACCCCATTTATGACAAGAGTAAGTGCATTGCCACACACACACACACACACACACACACACACACACACACACACACACACACACACACACCCCCCCACACACACACACACACACACACACACACACACACACACACACACACACACACACACACACACACACACACACACACACCATCGCCACCAGGAAACACTAACCCCATTCTCCTCGTGAGACGTGAGTCGTAAGGAGCGAGGACCCGTTTCAACCTGACTCCTGTCTCACGTCATCTTTTAAAAGATTTCTTAATCTAAAACAACAACAAAAAAATCCTCAGTGCTAATATAATTCTGATAACGTTAAAATGGACCCAAATGGAATCTCTAATGCCTATGTAAGTATGTTTCCTTCCTGAACAACACAGCAGATGTTCACTTCACTGCACTGTACTACACTTTGGCTTGCAGTTGCATTATTGCACATGGCCTAAATGCAATCATAATATTAGACCTGCTGCCATTCTGAATGGAAAATAAAAATTGTCCTTTTGGTTTTGCCGCGAGCATGCGTTCCCATACTACGGTCAGTTTGGTCACACACTGCTGCTGCTACTACTGTAGTGCCCAATACCAATGTTGTAGCCTAGCACGCAGATTAGTCGTTGGTAGGGTAGCTACTGAAAAGCAATAGCCAGATGCACAACCCAACCTTGTCTGGTCTCTCCACAAGGAGTTATTTTCTCCTCTTTGTTGTCTGTGTGTTCATGAATAATTACAACTGAACATAGACGGATAGCTACAACGACAAAATACTGCTGAAAAATGAGTTATTTATGTTTTTGCGTTTCAGAAGCCATGGTCCGTTTTTCTTTTCCACCATCACCTCTATTGATAGCCTATGCATTCTATTATCCTACCCAGGGCAGGTATAACAGCCATCCCTCGCGATATCGTGCATGATGATATCGATGAAGGTAAATTTTCGATATATCATGCATGTTTTTTTCTGTTACAGAGGCTACTACTACATCTCAGTTGAAGATCACTTGTCTGAACCTCTATAAAGGTCCCTGTACTGGCAAGACGGAGATCTACATGTTATGTGACAAAGTCCAGAAGGGTAAGGAAGACACATGTGTACACCTGCACACACGCAGACACACAGAGTGAAACACCA
The DNA here is from genome assembly GCF_963280865.1 of Gymnoscopelus braueri. Taxonomy (NCBI): domain Eukaryota; kingdom Metazoa; phylum Chordata; class Actinopteri; order Myctophiformes; family Myctophidae; genus Gymnoscopelus; species Gymnoscopelus braueri. Next base: position 26,880,370 of record NC_137606.1, read on the forward strand.
AGCCCTCTCATCACACAGCAAACAACAACAACAAAGAAATATAGACACAAAGTGCTACAGTTTGATTACGGTAAATAAAGCAACACATGGAAGGGTAAATATTAAAATGTATTTGTTTGAGGTTTGATAATGATAATAAACTTCACTTTCAAAACATTATTACAACGTCTAGTTTAGAAATACAATAAATAATACATAATTAAACTATACCTATGTTCCACATACAAGAAAAGGAGTACAATAAAAACACAGAATTGGAATTTAAAATTGTAATCATGTGGATCCCAAGATCCACATTATTACAATTTTAAATTCAAACAGTGTGGTTCCAATGTGGTTCTCAGACTTCATATGGGTAGCTAGTGACGTCTTTGTGCACAGTGTCAGCCCGATCCGGCCGCCATTGATTGAAAAAAACTGTGTGTAGACTGGAGGTACTGTATATTGTAGGTATACACCTACACAGAGATACACATATCAATAACTGTATAGTCATACTTTAAACAAGATGGGTCTAATAACAGCATGGCTTCATTCGGATCATGTAGCCAGTTGTCTGTGACGTATGACTCCATATGGGCAATGTTTCAGCTCGATTTGACCGTCACTTCCTCTTATAGACTTGCTTGGCTCTGAAAGTCGAGGCTAGCTAGTTATGGTAAACAGTAGGGCTGGGCGATATGACTTCAAATCAATATCATGATTATTTCAAACTTTTACCTCAATTACGACGATTAATGAACGATTATTTTATACGCTATATTTTTGACACTTTTGAATGCTTCAGTGAATATAGACTAATACTAGTGTACGGTAAATGGCCGTTGACTTATTGTTTACACCACTGGGTGTTTGATTTTAAAATTAAACTACGTTTAGAAGAGAGGCTACCCCAGCCAGCTCTACACATGCACACACACGCACACCACACATCATGCACACTCACGTGCAAATGTTTGACGAAAACCTTCGCTAGGCAAATTATGAGTTACATATTCATATATTCATATATATAAGTCTGGTATATGTTCACATTAACAATTGATAGAAGTTTGTAATTTGTGAAGAGAGAGAGCAGATGAGTCGCATCTTTTAGCAAAGCTAATCATTCTGGTTAAGAAAATCTCAGAGATAGTGGCATGTACTATAAATGGGAGGCCTGCTTGCATTTCAACGGCTTTTTGGTTTAATCTCTATCATGGGGGTAGTCAAAAGTCCTTTTGTCAGTTGTACATGAAAGGACATGTTTGAAACGCTTCATAAGTTTCGTCAGGTTTCGCCCCATCAGAGTGTATGAAAGTGAAAGTGCTGAAATGCAGAAATGTTAAGCAGAACCGAGCAGCATGACAGCAACACTTATTGTTAGAGCTTTGCACTTGAGATCAGAATGCAGATAGCATTTAGTGATCACGGTAAAAAAAATGATTCCTCTGTTGGCAGGAGCAATACTACAGCTCTTCCCACCCATATTATTTTTTTAATCATTATATTTGATGTCAAGTTGTGTGTTGTCCACCTGAACCCACAGATGACATTGAGATCATCTTCAAGCGAGGTACATGGGAGGCGAAGGGGGAGTTTGCTCAGACAGATGTGCACAGGCAGATCGCCATTGTGTTCAAGAGCCCACCCTACCAGGAACAGGACGTCACTGAGGAGGTTCAAGTCAACGTTGTCCTGCGTCGTCTCTCAGACCGCATGGACAGCGAAGCAATCAGCTTTACGTACCTGCCACACAACCCAGGTCAGTCCTGAGGAGAATAGTTCTTAGGGCCAAGACAACTCATTTCACTACACTGCATTAGTGTAGTGCTCCCTAACCCTAAGTAGGAAGTGCTTTATGATAATCCATAGAGAAAGATGTTCAGTGCTTCAGTGCTCTTGCATCACGAACAAGGCACAAAAATTTAGAGCTACTAGAGCCCGACTGATGTAGACCCAGATTTATGGGTCTGATGCTGATCCTGAGTACTAGCACACCGATTATTGATGTTTTGCCCAATATTTCTTCAAATAATTCAACATTTTCTAATCAATTTGAAGTTAAACTTCAATATATGAGAATATTGAACCTTAAATATACTAATAAGCAAACAAGTAAACAGCATTCAAACAGACAAGAACAGGATAAATAAAATCAAGTTTTTTTTTTGGTTTTGTTTATTATACTTCTATACTATATTATACTAAAATCGGGAAACATCCGCTGAGTAATTAGTTTAGTTTAGTTTATTTTGATCCACATCAACAATTTCACAAAACATACCCCACTATAAGCCAATGGTTCATGTTGATTGATCAAAAAGGCATAGGCTGAAGCTCAAAGCTTATTTATGCCTATCCTTCCTTCATGTTGTTTTAACTTAGATACATCATTTATAAAGTTCATATTATATGAACACTCAAAGTATTACTTATTTACATTCAAGATGTTACATTGAAAGTTAATTGCCAGTGCCATCTCCCGATATCGTCAAAAAAAGTAAAATAAATGTTCGATTTATGGGCCAAATTGATCTATCGGTCATACTCTACACAAATGTAATATGCTACTTGGAATCTATTAATAATTTTTAATATTGACCCCATTTCAGATCCGTATGAGGTCAAGCGAAAGAGTAAGATAAAGACGGACATCAGTTTGAAAGAGAGACCTTGTGTGGCAGGTAAGGCATCATTCCCTTTCTTTCCCTAGTAATCCCTCACAAATTAATCCATGTTTGTTGCAAAACATGGGGTTTCATTTGGACGCCATGAGGTAAGTACCTTTGAATGCCTCAGACTTTATTAAAACGTTAAATGATCATAAAACAATCTAATTCAAAAAGCTTGCAGACAGTTGAAATATCTCTAAAAATTTAGATGACTTGTATGGAGTTTAGATATAAGAAAATGTTTTGATCTTCAATAGATAAACAAAATAATAAGCGTTTCACGATTTCTCCAGTGAACTTTAGGTTTCACTGTAGCTTAGAGGACGCTTATAAATCTATAGTGTTATGTAAAAAAAAAAAAACATCAGGGATGCTTAGAGACTTAAATAAAAATATATCTGGCATCTCTTACATCAATGCCTTCTTCTCCCATAGCTCAAAGTCCTGCCACAGTAGAGCCGTCCACCTCCCAGCTCTTCCACTTCCCTGTGACTGAGCAGCCCATGCTCATACCAGAGGAGAGGCTACCCCCTGCTTCTGCTGTGGTGGACAACAACTACAGTGCACTTGACAATATACTCTCCAACCAGACCTTTGATGGAAATAATGAGCTAAACCTCATCAATCAGCTGCTGGAGATGCCCGCACTTCAGGCCATGCTGTCCGATCCATATTTGACCACGTCGATGTTCCACGGCTTTGACCAGGCGCCTGATGCCAGCGCCAACTTCGCTAACTTTAATCCAAACCTCGGGCCATACCCGCAGGACTTCTCCCAGTATAATGACTTAACGTTTAGCCACCTGGTCAGTGAGAGCCAGGCACAGACTGAGAACCTCCCACAGGATAGCCCATCCAACATGCTTCAAGTGAAGCTCGAAGAGGACCAATGAGAAAAGGATGAATTATATAATACGGTGGATAACAGACGCGTGTCAATGAATCCTTTTACTTCATGGACTTAAAACGACGAGCTTGCATGATGGAGTGTGGTTGTCAGACACTTGGTCTTGTTTGTCTACTATCTCGTGAACACCATCTATCTATTTTTCTTCAAAGGCCTTGCTGGTCAAGGTTTCGGGGTCCATTGGCAAGTTAGCATTGTAAAATGTCTGCCCTTCCAGTCCCCTGTCTCTCTCTCTCTCTCAATCTCTTTGTCTCTCTCTCTTTCTAGGCCTGTGAGTGAACATATCATCATGCTACTAGCATTAGCCTAAACCTAAAGCATAAAAGCCATTTGAGGTTAGCATTCAACGATGGCATGTAGCTGGCTCATTGAGAAGCCATGGACACTGAAAAGGGAACCCTTGAACTTCTCTATTTAAACTGGCAATAGAATCCTTCTCTGTGCACTGCTGCGCCTAGTAGGCTATAGTAGGCTAAGTCTCATTGGTGAGAGTAGAATGGAATGTATGCATGCATAGATACGCATAGATTGTATTTTGTACATGTTCAATTGTCTGGGAAAAGGACCGATTGACTTTCCTTTGGAGGAAGTCAATTAAAAGTGAAGAAACAGATCCATGTTTAACAAACATCAAAAGCCTAAAAAGTTGTATTTTCATTTGTTCTTATCCGTAATACACGGTTCTTGCCTGTTACAGTATCTCTATTTGTTGATATGACTGCCATATCTTTGACTTGTTTGATATTTAATCCATCCATTCACAATCAACCCTCATATTCTTCTCATTCTTTGCGCTGTCTATTCCCTGTTTGCTATTTTTTTCTTTCTTCCTTTAGAAGTAGAAGTAAAAGTATCAACAATTGGTAAAGATACCTCAAAATTGTACAGTACTTGCTTGAGTGAATGTATTTAGTTACTTTCCACCACTGAATTGGTGTTTCTGAAAAACGTTGTACTATAATTCAACCTGCTTAAATTAGCAATAAAACAACCTATCAACTACTTGTGCATGATCTTACATTAGAACTATTTAATAGTCATTCAAATAAATGCATCTCCAAAGCGCTAAAAAAAATCCTGAATTGTTAAGGTGGTGTAACCGCAATTCAAGGAGCCATTTTGTACATTGTGCAAGAAGACACTGATTGTGTCCGAAACCACATACTATCGCACTACATACTACACAGTATGCTATTTTCAGCCTACTATTTAGCATCTACTAAGCACAGCAGTTGGGTTTCACTTTGGACATAATGAAAAGTAATTTGGCATACTAAATAGTATGTTAGTGTGCAATTTCGGACAGGGCCTGCTGTGTCTGAAATCACATAGTAACATACTATTTAGTATGCCAACTTACTTTTTAGTATGTCCAAAGCAGGCCTGGAATTACCGTACTTGGCCTTTGAGGCCATGAGGGCCAAATGCCAGGGAAGGAAGGTCATCAAATAAAACCTCCATCGTTTTTATTTCCATGAGAGAAAAGGAAAAAAGAAGGGTATGACAAAACATAAAAGAACTCAAACTAGTAAAACAGACACACACTGCCTAACACTAACTCACACTGACACAGGAATGTCAAACTGACAAAGTCCAAAGGTTGTGGTGCAGAAACTAATAGTTTTTAATGTGGCTATTTTTAGCTTCCTGTATGTCATTCCATCCTACACACATTCCTATGTTATCACTCATGATAAGCTGACAAGGTACTTCGTATCAAGATAATCTTAGATGTCATGCTTCAATAATCTTTAACATTTGTACCCGCATCACATTTGAAATGCAGGTTATATAAACTCTTTTGTACATGTATCATGGAAAAATCTCAGACTTTTACTAATTAAGGTCCCATAACCATTATTTTTCTGCCATTGGTGTAGTTTGGAAAACTATATCAGCAAGAGGGTCAAGGTTTCCAATTGATAAACTTAATAGAAAATTTACCATTGAAAATACGATGAAAACATTATATGCAGTGGTCATTTTATATGCATAAGTTGCAGAATTTGCTCTGGATACACTCACTGTACTGTAATCAGTGGTGTTTGGGCTCTCCCTTATTTGAACAAAGAGAAAGTGGCTATTGCAACACAGCTTTTTTCAAGCTGGGCAATGTTTATACATGTTTACAGTTATATTACATTTGTAATACATTATTATACATAATAATGTATAATACAGACATGTTGATATCTTTCACAGCTCAATGGTGAAAGATACAAACGTTATTTCAATATTTAAATTTAACTTCTTTTGAACTGTGCTGGCTTTGTCTGTCAATGTTGGTCATCACTGAATAAATAGATACCAAAAAGCCACTGGGAAACTCCACACTGGGCAGGCTGCCAAACATCTTTATCTATCATACTGTACATAGACTGATAGCCATTGTTTCCTGTAAAGAGATAACGCCAAAACCAGCTGCTACTGTAGTTCTTGACTAGACATGTCTACCTTTTCAGTTAAAGTCCGCACACTGCGGGTCATGCTCCAAAGCTTAAAATGTTTAAGCTTTGGAGCATGACCCAGTGTGCAGACTTTATTCTTTTTGGATCCTGACCACAGCCCAGCACCTGGTTTTTAGTAAGTTAATGTGTGTGCTTTATTGTTTGTTTCTACACCTTTTCAGTTAAAACACATCCCCTGGCACAGATATTAAAGTTGAATGTTATCAGATAATAATAATTACAGAAAGTGTTATAGCAACAGCTCAGCAATATTTGCATAGTTCATTTGTTTAAGTTAGCATATCAAATATTTACAATTGGACAGGTATAGTTGTAGTAGTATAGTGTAATTGTCTCCGCCAGGCCAGACGGACAAAGGCCGGAGACGGTCATGATCTGTCTCTCTGTTATCTGCCTCTCTGCCTGTTTCTGTATCTTTCCACTCTGGCCACTGCCACAGTCCCATTTACACACCTTTCACCAAGCACCATAAATGACAGGGGAGAAACATAGGAAGCACCATACAAGACAGCGAAGCACCATAGGGAGCACCATAGAAGACACCAGGATACTGACAATGGAATACTGTCACCAGGATACAGACACCCAGAATACTCACACCAGGATACTGACACCATGACTATGATACTGACACCAGGACCATAATACTGACTCTAGGATACTGAGCAGGATACTGACACCAAGATATTGATATCAGGATACTGACACATAGCATCACAAATAATCAAATATTAGGCTTGTCTGACCATTTACAGTATGGGTTGAATTCAGTATGGGTTATGCGGTAATTTAGTTATCACAAAAGTAAACTATCTTTAATGCATAAGGACATTTCCACGAGGCTTCATTCACTAGTTCAGGCAAGGTGATATGAAATCTGTCTCAAGATATGCCCTACTCTCATTTGTGGATTAATTTGTTCTGAGGGAGTCAGAGTAGAAGTGACATCTCACATTGTGTTTTTATTCATTTATTCCACAGTATAAACCTGTGTAAATGTTTAAAATGTGTCAATTTGATAATAAAATGACATAACATATGCATTATATATATTTAAAATACAATATATACAAGATCTGAAAGTATCTTGATACAAGTTAAAATAAAATCCGTCCCAGCCAAATGCAAATTACAAAATATAAAAAATAAGTATTTTAAAAAAATCTGTCTATATACTGTATATATAATTCTATGGAGCTAAGTATTTAATTGTCACAAACATCTCCCATGCCTCTGGGGTGCAGGAGGCACCTGACAAGATTTCCACCATGTTGCAGTTTTCTTTTTTTACCTTTCACAATAAGCTACCAGGCCTGGCGGAGACCTGTGCTTCGAGGAGCACATTTTTCTAGTTCCAAATCATCCATCCATCCATCTTCAACCGCTTATCCGGAGTCGGGTTGCGGGGGCAACAGTTCCAGTAGAGAGCTCCAGCCTTCCCTCTCCTGAGCAACATTTGCCACTTCCTCCAGGGGGATCCCGAGGCGTTCCCAGGCCAGTGTGGAGATGTAATCCCCCCCATCTGGTCCTTGGTCTGCCCCGGGGTCTCTTCCCAGTGGGATATGCAGCGAGGACCTCCCTAGGGAGACGCTCGGGAGGCATCCGTACTAGATGCCCGAACCAGCTGGCTCCTTTCCAAGTGAAGGAGCAGCGACTCTATGCCGAGTCTCTCTCGGGTGACTGAACTTCTCACCCTATCTCTAAGGGAGATGCCAGCCACCCGTCTGAGAAAACTAATTTTGTCCGCTTGAATCCGCAACCTTATTCTTTCGGTCATGACCCACACTTCATAGGTGAGAGTAGGAACAAAGATTGCTCGGTAGACCGAGAGCTTTGTCTTCTCGCTCAGCTCTCTTTTCGTCACCACAGTGCGGTACAGCGACTGCAATACCGCTCCTGCTGCTCCGATTCTCCAGCCAGTTCCAAATCAATTAACCTCATATCCATGGACAGAATCAATGTTAAAAGGTGGATTATTAAAGGAGTGGTTCACCCCAAAAATTACTTAGTTTTTTATCACACCTCATGAAGCCTTGAATTCATGCCAATTTTTTTGTTTTTGTTGCATTCCTAAGCCAATGATTTGATGACTGGCGGAGTCTCCTACAAGAGACTTTAGCATCTTTCGGCCGGTCATCAAATTATTGGCTTAGGAATGTGACAAAAACTAAAAAATCTCCATGAATTCAAGTCTTCATGGGGTGTGTAATTGATTGAAAATAAATATTATTTTGGGTGAACTACTCCCTTAATATTGTCGGTGCACCCACGGGAGCCCCGGGATTCCCCAAAACACCAAAACTGTACAACCACAGGCTGAGATGAGAAGTGTTAAAGTGAAAGTAACAGCTACATTAGAATGATTTGTCTTTTTTCATTGGCCTGAATGCCATATAAGGCTGTTCGCTATATTGCTCAACTCGGTTATTTGAGTTTGGGTTTTTTACACACTACATGTCAGTATCACAGAATCATGCTATTGTACTGTATACCCCCCCCCCCTTCCCCGTTCGTGTTTGTTGTTTATAGTTAGCCAGTGTGTATGTAGCCTACTGTATGTGTCTCAGGACCAACCTCGCTTCGTTGTGACAATAAAGTTGATTCTGATTCTGGTGTTCACATGCAACTCCCTGGTTACTTTGTATTTGTATGATATCTGTTTGAAAATGAAAAAGGAATGCCATCATATAATTGGGTTAGGGTTCCTTCTCATTATTTGTGTGGATTTCCCATGGTGGTGGTGGTGGTGGCCTGTTTACGTACAAAACGCAATGACGTACTGAAAGACAAATTCCCCAAGCAGAAACCAAAGAGAGTACGAGGTGGTGCAACTGTCTCTTCAAAATGAACTATCCATAGCTGAATGAGGAGAGGCCGCCTTAGAAACAGAAGGTCCCAGGTTTGAGCCCCTGCTCAAGTCTGACCACTTGGGCAGCAATCAGCTGGGGTGAAGCTGAAAACAAAAAGGTCTAAATGATTAGCCTACTAGTGTAACACTTATAATAATATGCTAAACTATTCTATGTTTTAAAATAGGGGTGGCCATAGCTGAGTGGTTAGTGAGCCCGCCTAGGGAGCCAGAGGCCCTGGTTGCCCCAGGTACGATTCCAGGCCACGCCAGCATATGTGTCGATGAAATGAAATTTGTCCCTGAGCAAGACTCTTAACCCCTAATTGCTCACAGGCCCTCATTGGAAACAAGCCCGCAAGGACTTTCATGAACATCCTGTTAAAAGGAATTATCTTTAAAATGTCATATTGTACTATACGCCAACAATGTCATAAAAAAAAATATTGTAGGATTGAAGGAGGCATATTAAAGGTCCGTCTTTGTCAATTAGTAGGAGGGATTGAAAATACTTGTTCACACTGTAAAGGAACAAGTCCTGATCATTGTGTTAAGAAATATGCAAGATGTTCACAAGACTGTTAGTTCAAACCCCACCAACAGTGTCACTATGGTCATTGAAAAAGTCTCACTATACTATGTAATTAAACAAGAAATGACAAGTCATATACACGAATCCACGGAGCGCTGCCCTGTAGGTGACCATTGCTGCGGTGTCAGACTCAGTCAGCTGCTGCTGCGGTGTCAGTCAGCTGGAGTCACTTTTTACTAACACACACACACACACACACACAAACTTTACAAAGATGTACAGAAAATTGGGACGAATCACCTAACTTCTGCTAACTTCAACAGTCGGACAGAACCGCAGCAGATGACTGACACCGCAGAAATGGTGGCGCCACCTACAGGGAGATGAAACACCTAAAGTGTTGAGAAAGTGACGAGAACGAGTAGTTGATCAGTCTCTTCCTAGACCAGGCTGCACCAGGTAAAAATATATATACTATACAGTACATGTCCTAAAATAAACAAATAATGGGAGGAATAATATTCTGTGGTGAACACCCCCACCTGCTGGGCAAAGAAAGTGTACTGTTATGGTACTGGTTATTTAAAAAAAGGACATGTAATGCTCATTCTATTACATTACCTTGTAAAATACATCAACAAAGGTCCTTCCATCTCAAACTTAATCATTTAGAATTCGTACTGAAAAACAGATCTATGTATCACTGTGAGAGGGTTTAAGAAATAAGAATATGTTTATTCCTTAGACACACAGGCATTACAACATAGTCATTTAGGGAATATTTACAAAACGAAGATAGTTCCACATTGAAATGGGTTGCAAAAATATGAAACAACTGAACCAAAATAAATAAATGCGTCCAGTCCAATGTCAATTTCATCTCTCTCACTACAGAACGGAACATAACGCCTTCAGTCAGATGGTCAACACAGAGGGGCTAAACACATTAATTTCTCTCTGAACGTTGGCCAATGTGTTCTGTCTGTATGGTCCTTGCAGTTATTTCTTCTCTATCAGCTGGGGCTCAGAGAGCTTCTGGATGGCTAGCTCTTTCACCAGGCCGTCCACTAAGCCCTTAAACAAAGGCTCCGGCTCCTGAGAGACAACATCCATAACAAAACCAAGTTAAGAAAAACAAGCTAGAACACAGCAAAGTAAACTGAGAACATACATGGATGCAGGTTTACAAATAAAGTGTTTCTGAACCGAAAAACATTCATGCAATATATAAATGAACTGCGCATCATGAATTGGACATGTACTGAATGTATGCATGTAGTCAAGTGTGTGTGTATAAGGATTTCTTCAAATGTAAATATGTGTATTGCTATTTGGATTCTGGGATGGGTGCACACTGTTTATATTTATTTTTACTTTATGCAAAGCCAGCCAATTGATGATGAGTCGAGTTGACTGTTGTGACCTCACTTTCCCTATTGGGGTTAGCCTATCAGTGTGTAGATGGTGACCTGAATATAAAAAACGTATGTGTGTATGCCCATTCCCATGTACAGTATACAGATGAAGATCTGAATAGATCGAAACATTGACGAGGCAATAAAAATACAGCAGAGCTTTTCAGCATCACCAGTGTGCAGACTCTATTCTCTTTTAAGGATTTCTTTACCATGTGCTCCAGCTGTCTCTGTTTCTCCACAGCCTCATCCAGACTCAGACCGAACCATTCTGCTTCCTCCTCTGGGACCTCAAACTCCTGCTCAGAACAATGAGCATTGGCAGGGAGAAAAGATATGACATGATCTGAGATTCCTCTTCCTCATACACATTTTGTTGTCATATATTACAGAACAGAACATTACGTAAAACTGCTAAATGTTAATTTATATTCCATTGCACGATGGTGTCACTTGCAGACAAGAACTTTTCAAGCTAATAAAGTGATGCTTAAATCTGTCAGTAGTACTCAGTACCTAAAAGATTTAAGAATTAGCAATGACTTAACCACATGAACCCTAGCGTCTTTATTCGTGAACATTAGGTGGAAATAGCAGATCTACAAGTTCACAAAAGGTATGCAACTGGCTACTTTCCAGTATAGAGATTTTATGTAATATAGAGGGGGGAAAGGAGGAGGCCTACAATAGTCCCCTGTGGTAGTCCAGTTAAAGTGGTTCAGTTCAAATCAAACTTTCCTACTGTACCTGATACTTGCTGTAGACCTTGCCTTTCTTGACAGGGTCATCGGGGTACAGCTCTGTGTCTTTGCGAGCCAGGCGCAGCAGCATCGCCCGCCTCAGGTCCATCCCCAGCTTTGAGTTTATGTCTTCCTTTTGTGTCTAATGAAGAACGGACATGAGAGAGGGAACATGGGTGCTTTGGAAAGTACTATTATAAACTATCCTTGCAGGGGTTTGTGGCGCTTTGAGACACAGTATCAGGAAGTGCAACAGTTACAAACGAATAGATTTAATCGATTATAACAAATAATTGATTTTAATCAAATAATCGGTTTGAAAAACTACTAAAATAGCCGATCTAAGCTCAGAACACTTCACAATGTGATGCGTTGTGAGCACATAGATCGGCCATGTTTACACGACACCGTTGTCCGACAAAGTAAATCAAACTAAATAATTTAGTTGATATTTTAGATTTTTTCAAGTTGATTATATATATATAATAATATAATAATAATAATAACAATGGATTTGATTTATAATGCACTTTAAAATTTTAAATTGCAGCCCTACACAGTACAAGTGAAAGCTGTCTCTTACTTTCAGGATGTAGAAATCAAATCCATAGGCTGCGTCGATTAGGTCCAGGGTTCGTCCCGTGACTGTGATGGTGAACGTATGGTCGAGGATCTCACTGTACAGCTCTCTTCTAAACAACTTAGGTTTCCACGTCTTCCGGAGACGGGTAGACATCTGTGAAGAGATGCCAGTTCATTTATATCTAGTAGCTACCGATGTGTTCTATTGTCAATGACGACAGTCTTTAATAAAGCTTTAGTGCAAATAAAGATGTGTTGAGGAGCTTTTAAACATTTCTGTGGCACTTTATAAATTAGAACAAATACTTTTCAAACAGGCTTACCTTTATATAGATAGATATAGATTATATTTTTTACACAGACAGACAGACAGACAGACAGACACACACACAATATATATATATATATATATATATATATATATATATATATATATATATAAATAAATATAAACCATTCATGTAACACTTTGTAAGTAAGAGCTTTTACTATTATTAATATTTTTGTTTTCCCAAAGAATTTTGGTATCATGTCAGCTGCTTTTACTAGTGACAGAAAACAATCTCCAAGAGTTTTAGTATTCAATGGTGCAGTAAAGCGGCTATTAACCACTTAAACCCCATATGGTTGACCGGAGTCCCTCAGGGGTTTATGCAAGGATATTTTCTCTTTTCTGTTATTGTGGGGAAAGCTTTCGCTGAAAATAGCTGATCGACAAGCTCACAACGAGTTGCAATGAAACGTGTGAGTTTGTCGATCAGCTATTTTCTGCAAAAGCTTTCCCCACAATATGGATGATGGGGTTTAAGTGGTTAATATATTGTATTATGTCAGTTAAAAATGGCTGAACTAAAAAATTGGTTCTTTAACACCACACACGTGGGGAATATCAGGAAAGTTACAAATACCAAGTTAGACAAGAATCAAAAGTTTAAGGAGAGAAAAGTCCTTTGTCTAGCTACTCACTTTGTCATTGTTGGCATATCTCCACCCTGCTACCCATCCTTCTCCTCCCCAGAGTCCATCATGGGTCTCTGGGGGGTAGTAGATGGGGATGGGGACATCCTGTACTCGCTTCTTCTTCCCTGTCACCGGATGAGGGATGTGCGTGATACCCAGGGGCTTCCAGTGGACTGGGGTGCGCTCTTTCTTCTCCAAAGACTGGAGGTAATGTTGAGGAAGACGAGCATAGATGCCCTCTGTCATTTTAAGAGCCCCCCAGATCTTTGGAGGATATTTATGAAGAGGCATGGTAGATGGTTCCAAGCAAAGTATAGATCTACATGGAAGAGAAATCGTGAGAGTAAATAAAAAGTAAATGGGTAATATCACACACAGATGGCCACTCGGTTCTAATTTAATTGTAATCTATTTATATTAAAATTCGGCTATTTATGCCATTGTTAAACTGCTTTGATGTTTTTTTATTTCTGCTTTATTGTTGATTTGTGTTGCTTTTTCTGTAAAGCACTTTTGCTTTATTTTATTTTCTGTACTTCTCCCTGTAAAGCACTTTGAGCTGCATTTATGTCATGAAAGATGCTATATAAATAAAGATTATTATTATTATTATTATGATTTACAGTTAAAGCTTTCACCACAATAACAAAACAAAAAAGACACTAGTATTGAGCCCTGAGGGACTCCGGTTACCCATATGGGGTTTAAAGGAGGAGTTCACCCAAAAAATGACTTATTTTCTATCAATTGCACACCCTATGAAGCCTTGAATCCATGGATTCTTTTTTGTTTTTGTGGCATTCCTAAGCTAATAATTTGATTCCTGTCTCCTACCGGCTAATGTATCCGGTAGGAGACACAAAGTAGATTATTTGTGTCTCCTACCGGAAATACACACGGTCATCAAATTATTGTCTTAGGAATGCCACAAAAACAAAAATAAATCCATGAAATCAAGGCTACATGGGGTGTGTAATTGATAGAAAATAAGTAATTTTTGGGGTGAACTCCTCCTTTAAGTGGTTAAGAAATGTAAAGTATACATGATTAGAACATGATTGAACATTTGACAATTAGAATTAAGGTCTAATATTTCTACTTTCTACTCTAATATTTCTACAAAACCTGTACATCCAATCATTTTGGGCATAAACAAGTTAAAGGGTAAAATGAAATCTGATAATGATGTACCGTGCATGTTCACATCATGTATACTTACATTACTTTTACCATTTTACTTTTTTCTTTTTTTATTTTCTTTACATTTTGGACAAAACAGCAAATCGAGGTGACCACTCTTCCAACCAAGTAGTGCCCACTACTTATCTGAGTGAGTGTCAGAGTGACACGTGATAGATTGGATAACATAACATACAGATATGTGTTTAATGCACACGTTTCGGTTAGTGCAATTCATTGCCCCCTTTAATCAACAAATAACTCTAAAACAGCATATTGTATAAGTAGCCAGGGGGTAATAACCCAATTGGAAGCTAGTTTACACATTTTTGACTTTATTATATATGTATGAATAATATAAAAGTGTATCTTACCAATAATATGGGGTTTAGGAAAGTATAAACTGTATTATTGTCCCACGATAGCTCATAACCAAGGACACCATACACACATCACTTCACTACACACTGCACACTCCGCTTCCGCAGTGTGTCTGTCTGCAGGAGAATGATTGGATAAGAGAAACAGTGTGTCTGTCTGCAGGAGAATGATTGGACAACAGAAAGGAAGTTCTTATGGCTGATTGGCTGACATTGACGTCTGACCCGGTTCCAGTTGAAAGAATGGTGACGCAAGGTTGCTCAAAATCATGGTGTAATAATATATATATATATTAAAGGTACACTTTATAGGTATTTTGACTTTACTGGAGTATTTCCAATTTTCAATACTTTTGCTTCTAGGCCTACTCCACTTCATCTCAGAGGCAATATTGTACTTTTTACTCCACTACAATTATTTGAAAACTTGAGTTACTAGTTACTTTGTAGATTTGGATTCTTATTACAAAACGTATACTTCTTCTTCTTTAAACCTATAGATCTACAAGCTCACAATGCGTCGCATATTTTCTAAAGATTTTTATTTTTCAAAACGTACCAAGGAGTACACCCAAAGTCCTGTTACTACACAGAACGCTGTGTCTAACTATATCAGTTTGGCAAATTCGGCAGTCTTGCTTCAAACATCGTATATATTGCGAGCTCGGACACACTAATGTTATGTATTAAATATTTGTCTATTAGACATGCTGACATTGTAGAATCGATACTTCGCCCGAAAGGTGGAATTGAACCACTCTGCCGCTAAGCAGCTACAGGTTTGAAGCCTGCACCCCGGACCACCGAGGCTCATCCGGGCATTTGTATAACGTGCGGCTGGGATATATATAGCTTGGCTACTGCCAATGATTTTCAGTCATGGTTTAAAAAAAACATAACTTTACTAATATACCACGGGAATGTGACAGAAAATAAATATTTAGGACAAAAAAAGCCCCACAAGTACATATTTTCCTCAAATAAAAACAAAATTCTCCTAAAGACACCCGGAAGTCCAAACTATGCAAAATAGCCGATTGCTATTGGCTATTTGAGAACAAAGAGGTGGGGTTTGTTTGTCCAGAGTCAAATCCAATCCTGAAGAAGTGTGCCTGCTGTATGTGTGGTTGAACAATAATGATAACAATACAATATTTCTTATCAGATCTACATTATCATTATAGCAAATAAGTAAGTAAAATGGACAGACTTAGATAAATTTGTACCAAAAAAAAGCCTAATCTTTTAACAATGGAATTTGATGGCATAGTTGTTGAGTATTATCATTGTTTTTTGATTGAAGCTTCAAATCATAATTCTTTCTCAGTTTCACCAGCTGATGGCAGTCAAGTCCCGTTTTTGGCATGGGTACTTTATGTCAATCCTAGTTAGTATAGTGGTCAGTATCCCCGCCTGTCACGCGGGAGACCGGGGTTCAATTCCCCGACTGGGAGGACATGTTTTATTTTGTTTGTGTTATGTTACACTGTATTTTTTTATTCCTTTAGGTACCTTTAGTACTATTCCTTAGTAGAAAGTGTCTACTTTGTTAGGCTTTGAAAGGTACTTCGTCAAAGAGTCTTTAGGTAGACTGTGGTTTTGCTGTGGTCTGACACAGGGCCAGGGTTGAAGTCAACTGACTGCTACAATCTGCGGTGCATTGAAGAATGTTGTGTTCTTGGCTCTTGGTCTTGGTGGCCTGACATGATTGATTGATTGATTGAATACTTTATGAACAGGCACAGCGAAGTACCGTTCAATACAAGGTCTGTTAAGAGGATTTTAAACCCAAGAAAGCACTATGGCTTGTTTCCATTGGGGTCCTTTGTACTCAATTCATCGAAATCTTACTAAGACATTAAAGTAGTTTTTTTTAATGTTGTCTTTGTCTGTATATAGTCGTGTATATCAACACTGAATATATGGATGGATAGGCCTACTATGCAGACTATCAACAATGAATATACTGTAAGAATCAATGTCTAATCTAGTGAATATGAATGAATACTGTCAACATAACATTTTATTGGATGATAAACTGTTTTATTTGTGTATATCATTTAAAAGATACTCATTACAAAGATAATCCAAGAAAATAAAACTGTACAGTCTGATTATTAATGTATGAGAAAATGCCATACATAATTGAAATAACATCCTTAACGTGGTTTCCTTGATACCTGATTCTTGTGATTTGTCAAAAGTCTATACATCTGGCCACTGCTTACAAGACAAAGAATGCATGGTGTTCAAAGCACTGTTCAACCTCAAATTAAAGTTCCCATTCCAAAATGAAAATAAACTCTCAAGAGGAAAATAAACAAATTATATTTCTATTCTTTTGAGGCCATGCCTTTCCTTGAGGCAGGTGATAATAACTTAGATTTTTCTTTGAGTGATTTGTGTCAAATGAAGAATGAATCTATGAATCTAATCTTGGAATGAAACTTTTCACTTTGAGAATAACATTGAAAAGAAAACCTGAGAATCTTTCCGTTTACAGATTTTGGCACAGAAATGCATATTCACAGGCACGTATACTCGTGCACAAGCACACTTAACCATGCTCAGAAACGTGTGTCAAACACTAAATGCAAAATTAATACCAATGAATGACCAGAGGTGGACTTTGGCTCTATGACAACAACAGCTGTCACGAAAGTACACAGCAGAGTGTTACAATACTACAAAAAACAAACAAAAAACACAAAAAGATATCACTCAACTGTCCTCAGCCAAGGCACAACACATGACAACTACATGGTACAATAGCAAGCAATCTACATTAACCACTGAATGAACCCTAGCATCCCTATTCTGGGCATATCATAAAGGGTGAACATTCGGCAAAATAAATAAATCGATTAACATTTGGGCAACATTCAGCAAAAATAGCAGATCTACAAGCTCACAGCTTGTGACCTTATTGAGCAGCTATTTTTGCTATTTGACGTACAACAAAGTATAGCCTATAGTTTTTAAATGGTTACAATTATTATAGAGGACACAGTTGAGGCCCAATGAGATTCATATGTAAATTCATATTATTTATTGTATCACCGAGATATGCTGTCCTACAAAGCCAAAGTGCAGTAACAATGTTTTTAGACACACCAACTTATTTATTTGTCTCAAAGGACAAATCAGCCTTTATGATTTTTCGAGATAAACAATTACACTTAAAAGTATTTTCTTTAAACAGTTTAATTCTTTGCGTAGTTACGGCACTTTGACTTTGTAGGGCAGTATGGGTAAATACATTGCACACAAAATACTGTTTCCAGTCATTTCTAATACTTTTCTCTGTATACAGTAATTTGAAAGAATGGCAGTGCAACAGATTCACATAAAAACAACACCAACTGATGTCCCATTGAGGCTGAGTGAGACTGTAACAATGACTCAGTAAAAGCAGAGAGGTATATAGGTAAAGTAACATTAACATTCTCCTTATATAAAATGTGTGATAAGAAAACAAATATTCGGCATTTAATAATGGCAGACAATACAGACATTATCTAGAGGTCAGTTTTACTGTAAGTAACTGAGGCAGTTATTCAAAACTTCAAAACCATAAAGCATCTAGAAGGGAAATATGCTCAGCTCACATGTGTTCACAATAATGGTCAAAAGCTCATTTGGGCACTCAGGTAGCGCAGGGGTAAAGTTCCTGCCCACCACTGCGTAGACTAGTGGTTTGAATCCTTCATGGTGCATCTGCTTGGCCGGGCGTCCAAATAAGGAACGGGCTTAGTGATGTCAGATTTAAGATTCGGGGTTATCTCTTTCTCCGCCCACTTTCGATTTTTCAGTCTGACTAGTTTGACCGGTAGTAACGTCAGTCTGTAGTTCTATGCTTCTTGTCGAGCAACCAACTCGTGACGGTGGTGCGTAGACTGTGTACATTATCTTCCATCTCTCTTCTATCTCAAACTTGACTGTCGCTCTAATGATTTAGCAGTGGTACGACGGCGCTGCATTGTCGGATGCAATAGCAAGTGTTCAGACGGAGTTAAAATGTATGCATTTTCATCTTGGAAGCAAAACTACGAAGATCAGATGTCGGAGATATCAAATATAAAGGTGAGTCTAGAACTGTCAATGTCACAGCTAGAAGGTCCTGGGTTCGATTACCGCCGGGGACGCTGTGGGCGTGTTCTCTCCTCCGCGTCATCAGTGCCCATACCTTAGGTGGGGTTGGTGAAAGGGCCTCCCTGTATGGACTTTGCATGTTCTCCCCGTGTCCCCTAGGGTAGGTACCCTCACAAAAACATGCAGTAATCCTCTATACTGCCTCCCCCTGGTTAGCCGGGGCGCCTGATGGAGGGGAAAGGAACTGGTTGGAATAACGTGTTCCTTCCGCGTGCTACGTCTAACCAGGGGGATTCCCCTCTGTCAGGTAATAAGAAGCGGCTTGCTAGCTCTCATGCATTGAAGGAGGCATGAGCTCTCCCTAGGCTGGCAGAAGGAGACAAGGAGTGTAGCGGCCAGGATTACTTAGACAAGTGGCACTGGGTGAAAAAATAGGTTACAAAATCGTGGGATACAAATTTAGAAACAAAAAAAGAACTGTCAATGTTGTTGTGCACTGCTTCCTTATTTATAACTGTAGTCACAGTGAGTGAAGCCAGATGGCGACCGGAACTACGTCATCTTGGGCGAGTCTCCGCCTTAAGCCTGTTCCCTATATAAACACAAACAATTGGCTGTATTTGCAGGAGAGAAGCCAGGTGGGGACAGAGGCCGTGGCAGGGAAGGAGTTATCTGTCGCTTCTCTAGTGACTTTTATAGGCTGGTTAGGGCACCTGTTTAGTAGGGAGAAATGGGAAGAATAGCGTGTACCTCCGCATGCGTTACATGTTGAACCTCCTCACTCTCAAGTGAAAAGAAGCGTACTGGCGATGTCACCATATTATAACTCTATGGATCATGTCACACATGCTTGCCTACACACTGCCTAAGATCACCAGTAGGGGTCAGCAGCGACATGGGACAACAGTATGATGGGATGTGGAAAATGACAGAACAACTTATTTGGGAGAAAAAAAGGGGAAAAGCTCAAAATAATAAAATTAAACTATTTGGTTTTATTCTTTCTGTTGGTCTACTTTGCCTGGTGAACTCCATTTAATATATTCTTCACACGTTTGGCAAAACTGTTTAACTTACTGATTGTTGTGTCTCTTTGGCTAGGCTGGACCTACAAGTCTTTTCTAACTTGTGAACAAGGGCTCCAATTGTGGAAAAAAAAAACTTAAATCGCAGCATAATGGTGCTGGTGGTCAGAATTGTAATAATCCTTCCACTGCAGTAAGAAGAAGAAAATCCCATCTGGTGTTTTCTTTTTTCCACATTCAAGGATTAACAATATTGAAACATTTCTTTGTAAAGAGAAGGAAATAATGCATTTTCATTTAAAAAAAAATATTAAGTCATATAAAAAACACCTTTTCTGTCAGTTTCACAAAACCTACACAGATCCAGTAGTATAAATATAGAATGTATTCTTTAAAGGGACAGTCAGTCATAGTCTGTAATTCCCTGCACATCTGTTTTGTGTGTGTGTGTGTGTGTGTGTGTGTGTGTGTGTGTGTGTGTGTGTGTGTGTGTGTGTGTGTGTGTGTGTGTGTGTGTGTGTGTGTGTGTGTGTGTGTGTGTGTGTGTGTGTGTGTGTGTGTGTGTGTGTGTGAGTGTGTGTGTGTGTGTGTGTGTGTGTGTGTGTGTGTGTGTGTGTGTGTGTGTGTGAATGTGTGTGCACGTGTGTGTGAAGAGAAACTAGATGAGTGCTGCTTGATCTGTCACAGTCGTGTCTCTCTCTCAACACTGTCTGATGTACATTGTTGGTCAGAAATGGAAACTGTGTTCTCGTTCCTTAGTGCTTCCAGCTCTGTTCCACCGTTGGCCAGAGCTCCATGAACAGCATTCCTCTCCTCTCTCCTCAGTTGTTTCCTGAGGAGAATGAAACCCGGAATGCAAAGAAAAAACGAAACGGTCCGCAGGCTCAGAGTCAAGCCTAGGTACGCTATCCTGAAAAACAAAGACAATAGCGACATTTATTCAAATAGAATTTAGCTGGAAAGATAAGTCACTGCTTAAACATACTTTACTTTATCGAAAGGCGTGTCCATAATTTGAAAGTTATGGCTAAAAAAAAAATTCCCCCATGTTTTTCTGGTTTCCATAAGAAACCTTAAATGTGATTTCAGCCTGTAAGCATGTTATGTGTATGTAGGCCTACAGTATGAGGGTGTGTAGGGTGCAGGAATTGGATGGACGGTCTCCCATCCAATTACTATTGCAATCTCACAAACTCAACTGCGTTTACTTCCTGTTTTGTAACTACATTTTGGCATCCTGTGGTAACAGGTGGCAATTTTAAATGCTGTCTATTTCGTACCGTCAATATTGTCGCCCCCTCAATTTTGGCATGGAGTGTCCAACTACAATGCTTGTTAAAGTACAGTAGCATAACCTTTCAGTTTCATTGTGTCGGGCAGAAACCGTGTATCTCCATATTTCATCTTTACATATTTTTTTCATATATGAATGCCCTATTTTATACATTGTTGTATCATGACAGTGTCGTGCTAAGATATAGTTAATTTAACCAATCTATAAGCTCACAATATGTTGCGACACTTGCAGATCTGCTATTTTCACAGTTTTTGAAGATTTTTAAAGTTTTTGTAAAGGACTTAAAGCTAGCAAATGGGCCAATCGACTTGATGAATGCAGGCAACCCATTCCACATGACTGCTGCGGAATATAAAGTCCTTTCCCATACAGCTTATGCATCTGCATGGGACCTAGTCTGTGGAAATACCTCTGGTGGAGAAGCTATGAACATCACTCACCCTGGAAAAGTAACTGCATAAATATGAGAGCCACATTGTTTACAATCTTGTGAACCATAAGCAATTTTTTTAAAACGTCAATGCCCAAGATAGGGATTAAGCAGTGAAAACTATAAACAAGAGCTTGTGACTATAATAACTACATTGGTTCCATTAACACAGGTTTTTCTTTCCATTTCCTGAAAATAACGGTTTTGAACATACAAGGTTTCCACCCGACAGCGACGATATGTATATCACTCTGTCCACAATGACTGAATACACTGTATCATTATCAAGTCACAACACAAGGTCATAAAACACCATGTATTAGATCTATAACTCAGTATGACAAATGGTGCAATTTGATGATCAAATTTCAAGGTCACAGAGGTCAGTTTTTGATAAGCATCGTTGTAATGGACTATTCATCGCTGAAGAACGAGATTGATTTAATCTGAAAGCTTGTGTCAAGCCTTTTAATATCCTTGTATACGTTTCCTAGCTTATGCAAGGTGATGATGTAAACTGACGTTGAATTTTGGCATTTTACGCCTTAAGTATGCACACCTCCAGGTTGCACTTGGAAGTGCACTTGGTGAGTTGTAGAAGGGACATATGTTTTTGTTTGAATGAATATTGGCTCCAGTAATGGTGTGAATTACTTATACCAGCTAACTAACACCAAATAACTGAACTGGTGATTAGGTGCTTATTGTTGGTCTTCTCTACTACATGCAGGTTGCTAGAAAATGACTGCTGCTAAACTTTTGAAGTGTATGTATGTGTTATAAAAGCGTATTTTCAAAAGTATTTCTAGCTAATACTTTTAAATGTGTCTGTAGTATTCTAGTACTGTGCAACTCAATTATTTTTTACGATATTATCAATTTTTAATATCGTGCAAAAATGACGTAGGCACCAGCAATGTTATGTATTTATTTTACAGCTAATACATACTCTTTCCCTTACCCTTTTTATGCCCATATATGGAGAGATATCTGTATCTGTTTTTCCTGGTCCCTGAACAGTATAA
The DNA here is from genome assembly GCF_963280865.1 of Gymnoscopelus braueri. Lineage (NCBI taxonomy): Eukaryota > Metazoa > Chordata > Actinopteri > Myctophiformes > Myctophidae > Gymnoscopelus > Gymnoscopelus braueri. Next base: position 26,902,904 of record NC_137606.1, read on the forward strand.
GTACAGTATAATCCCACTCTACCATATGACCCTGTGACTAATTAAAAATTATAAATTAATTTCAAAGATTAAAATAAAGATATAAATGGAATTACAAGATTGAAATAGCAGAAGTTCAAATGCATGCGGTTAGTACCTGTAGGCAGTGGTGTTGTAGATCCTACAGGCTCCTAAACCTCCACAGCGCTTCTGGCCCCATTTCAGACACGTAGTGTCTATGATTGCTCCAAAGTAAATGGGTGCTGGGATCCCTGCTGTGAGATCACAAACACTTGTTCTGTCACACATCCATCCCCGTAAACTCAAACAATTAATTGAACTGGCCCATATTCTGCCGGGTGGATAAACATCAGAGGGGCTTTGATCCAGACTTACCAAGGGTACGTGTGGCCAGAGCATGAAAACCCAGTGCCAAAGATTTCAACTGTGGTTTGATGCACCTGAAGGAGGCAAAAAAAAACGTGTGAAAATTACTATTATACTGCATTAGGGCGCGGTCCCACCGCACATTTGCCAACATTGACAACATTGACAAAGCATTGGCAGATTCCGCCCCAGAGGTAAAATAAAAGTGCGGTGGGACCGTGCCCTAAAGGCATTTAACAAGGGAAAAAAAACAACCTTGCCTTTCTCGCCTTGACCTTTAGACTGTCAGCTGGACAAGGAAAAACTCCTAATGAAAATCTCCCAAAGAAAACCCCTTACAAAAAGAACTTCAGGTATAATCACAGAAATTTAGTATACTTATTGGTAATTATTGTTAATAGAATCAAAATTCAATAATGCTTTCAAGAGGTTTTCAGGGTGTTGGTCAAAGAGGTTAGCAATACTGTTTTAAAAAAAAAAAATTGTGTACCCTAATGTGCCAAATGGGACACAAATATACAAATACAGTATATCCTTGAGCTATTAAATTTAATTCAACAGGAAGAAATTCAATAATACCCATACATCCTACAATTACAAACGTGTTCCCAAATGTAGTCCTCTGAGTCTGGACAGCACTCTACATTTTCTCTGTCTCGAGATTGTTGTACTGCCTACATACTTTAATTATTATCAGTCTTATTAATATATATGTAAATCTTATAATATAAGTTGACACTGCCCTCTGTTGGCACATGTCAGTAGTGCAATATTTAATCTCACTGTCCACTTTCTAGTCTCATCAAACATTATAACACCAGTCTAAAATAAATCTACTGTATAAAAAAATATACCAGGATAACTAGAAGCAAGACGAGGTGAGACCAAATAATCTAAGACACAGACGCAGCCAGTAACCTAATTTAGCTGCAGTGAGGTCAACGCATTCCAAACTGGTCTGCTGATATAGCTTTAGGAGGTCTGGAATGTGCGTGCCTGTACGTGTGTGCACGTGTGTGTGCATGTGTACATACATACATACAGTACATGTGTTCATAGAAAGTAAGATCTGCATCTCCTATCTTTCCTATTGCTTTAGAAATTACACACTGGCTAGAAATTGTATAAGATCGCTGAAGTTGACCAAAGTTTATTATTAGTACATCAGTTTATAACGATATATTGTTCAGTAACACTTTACTCAGACTCCATTGTGGAGCATCGCAAGTGCATGTGGATGTGCACTTTTCTTCAAATATTAAGCATACATTATAATCCCTTACATTGTAACGTTTGCCAGGGTTGATATACACTGCTCTTACAACATGCTTTATAAAACATTTTAAATTAGATACAAAGAATCCTAAGAGAAAGCGAGAGAGAGAGCGAGAGAGAGAGAGAGAGAGAGAGAGAGAGAGAGAGGACAATGCTCTTAGTCATACTGTAACCTATTCATTTATTTCCTTTCTCCTCAATCCACTGAGCTTTCAGCTAACTCAGGCCTCTGCTACAGGCCATCCTATCACCCTACAGAAAAAGACACACATTCTCTCTCTCTCTCTCTCTCTCGCTCTCTCGCACGCACGCACGCACGCACGCACGCACGCACGCACGCACGCACGCACGCACGCACGCACGCACGCACGCACGCACGCACGCACGCACGCACGCACGCACACACACACACACACACACACACACACACACACACACACACACACACACACGTCACACACGTGTCAAGTGGTTGAAGTGGATTAAGTCTATTGGGAACTCAAATATAAAATTGTCAGAAGTGTTTTCTTGGTTTTCCAACTGTTTAATGCCACAGACCCCGCATTGACATTCCTGGACCACCAAATGATTCTCTTCAAATTGTATGAATGTCATAATTGTGCCTGTTGTGAATGTCATAACTTACTTCAAGTGAATCCAATTTTAGTTATATTTGAACTATACTGCTTTTGGCTGGGGAAACCCTGGCACCCCCTCACTATGAAAACAGCTGTTCTAGCTAACTGTATGTCTGCTGTAATAGTAGCATATAATGGCGTCAGTTTTTTGTAGTTGATGAATAAGAAAGATTAAAAGGCCAAATATACCTTAATACATTTATAAAAACACCATTAATACTTTATTTATGGAGTTGTCCACTAATAGAGTTTGTCAGTACTGTCAGCTGCATATTTGGGCATGTCGAGAGACATACACAGAGATTCCTGTATTGATGTAAAGCTGTGACATGAAGTCATATTTAGCATTTATGCCTGAGGCGATGTGAGTAAATATAACTAACGCTGAATTCACACCAGCAGCAGACGTCAAAAAAGTTTACTTTGACGCTTTGAGACAGAGCAACAAGGCAATCAGAAGTGCATTGTGCTATGAAGTAGGCGTGGAGTGGGCATATACACTCAACACCACAGAAAAAGTCAAATATTGATAACAAAGTTTTAAACTAGCAGTTGTACTGTAGGTCTGAAATTAATCCAGATTGAGCAACTGCATGGCTTATTTCTTACTTAAAATATGAATGATTTAATATACATTTTAAATAATCTACAAACAAGCTGCCAGAGCGTCAAGAGTCTGTCTGTGAGCTCTGCCGCCGGGCACAGCGGCTTGCTTTGATCCACTCTGACCACTGGAGCCCTCGCTGGAGCACAGCGGCTTGCTTTGATCCACTCTGACCACTGGAGCCCTCGCTGGAGCACAACTTTCTTGTTTGCAACCTCACACACGCCAATTCATAGCATTTTGTGGAAGTTCACACTAGAGACAGTCTTCAGCATTAAGCCTAATTCAAACCTGGGCTTTAAGCTGGTAACAGACATACTGTAGGACAGAATGAATTTGAGCCTTTTTTTGACCGACCTGATGAGGCACATGTAGCCCGGTGTCCCTCCGAGTGAGATGATAAAGGATGTGATGACGGACAGAGCAAGGAAGTAGGGGAAGATCCTATCACAGTCATCCCTGTGAGGACACTGGCCCACACTGGCTGTAAGGTTACCAGCCACACCCACACAGCTGCAGTTATGGAAGACCTGGAGAGAACACACAATAGCAAACACATGGGCATGTATGGCACAGCTCACAGACACACACACAAATGCGTGCCAAGACATACTGTAGACAGACACGCATACCGGTATACACACAAGTTTAGATATTACTTCGATTGGTTATTTTCAATGCGTCTGTTAAAAATAAAATTAAAAAACTAACATTTATTGACTGTCTAAAAACGTAATTTAACTGCTGGATAAAAATGGGGGAACATTAAATTGAATTTCATTTAAATTTGTATTATACTGTTGGTAAGACAATGACAAAACGTTTAGTTGGGAGATCACATGACAATGATTCCTCAGTCAGGTGGCTTTTACCAGAATAAATAACAACATGAATTTAGAAAGAATCAATCCATGAAATTAGGAGTTAATCATGATTAGGCAAAAATCGGAGAAGAATCCTCCATGAATATGCTAGCATTGCATTCCATTTTTCCACCAACTAGCCACTGAAGGTCAAGAATAGAGTTGACATCCCATCTCTTTTTGTCTAGCTTCTAAATGTAAAAGGGAAATAATCAGGTTTGAAGTCATCCTGGTACAGTACATGCTAGATGTACATCTGCCCATTAGATATAGACTTTTGACTTGCTAAAATCTGATCCAACTTCCAACTGAATATTTAGGTGCACTTCAGTGTTCACAATTGCCCTAGGATGGCCATATTAATGCTATCAAAGAATAAACAAGGCACTGTGTCAACTTACAGTTTTTTTCCCAGAACCTGATGAACTTGTGCAGCCAGCAAGACAAGGAGAGACATATGTGATCCCATTCTTTCCACATACTGGATCCCAGTCACTCCCCGAACATACACAGTCTGAGTTGCAAGCAGCAAATACTGAGTGATCATCATATGAAATGTTAATTATCCTGGTAGAAACACACAGAGAGAGAGAGAGGTTTGTATGGGGAAGGGTGGAGGCTATTTCCACAAATACTGTAAATGCAATGATTAGTAATTAGCAATGATAAGTCAATTATTTGGGGAACAAAATATGACTATGCTCAGTCAAGTCAAGGTTCACTTGAGCAACGTTTCAAATTATCAATTAACAAATTACATATTAATCTTTTTGTGTCATTATTTAATTACGATTATTATCATCAAAAGGCATAAAAGGAGGGGGAAAAAATCGTATTTTCATCATGTGGCTGTGTGTCTCACCTATTATATGACATCGTCACACCGGCTACTTTGGCATTCTCGCAGCTCATTGCAAAGAAGAAGAGAGACAGGAAGTAACCAATCAGGGAAGTGCCAAAGGCAAACTTGGCTGCTCCCATGATGCTCAGCTTCAGCCTCTTCATTAACAGACCACCAGAAAACATCCCTAGTGCTACAGCAGGGATATTGATCACACCTGAGATAAACATAAAGAACAAAACAGGATATCAATTTGATCTAGCATTGCCCTCGACTTACCAGCATGTTGAATGAGTATCGTGAGACCTGTTGAATTGCTGAAGACATTTAATTTCATTCTCAAATGGTAAGAGTATGAACTTTAAAGTTGTAAAGGTCCTTACACACCGGGGCGAATTCTTCATGCGAATAAATACGCTTTTTTTAAAAACCTTATAAAGTCAATGCAAGAGTCCACATCAGTTTCGCGGAGCGAAAAAGCGTCTTTTAATTATTCGGAACGAGTCCGAATTTTGCGTATATTCGCATATTCGCCGGTGTGTAACCGCCTTTAGGCTTTGTTAGTTAGTCTTGCAGGGCAAAGGGGAGGGGGTAAATTATGCTGAGGCCTCATTTTGAGGATTCATCATTTGTTTTTAGCCATTTGCATTTTAGCCGTTTTTAGCCATTTGCAAATTATTTAGAAAAAATGTATAGATATTTTGGCTAACAGAATTTGACAAGTAATCATACCACAACAGATTTCAGTTTCCAAAAGCAACCATTACGATTTATAACCATTACAATCCACTAATTGAGCAGTGTGATTAATTCCATATTACCCAAGTTTCTCTGCTCTTAGCATGAATTAAAAATGTAATGTTTAAAGAAATACTAATCATACAGCAATACAGGAATGGTTGACAGCCTCGGTGACATACTTCATAAATACAGAGACTTCCTGTCCTACCAAACTGGGGACATCTCATCCTGGATCACATAATGACAGCCTATACAAACTCTGGCCAATACCATATCGTTGCTGTCGGGCAGGCATCTCCATTTTTCAACTTTTTCTTTTTTTTAAATTAATCAGTGCTATTGAACACCCTTTACGGCTGTGTGTAGGCTTTACAAATATCGAAATTGAACCAATGAAAAGTATTAAAAAAGGGCTTCTGACTAAACCTCCTTACTCCATCCTCAAACTGTCAGACAAGCCACCTAACTCCAACTTGTGGAGTTAGGTGGTTTGTCTATCTACACATTAATGGTCAAAAACCTCCTAACACCACTTGAGCTGTACTTGGGTAAAGGGATGATAATATAAGGACACAATCAAGACACGTTTTCCCATTCAATATTCAGGGAAGGAGCTACAAAACTACTACATTGTAGCAAAATTGTTTCATACCATACATGCTGTGTATTTCATTCTAGTAACTGCAACAAAATACGGTATGAAACAATTTTACCTTCCAATATTATAGCACTCTCAATGTAACATAGTACAATATGTATAGTGTATAGCACGTGTGATATACCCATCAGGAAGTTGGCTTTCGAGGCAGACTGTCCGAAGTGCTGTTCAATGTACTTGGGTTTGTAGGTGACCATTCCAATGAGGGAGTTCAGCTGGGTGATGGTCACACACAGATAGATCAAGTACACAGGGTTTCCCAACAGAGTCCGCAGGGTTGGAATGAAGTCTGTGGGGGGAAACAAATGTCACATACGTAAATACTCTTCTACTCTTCTACATTACGACTAAAACCCAGCTTATGCAGTAGACTGTTATTATAGAGTACAGTATATACTGTAGTACTTTATGCTGTTATGTCTAGTTTAGTATATACTAGTATACACTAGTATGAGTATTGTTCACATCACCAAAAAAATCACAACAAAGAACCCTGTCCTATTAATTATTACTGTACAGTACTGTACATGCGTCTGAAAGCATTAATCAGACTAAATAATCGTACTCTCTTATACAGTACTTGTATAATGTGATGTAATAAAATTATCTTGAATCTCTGATCTTTAGTTTTTTTCTTTTGTTAGATTTGCTGAAAATGTATTTATGTGTACAAATTGGAACTGTCCAGGAGCAAAGGAATGACATGGATTTCGTTGAGAGGGTGAATTGTCATTGTAGGCACATCACTTCTCCAAGGAACAGGTACTTTATTTTCAATTAACACAACACCTCCCTACTCCCTAACCCTAACCCTAACCCTACTCCATACCTTTGGCCATTTCCATGAAGTTCGTAGGCTCATCTGCCGGATACTTATGATCCAGGAGAGAGGAGTCCTTGATAAAGCTTGTTTGCTCTGGCATGCACTGTGCTGGGCCCCGATGCCCTGGTAGAGGTAGAGAGCGGGGTAGGAACCAGAATGGGATGGCAGAGAGTAGAGTGATGACCCCAGCTATGAGGTAGCCCAGCCACCAAGCCCCTACCCAGCGTGCATCTGCCGAGGTAATGGTAATGGTTTCTGGTAAAATTGAATGAAAAAAGAAGAAAAAAGAAGAAGAAGTTAGTATACAGTACAATACTCAGTGTTAAGGTAATGTTCGTTAAAATGGATCATTGTCCATTTGGACTAGGATAAGGTATATCCAAGCTAACTGATTGAGATATAATGTCACTATATTTCACAGTTTAGGATCATTCGGAAAGGTAAGACAATGGCTGTCAGCTCTCGCGTAGCCAGCCCTCCAATCTTGCTCCACTCTGAATGGAAGTATGAAAATCTCATTTGAATGAGAGAGCAACTCACTCACTGGGGCATGGCTTAACAGAATCCGTCTGTGTTTTTCAGACTGGTTGCAAACAAAAATGAGCTCTGTCAACAATCTATCATTAATATTGGAAGAGAAATGTATTAAAACATTGCTATGTGCACTGCACAATAAACAAACACGACACACATCAAAAACATTCCGTGGCGTAACGTTATTGCTGCTGTCGCCATGTTTGTTCACTGAGTAGTAGTTTATTGTGGACACTACTGATGTGCGCACCTGGGCGAGCCCCAGATTAGATGGAAGGTTTGTGCATTGCTCTTCAAAAATATGTCCTGCCCTCTGAAAGTGGTGGTTAAAAGTAAGCATATCGGTTTGGTCAGTATGAGGCGACGTGCAAGACTTCCGTGTCCTGCATGAACTAACGCTATGCTTCATTTTTGTTATGACTTCTCAAGATTCAAGATGGTTGGAATGCAGCTGAATCGGTTTAACCATTTATTGCAACAAATGGAATACAGTTAAGCTTGGTGTTAAAGGCTCCGCTCATGGAGATATTCCCTGAATTTTGTTAAGCAAAATCAGGGAATGCTAAGCAAAACCCCCATAGGGATACAGTATCAACAATAAGCAATACATTGACATATTAGTTTGAATTAGCAGATATAAGTGATAATCACAAGTATTTGAGCCTATACCAGACTCTAATCAAAAGGTGGAGGTTGGGGTGGAGGAGGTAGCTAGTGGAAATGAATCAGTCAGCAAGACCTGGAGAGACCTAGTGAATATGAAGCCGTATTTAAAGGAACCTCTTTGCAAATGCGTGAGCTGTGATTGGAGTATGAATGTGTGACGCAATGACCAGCAGCGCTGTGAATGGGGAATAGAAAGCTGATGTTCATCACATCAGCTGACTGATAGACTGAAAAGACTTCCGTGTCCTGCATGAACTAACGCTATGCTTCATTTAATGTTAACTTTTATAAAAATGAAATTTTCTCATTGTCTCTGTGAATAAATAAGGCCATGGGCATGTGATAAACAAATTACCATCATGAACCAACATTGTTGTTTCATGACATTATCCAACCATGACCGGTCATCAGGTGTATCAGCAGCCAGTATATATATATACAGTATACTGTATAATACTGTACATAATGAGCATTCCAATGCACGTAACGGATGTTAGTACTGTCCAAAATGTGATTTTCTACTTTGTAGATGTTTCATGGTTGACTTCATGCTTCACAGTCCAAGGATAATACATGCACATTCAACTCAAGTCAAATTGATGGATATAGCACAATGTGCTTCAAAATAAAAAGAGAAGAATAGGGTTAACAATGTCACAAAATACACATAAATTACAATAGAAGTTCGGGCCGCCATGTGGCCCTCACAACTACGTCACACTGCCGATCCAACCAATATTTCTGAGTCATAATGTCGGGGGCTTTGTCAGAGTATCCGTGGTACCCGTCTGTCTGTGTATATATGGGTGCGTTCGGAAATTGCGCACCGGAGCGCACTCGCCTATTAGTTTGTATTGGCCAGTGCGCTCAGTGCTGTATTTCCGAACGCACCCTATATGGAGCTGACTGATTTGTTTGCCGCTGATGCCTTGACGACACATTGAGGTTAGAGAACACACTCCATATTTGGGCGTAGCTGCATTAGGAACTCCTTATTTGGTTATGGCTGAGTCAGAGTGACGTCAGAGGTACACCCGCCTGCCGTCCGGCCTGCCCGCCCGCCCTCCCATTAGCCAATTTAAATACAGAGACAGTAAAAACAAGACCAGGAGACCCGGTTCTGCCAGACCCAGAATGTGTCCATATTGTCACATCCTCTGCCTCTGCCTAGTCTGTGCCAACACACCCATTCGCCCAGTGCCCTGATGACTACTTGGTTTCACCTGTGTATTCTCCTCACCTGTTCCCATTCCCCATTCAGTGCTTAGTCTATATATAGACCCTGTGTTTGCCTGTTTGGTTGCTGTATTATCCGTTTGCTTTATGTGTCCGAATGACACTTCCCTTGTTGTAAGGTGAACCTAAGTTCTTCAGTAAAAGTACCATTACGTTTATTCCTCGTTTCCTGAGTCCTGTTATTCTGCATATTGGATCCTTACCTGGTTTTCAAGAGTCCTGACAGAATAATACAGCCTTCAAGATGGATCCAGCGGATTTTATTCAGCTACAAGGTGCTGTTGCCCTACAAGGACAGCTTTTGGGCCAGCACGAAAATCTTCTGACCCAGATGAACGATCGCCTCACTCAGCTGATTGTCGCCGTCCAGAACTTCACCGTCACTCCCCCCGCTGCTGCTCCGCCTGGGGTCCTGGCACAGGCCGTGGCCGGGGGTCCCCAGGGACCAGTCGTCACACCCAGGGAGCCTCGTGTTCAACACCCGGAGAGGTATAGTGGAGGGGCCGATACCTGCCGTGGTTTCATATCACAGTGCACTTTGATTTTCACCCTCCAGCCATCTGTCTTCACCACTGACGGTGCCATGGTGGCATATATTATGACTTTGTTATCTGGCCGAGCGCTCGTCTGGGCTAATGCGCTGCTGGAGAAACAATCCCCCTTGTGTGCCGACTATGACCTTTTCATTGAGGAGATGAAGAGGATTTTCGATCACCCAGTGAGGGGGAGAGACGCGGCGACTCGTCTGCTGCATCTCCGACAAGGACGCAACAGTGTCGCTGACTACGCGATCGAGTTCCGTGTCTTGGCCGCGGAGAGTGAGTGGACGGAGGTGGCGTTAATTCCTACTTTTCTTCACGGGCTCTCGGATGAGGTCCAGGATGAGTTAGTTTCCCGTGAGTTTAGTGAGGGGTTGGATTCCCTTGTTACCTTGGCCATTCAAGTGGATAATCGCTTCCGTGAGCGCAGGAGACAGAGGCAGTGGAGCAGAGCGCCGGGTTCAGCCGAACGTTTCCGAGTGGGGCCGAGTGCTCCCGACTCCTCCCGAATGGTCCCGACGTCATCAACAGCTGCCGATTCCCTGTCTACAGAGGAGCCTATGCAATTGGGACGCACCAAGATTTCTACCAGGGAGAGGGAGAGAAGGATAGCTGAGAGGTTATGCATGTATTGCGGTAAGCCAGGCCATTTCCGTATTTCATGCCCAGAGAGAGAGGGAAATGGGGCGGCTCAACAGTAAATGGGGAATTACTGGTGAGCCATATCGTTTCATCCTCCCCATCTTCTTCTTGCTTTAAAATGCCTGCCGTTTTGTCCTGGGGGGGCCAAAAGCAGCAAGTCACTGCCCTCATTGATTCGGGGGCAGCAGGGTGTTTTTTGGACAGTTCTTTTGCTCTCTGTCACGAGACACCTTATTTTAAGTTAGATCACCCCCAACGTATCACTGCACTGGATGGACGTCCTCTGGGAAGGGGCGTGGTTCAGCATCTCACTGAACCTCTGAGCCTACGCTTGTCTGGGAACCACTGTGAGAATATTCAACTTCACCTTATTGACTCCCCTGAGCTGCCGCTCATTCTGGGGCATCCGTGGCTGGTGCACCACAACCCCCACATCGACTGGCCGTCCGGGACCATATTGGAGTGGGGCCGTTCCTGTCATTCCCAGTGTCTACGCTCTGCAGCTAGTGCGCCTCAGTCTCCAGGGCCTGGTCCTTCGTCTGGGGGCCCCGAACCACCCGAATGTTCTGGGGTCCCTCCCGAGTATTCTGACCTCAACCTGGTCTTCTCCAAACAACGTGTGGCGTCCACACTGCCCCCACATAGGCCCTATGACTGTGGTATTGACTTGCTGCCAGGGACGTTTCCACCTCGTGGGAGGCTCTACTCTCTCTCGGGTCCTGAAGTGGCGGCCATGGAGAGCTACATTGACGAGGCCCTCACAGCAGGGTTCATCAGGCCATCCACGTCCCCAGCAGGAGCTGGGTTTTTCTTCGTCGGAAAGAAGGATGGCGGCTTGAGGCCCTGCATTGACTATAGAGGTCTAAATCGCATCACGGTAAGGAATCGTTACCCCTTACCCCTTATGTCCTCATCTTTTGACCGTTTACGTGGAGCTAAGTTTTTTACCAAGCTTGACCTCAGAAATGCTTATAATTTGATACGCATTAGGGAAGGGGACGAATGGAAGACGGCGTTCAACACCCCTAATGGTCATTATGAGTATTTGGTCATGCCGTTCGGCCTCACTAATGCCCCTGCTGTCTTCCAGGCTCTAGTGAATGATGTACTGAGGGACATGTTGAATCGTTTTGTGTTTGTGTACCTGGATGACATACTCATATTTTCTAGGTCACGGGAGGAACACATCCAACATGTGCAGAGAGTGCTGCGCCGTCTCCTGGAGAACCAGCTCTATGTCAAGGCGGAGAAGTGCGACTTCCATGTGTCCACCCTCACCTTCCTGGGCTACATCATTACCACTGATGGGGTGACCATGGACCCGGCTAAAGTCAAGGCAGTGGCTGACTGGCCCCAACCCACCACCCCGAAACAATTACAAAGATTCTTGGGCTTTGCTAACTTCTACAGATGTTTTATTCGGGACTACAGCAAGGTGACAGCGCCTCTCCACGCCCTCACTGCCGGGCCTGCTACCCGCTTCCGTTGGACCCCCGAGGCGGAGCGGGCTTTCAGTGGGCTGAAGCGGAGCTTCTCTTCTGCCCCCATTCTGACCCACCCGGATCCTTCTTTGCCCTTTGTGGTAGAGGTCGACGCCTCTGATGTGGGGATTGGCGCAGTGCTCTCGCAATGTCCTCCCAAGGGGAAGAGGCTCCATCCCTGTGCCTTTTTCTCTAAGAAGCTGGATTCGGCAGAACGCAACTATGACATCGGGAACCGGGAGCTGCTGGCGGTCAAGGAGGCGCTAGAGGAATGGCGGCACTGGTTGGAGGGAGCGGAACATCCTTTTGTGATCTGGACTGACCACAAGAATTTAGCTTATATTCAGTCGGCCAAGAGACTCAATTCCAGACAGGCCCGGTGGGCTCTGTTTTTTGACCGTTTCCGCTTCACCCTTTCCTATCGCCCGGGTTCCAAGAACCTGAAGCCTGACGCACTCTCCCGCCAGTTTGACCCTTCTGAGAAGGACCCGGATCCAGGTCCCATTATTCCGAGTGCTCTGGTTATAGCGCCCGTTACCTGGGAGATAGAGACCATCGTTCGACAAGCGCTTCAGCAGGACCCTGACCCGGGTGGTGGCCCGCCATCCTGCCTGTTCGTCCCTGTGGCCGCTCGTTCCGAGGTACTCCAGTGGTCCCATTCTTCCAATCTCGCTTGCCACCCTGGCGTTCGACGCACCCTGGCTCTCCTCCGGCAACGCTTCTGGTGGCCGTCCATGGTGGCCGACACTCACTCCTTTGTCCGGGCTTGTGCTGTCTGTGCTCGCAACAAGACCCCCAACCTCAGACCCTCTGGGTTACTCCAACCCCTGCCGGTGCCACGTCGCCCCTGGTCCCATATCTCTATTGACTTTGTCTCTGGGCTTCCCCCTTCTGAGGGCAAGACGGTCATCCTCACCATCGTGGACCGTTTCTCGAAGATGGCCCACTTTGTCCCTGTGTCTAAGCTCCCCTCTGCCAAGGAAACGGCCCAGCTCATGATCGACCATGTCTTCAGGTTGCACGGGTTACCCCTGGATGTGGTTTCGGACCGGGGACCCCAGTTCTCCTCTAGGTTCTGGAGGGCCTTCTGTTCTCTCTTGGGAGCTTCTGCCAGCCTCTCGTCAGGTTTTCATCCCCAGTCAAATGGCCAGACGGAGCGTGTGAATCAAGACCTGGAGGTCGCACTCCGCTGCCTGGTGTCAGATAATCCCTCCTCTTGGTGCGGTCAACTGGCCTGGGTGGAGTACTCCCACAACACCCTTCCTTGCTCCTCTACTGGCCTGTCCCCATTCGAGTGTGCTCTGGGCTATCAACCCCCGCTGTTTCCGGAGCAGGAGAGAGAGGTTGAGGTCCCGTCAGTTCAAGACTTTGTCCGCCGTTGCCGTCGCACCTGGAGGAGAGCCCGGTCCTCTCTCCTGCGGACAGCTGCAAGGAACCGGAAACAAGCTGACCGGCACAGGCAGCCTGCTCCTCGCTACCAACTCGGACAGGAGGTTTGGCTTTCTACCCGGGATTTGCCCCTGCGAGTGGAGTCCCGAAAATTGTCCCCACGTTACGTTGGCCCTTTCAAGATCACACGCATCATCAACCCAGTAGCCGTTCGCCTCAAACTCCCCAAGACCCTTCGGGTGCACCCTACGTTCCATGTCTCTCAACTCAAGCCAGTTTCCTCCTCCCCTCTGGCGCCTCCCACAAAAGCGCCCCCTCCTCCTCGCCTTCTCGATGGTCATGCCACCTACACCGTCCGCCGCCTGTTGAAGGTGCGTCGCTGGGGCAGGGGCCGTCAATACCTTGTTGACTGGGAGGGGTATGGTCCCGAGGAGCGCTGCTGGGTTCCTAGTCGGAACATCTTCGACCCCTCCCTGATTGCTGACTTCCACCGTCAGCATCCGGAGTCGCCTAAGGGGACGTCAGGAGCCGTCCGTAGGAGGGGGGGTCCTGTCACATCCTCTGCCTCTGCCTAGTCTGTGCCAACACACCCATTCGCCCAGTGCCCTGATGACTACTTGGTTTCACCTGTGTATTCTCCTCACCTGTTCCCATTCCCCATTCAGTGCTTAGTCTATATATAGACCCTGTGTTTGCCTGTTTGGTTGCTGTATTATCCGTTTGCTTTATGTGTCCGAATGACACTTCCCTTGTTGTAAGGTGAACCTAAGTTCTTCAGTAAAAGTACCATTACGTTTATTCCTCGTTTCCTGAGTCCTGTTATTCTGCATATTGGATCCTTACCTGGTTTTCAAGAGTCCTGACACATATATGGTCAAAAAAAGGGACATGATGGACATACTTTTATGCCCATGTATGGACGAAATGGGACAAAGCCTCATGTAGGCCGACCCCTTGGGTCTGGCAAACATTGATAACTAATAAAAGAGGAAGGACCCTGTTGCAGATCTTAGATCAACTGGTATAGAATTCCACAGAGTGGAACCATAACCTGATTTAGAGTTTATTCTGCGTTTAGAGAGGAGACCTGATCTGATGATCTACGGGATCTGGTTGGTGCGTATGGTCTGGAGTAAACACGTCAGAAACATAGGAAGGACCTAAACCATTGATATTTAAAAACATTAAGAAGCACTTTAAAATCAATTCTTTGTTTCACTGGGAGGCAGTGAAGAGAAGATAAAATAGGAGTGATATGTTAAAATGTTTTGGTTTTAGTTAAAACTTTGGCAGTGTAGCATTCTGAACAAGCTGGAGTTTATTTAACACCTGCTTTGTCAATCCATCAAAGATGGAGATTGTTGTAATGTTGATCATTACAACAATCTAGTCTACTAGAAATAAAAGCATGAGGGTACCGACACACCAGAGTTTGATTCTGCCTATGCGGTGGATTCTGCCAATGCTTGGGAACGGAGTCGAAAGAGGCGCAATGGCAACAAACCGCTCAGTTCCCATTGAAAAGCATTGGCAGAATCCGCTGCATAGGCAGAGTCAAACTCTGGTGTGTCCGTAACCTGAACCAGTTTTTCAGAATAAAAGCATGAACCGAGACAGGAAGCATCTAACTTGAGATGTTTCTTAGGGTGCAGTCACACCGATCTTTGATTCTGCCTATATGCGCCAGTTTATGCCAATGCTTTTCAATGGGAACGGAGCGGTTTGTTGCCATTCGCGGATTTCCGCCCAAAAATTGCTACATTCCCATTGAAAAGCATTAGCAGAATCCGCCGCAAAGGCTGAATTAAAGTTCAGTGTGACCGCACCCTTAGATGATAAAAGGCAGTCTTGGAGTGTACTTGATGTGCTTCTGGCTTCATGCTCACAGGGTTTTACTGACAAAAGATATAACAAGGAATAAATCTGGAGCCTTAAATCCTCCCACTATAGAATCTTAGTTTTGTCATTATTTAGCTTTAAAAATTGTTGGCCACCCAGTCTTTGATGTCTGAGAGGCCCTGGTTGCCCCAGGTACGATTCCAGGCCACGCCAGCATATGTGTCGATTAAATGAAATTTGTCCCTGAGCAAGACTCTTAACCCCTAATTGCTCACAGGCCCTCATTGGAAACAAGCCCGCAAGGACTTTCACGAACGTCCTGTTAAAAGGAATTATCCTTATCCTTATCCTTATGCTATCCTTATGTGAGTGCAGGGAGCTAGAGCCGACTGCCTGCCGACCACATAATCAACACCTGTCCCCTGTACAGACCACCTTCAGGAGGGGTCTCTTCCTAGTGGGACCAGAGACGAGGGCATGACTGCACGACAGCGGGTTAGACATTTGATGACGATACGCTAAAGAAGAAGAATGCTCCCACTGTGTATTAATTAAAAGAACAACATTTCGACCAATCCATGAGAATGATTAAGATAAATGATGATAGTGTCCTGATAATTTTATGTACTTTTTACTTCGGGAATATGGAATACACTTAATAAATGAATGGCAAATTGTGCAGGTTAACTAATAATTATGACCAATCGGTTATAAAATAGCCTTCAATATTTTTTGTGTCACGAAAGATCACAGTATAAAATGTAGCCTTTTTTATAAAATATTTATAAAAAATCATTATAATAAAAACCCAGAACATGTTTGTGACACAGTTTTTCATATTGTTCTTGTTGTGAGGTCAGAATGGACAGACATGCACATAGTATGTTCACTCACCCATGTTGACAAATCCAATGTCCACGTAGATTTTGGCACAGAGGGAACCCAATAGATAGCCGAACACAGGGCCAATGACCGAAATTGTCTGCACGCAGCCTATGATATGATAAATGCATCCACACACACACACACACACACACACACACACACACACCACACACACACACACACACACACACACACACACACACACACACACACACACACACACACACACACACACACACACACACACACACACATTCCCATACAGTCATAAAAACAATACACAGAAACACACCATAGTAGCTTACATTTAGCATTGGGTCAGCTGATTGTAGAACTGTGGGTGGTAATAAAGAGCATATTACAAATTTAGTCTAAAAGCTGTCCCATGCATGTTTAAAATAAAATAAATACTGTTGATGAATAAAATATCTACAGTATCATGTCAATCTCAACATTCTATACTAATCTTTTAATCGATCTAGTAAAGGTATGATGGGCATCCCTGGTCTCCATCAACAATAAATTGCTTTTTTCACCCCAGTTAAAAATATTCACAAATGGGCACAGCCTATGGGAATTACAGTATAACCTTCAAGATTCAATATTCAGTAAATGATAACCAGTTCAATGAAACATTGATTGCAATTTGTCTTGGTGTGTGCTCAGGACAGACAAAAAATATGACACTAATACACGACAGCATAAACATATAACATGACCCTCAACTGTTAACTAACTTTTGGGATCCAATGCCTTTTATGAGAGAGGAAAGTTGTCCAGAAAATTTTAGAAGCTGTTTCTCAATTTTTTGTTCCCCTCACCAACATATAATGCAGCATTCTCCTCAGAAGCAAAATCATCTATATAAGAGATCCCAAGAGGCTGAACAGGAGTTTCTCCGATCCCACGCAGGACATTTCCCAAAAGCACATAGATCCACATGGACAGGTTGGACTCTCCTTCACAACCTGGAGAAGATGAGAGTAGAGTAGAGTAGAGACAAAGAGAGGAGAGGAGAGGGATGAGCTTTCTGTAATTTGGCACTTTTTGTGTACTTGGTACTTGAGTACCGTTTGTGTGTGTGTGTGTGTGTGTGTGTGTGTGTGTGTGTGTGTGTGTGTGTGGGGGGGTGTGTGTGTGTGTGTGTGTGTGTGTGTGTGTGTGTGTGTGTGTGTGTGTGTGTGTGTGTGTGTGTGTGTGTGTGTGCGTGTGCGTGTGCGCACACACACACGTGTGCGTATACTGTACCTAAGGCTGGCACCTCAGGTAGTCCGTCACCTTGGGCCACAGCAACCGGTGAGCCCATGGGACATGGAGAGAGTTTATTGGTTGAGTTGTCTGTTGAGCGAACTGATGTTTCAAACTCATAGCTGTATATAAAAACACAAATAGTAATCCAGGTGATGGCGGAACCATGATCTGTTATAGTTATGTTTTTGGATCGACTGGACTATGTTTTCAACATGGTCAGAAGAAAAAAATTGAATGTTGGCTACGGATCTCAATAGAGGCTATACTGTTGATTGACTATCTATGAACTAGAGTCACTATGTATAAAAAGCATATCTGTATGCTAAAACATGGACATATAATTCTAATTGGAATCACTAAGCCATAGCCAGGACAATGTTTTGTTTCTGCAGGTGCTGTATTATGGGCCAGGCTTTCTGGCTTTCTTTCTAATTACGCCTGTTTTAGACAGCCAGAACCCTTCACTAAAGAGCAAATTATAAAAACTAAAAAGAAGTTGACAATGGAAAAGATACAAGATAGATATATGATACATGCGATGTAATCTCGCGCCACCAGACTTTCCACATCGGAGGAAAGCCTGGTATTCGTTATTAGATGGCCTGTGTGAACCGGTCTAGGCCACGCCTACTGAAAAAAAAAAAGGGGCAAAGAATCCTCTGGTTCCGGGTGTGCGGGTTCCGGTTTTTCGGTGCCGCTTTGTTTTGGTTACCCCTGTTAGCATTTAAATGCTAAATCGAGTATAACAACTAGTTTAGTCTCGCCAGTCGCTACGAGTTGGAATAAAGGATGGATATACCAAACGAACTATTTGTACAAGCTAAACTACGCCACATCAAGGGTTTTATTGGGTAGGCCCTAAAATTAAAATGCCCTTGATCGCGATTTTGGGGTGATACACATGCCCCCCTGGTTCCGGCTTGTGCGGGTTCTGGCCGCCTGACCGGATCAGAAACCCGAAAACGGTATTGATCCCAGGCTACTGTACATGTGATGTAATCTCAGAAGGAAATTCTCTTACACATTAAAACAAATTGTCTTGGTATGATGCTTTCCTGTGCACTTTTTCACAAACCTTCACGTGACCAAACTGAACAAACTGATTCATGTTAACCCATAAAGCAAACAGTTGACTCATAAATTTTAATTCAGTGAGCTACAAAATGTGTCAGCAAAGGTTAAAGGGACTGTGAATAAACAATTAGATTTGCCTTGCATGAAATTTGCGTGTGTGAGGCTGGTAACTGCTCCTTGCAAACAAAGCTTGCTTTACAGGAAGTTTTTATTTGTTCACACTATCTTGTTAGCAAAGCTTAAAGCTTAGAACTGGGTAGTAGCAAAACATTGCACATGGGAATAATTGCACATGGGAAATAATGTTTGTATAGATTTAATGTAATATTAGGTCATTTGATTTCACAGTAGGATAATCATAGTACACTGCACATCCAGATTTTGAAAGGTAAAGATAGAGAAGTTGGTTCTGGGTGGGCAGCCATCTGCCTTGGTCAGTTGGGTTGAGAGAGGTGGAGGGCCTCTACCATCTCTCCATGCTCTTCTACCATCTCCCCATGCTCTTCTATCTTCTCCTAGTTCTCCTATCTCTGATTAGCTCATCCTTCAACAACAACACACTATAGCATGTTTCTAATGCATACTGCTTAACCTTACCTTCCTGACGCTGAATGTTTCAGATGAGAAAAGCACATAATGTGATAAGTTGTTGAACTGCAGAAATGCAGTGCAACATCAAATATATTTGGTGTTTCATGTTATCCAGATGTGATGTTAAGTCAGCTTAGCTATACATCATGTCCATGCTTTCTCTGGATATGACTTTTGTCTTTTTGATGATTCGGTTTTTGTACAGCTTGAGCACGTGGAAAGTTGGGGAGAATCAAGTGGTAGAACCCGTATCGGCATACAATACTGTACAATGTTAGATTTACAATTCATATTTTGGTGGCTAAACGCCAACATCAATAATGGACTCTGATATATTGTACAGATGGAATACGTTTTTGGGGCCATATATAATCTTATTAAGTCCTACAGATGTTATGAATAAAATATTACCATGGTGGTTCCCATTGTCCTTTTATGTGGTGAATAATTGTTTTGACCTTATGGTCTCCTACATGTGATCCAAACATTGCATGACTCCAAAAATGCATAGGCGTCCATCTGAAAATGAGGCTGTTTCCTTAATTTGTGAAATGCGGTCTAGGATTAAGTTAAGTTAAACAACACTGAAGCATAGAAAGGGCCTTGCTACTCACCGTCCAATGATGAAGTGAGGTAGGGCAATAATAAAAGTGCCGATTGACATCAGCACACAGCCCATGGCAATGATCTTTGGCCGATGGAGCTTTGCCCCAAAATAGCTGACAAATGCTATCACCAACAGGTTACCTGGAAAAGAGGCAGGAGAAGTATACTATGATAAACAAAAATGGATTAGTTAGTTGCTCTCTGTTTAATGCTTCACCTTTAGTGTGGGAACACCAGTGTTGGCAATATGGTGTGTGCCCAGCCTGATCTCCAGAGATCTCCGTAACATTGCACGGATCCAGTGCACTTCATTCCGTGGATAGTCGCCTAGAAACCCCGAAATTGCGTGCATATGTACGGCGAGTCCCACGGTGGGCGTAACCAGTCGCAAGCAGTCCCCACAACAAAATTTACGATTCTGTGCCTATCGGTACATAACTCAAACGGCGCTGAGTAGGCACAGGCGAACGTCACACCGTTCAGGACGGCAACTCGGTCGCCTTAGATCCCTCGGTGGTCCTTCACGGGGTGACAGTTCGCCTGTGACTGCGCGCCTCCGTCATGGTTTAGTCACAATGGGGGAGATGCGAGGCGGCTATGCACGGAATTTCGGGTTTTTCCGTGTCTATTCACGGAATTTCAAAAACTTCAAAAACGTTCAAAGAGAACGTTTCCTCTGGAGATCGGGTTGCAGCGCCACATGCTTCCAAATACTGCAAAACTTTTTTTTCCATTTAAACGGATTCCACAGAGATTAAATGTCTTTCGGGAGACCCAGCCACAGACCAGCATCAACACGAAACGTATGTAGACTAACTCACAGTCCAAGAACACATAATTAATCAGTAATGACAATTTATATCCTGCTTGGATTAGCTGCCCATTAACGGCCACGAGGACTGTGGGAAGATGCAAGAACATACAGGAATATATAGGATTCATCACATAATTCATGCTATGCTCCCATAGGTTGGAGTTTATGTTTTTAACCCAGATAGCAACATGGCTCTAAGGATGGCTGTGTCTGTCTGTCTATCAGTCTGTCCACCACCTTGGTCCCAAACAAGGCAGCTCAAAAACTACAGGATGCATTGTCATGGAATGTTCAGTGAAACTTCATGAACCACAGAGGATGATTTTAGTGACACAATGGACTTTCAACACGCACCACCATTAGGCCAAACACTGGGTGAAATTGATAATTGAGAGACGGCGCTGCTCCTCCAAGGATGGTCCCCACTGATTTTGGTTAGTGTACTAATATACTAATATACTATAATATACTCCATCGGTGTGTCAAGCATCGGAAATCTAAAGTTTAAGTGGCCGCATGGTATATACATTACAGACGCATCCGTTGAGTTTTAAATACCCGGATATGTTTGTGTCTCTCATGTATCGTTTTTATAGGGTATTTACTTTTGGAAAAATATCCAAACAGCATCTTGCAAGAACAATTTTATATCAATACTAACCTGGAGAAGTAGTAGCAGAAAATGTCGGGATGTCACTTCTCCATTTAGTTGGGTTATTTCACCAACTACAGTCAGGCAAGTCAACGGTAAAACACACACGTTTTAATGAATTGCCCATGTAGTGTCGGAGCTCCGTGGTAGGTAGAAAATGTATATTTTATTGTCAGTATCAGCCGAGAACGTAGGAGTCTATCCCCGTTACAATACACCAGACCCCTGAGAGATGGATTGCTGAGGTGGAGCACCACACCTACCATCAGCCCCCATTACGTACCACACGTCTTCCCGCACCCAAGCCGTGCTACTCATAGTTGGCAGTGCCCAGGATTGAACCCATAACCTTGTGGTCCAAAGGCAAGAGGTCTACCGACTGAGCTACCTGGACACAAAGTCTCTTTTGCAATGATTCCCTGCCCCACACAGAGACACATACAATTCATACTACATAAAACATCAATAAATGTTTTACAATACATAAATAATACATTATGCTATTCAGTTGCATATGGCTTCTTCCAGCATAAAATCTGATAATAATCTTGTAAATCATCAAAGGGAACAAGATAATCCAGCTTCAGACTTTCCTGATATTCCATACATAAGGTGCACACATGCTGAAGGCAGTATTTCCCAGTTTTGTTCTGGTTGGTGGAACCGCCAACATAACTCTATCCTGAGATCTAGTACAATGACTTGAGCTCCTGACAGACATAAGCCTGGCCAGGTACAAGGGCAGTTCAGCAAGCAGTGCTTTGTAAACATACAGTATACTGTGAACTTAGAGTAATATGATTCCTTCTAAGGGAAAGAGAAAACCACCCTACTGAATTATATTAAGTGTACAATGGGTAGTTTGAAACCCCTCTCCCTTAACAAAGCGCAGTGCACTATAATATACTGTAATTGTATACAGGCTACAGGGGCTTAAATGTTCTGATTGAGACATGCATATATAAAACGTTTCCATAATCATACATTAGCTGATTGTAGCTTGCATGATCCTATTCCAGCCCAGCGGAAGCGAAGCGCCAACAAAGACACCAACGTCTTATATTACCCCGTCCACCTCCAATACTTCTTTGCCCAGACTTCCCCCGACTCTTCTACTCACATCTTGGCCTCCGCAGTCACCAGCAGGCACATAAACGGAGAGTTCAGCTAGCTCAAAAGGAGAGCAAATGAATGGATGAGGAGAACAGATCCTCGTTTTCGAGGCTGCCATGATTGATAATGATGATGATGATGAATGAAAAACATAATCCGTTTCAGTAGAGGAACTCGATTTTTGGGGGGGATTTTCTTTAATAGTTCGGTTACACAGTATGGATTTGAAAAGAAATAGAAATGTCCTGGTCTAGCCGGAAAACTAAATATTTGTATGATATACTGTAACTTTATGGAGGCACTTTTTGAGTTGATAAAATCATATGTTTTGAGAGTTTGGGTGCTTAAAATGTGCATTTAGCCATGACACAGCAGTGACACATCTGGGTTAGTCCGGAGAAACAGGCTGGTTATAAGATAATTGTTTGATAAAAAAAACTAAAACAAATATTAATTACGTTTGTCACCTTGACACCAGGCCTGTAGTTCTTTCATGGCAGATGATAATTTATAGCAGCATAGCCGCGGGAAGTAGGGGTGCTGAGGGTGCAGCCGCACCCCGACCTGAGGTGCCACACCCCCTTCCCACCGAATCATGAATGAATGTTAATTCAGTTAATTTATTATTGTATTGTTGTGGCAGGGGGGCGTGATCTAGGTGCCGTCTGTGGGTGGGGTGACAGGTCTGGCTCTGCCAGCTCACAGGCGCAGCTGCAGCACATTCTGTTAATTAAGTGGAAGGTCAGGTGCTGTTGATAGGAAACCTGTGGTTTCTGACTGTTGCAGTGAGGCTGGGTCCAGAGTGACTTCACATGTTCAGTTGTTTATAAAACATGCTAAGTTAGGAAGTTCTGCACAAAATAGGCTAAAGCGTAATGTCAGTTCCCCATTGTCAAGCATCTCTCGTTCTCTCGTTCTCTCTCTCTCTCTCTCTCTCTCTCTCTCTCTCCCCCTGATCCGCCAGCACTGTCTGCTGCCTGTGCAATTTATATTTCGTCCTTTAATGGTGGCGTGCCGAACATAGCAGCAGACCTACAAACCCAAAACGTGTTCATCTACCTTCTATCCTGGACTTGCAGATCTGCTCTGACCTGTTGTTAACCTACTGTATAGCTGTATTTGTCTGCATGTATTCCTCCCTGGACTAGGAGCATTCAAAGCAACCTACTTAAGAAAGCTGCCCAGTGTTGTGTCCTTCCTTTGCCCTGGGTGGTGACTAGTTGGTCAGAATTGTGTTTTGTAAAGAGGAAATAGATCTTGACTTGCAGTATATATCTGCTGCCATGCTCACGCACCTTATGTCTTACCTCAGGTACGTATCGCACCGGTTAGATACAACGTGTAAATCTCTATCTCTCTTCCCCTTGCGGCCCCCCCCTTTCTTCTGCTTCCCTTTCTTTTTTGTGGAAATAACAAAAACGATGGAGCTTGCACAAAAACGAATTTCAACAGTTTTACACCTGTAAACCTGTGATGTGACAATAAAGTTCAAATTCTGTCCCAATTGGGTGTTAGTTAACTACTATGTTTACGTATGTTTACACTGTACATTGTACAGTGCACACAGTGCATGATGTCCACAGTCTCGTAAGGTACTACATATAATTCTGAAGGGACTGTCTCTGTAATCTGCAAAGTCTGATAGGTAATTCCTTGTGCCAATTATGTTTTTGAATGGAGTGATAGCTCTCGTTCCAACAGACCGAGATCAAAGGACCTTTGGCATGTGGGCGTTCACTTCTGTTCATATATAAAGGGTCAGGGTATATGGAAAGAAGGTAGGGTCATCTACGTCATTTTTGCAAACCAGTGTTGCCATGTCCACTTATTATAAGCGAATTTGGGCTTTCGGTGAAGTTGCTTGTAAATATTGGTAGTTGCGGGTTGTGTAGTTAAGTGTAGTTGCTTATTTGGACTTGCTTCACAATTTAAAAATGATTTTAACCAGTGGTTCTCAATTATTTTTATGTCATGGACCCCCAAATTAATATGTTTTGGTCCCTAACCCCCATTTGAAAATGTTTTGTTTTTGGTCCCTAACCCCCATCTTTGTGCCAGGGAGCCCCGTACCAGATTTGTGTTGTTAGTGTTTCAAACATCCTCAATTATTTCACAATTTACTGCAAGATTTTTTTTTAAATAGCAGATCTACAAGCTCCCTCAAAGTTGTGTCAGTTTTGAGAGAGAGAAGTAGAAGTAGCTGAGAGAGAAAGAGGAAGAGAGAGAGAGAGAGAGAGCGAGAGAGAGCGAGAGCGAGAGCGAGAGAGAGAGCGAGAGCGAGAGCGAGAGAGAGAGAGAGATTTATTGCCTCTCTCCTCTGTGAAAAACTGTAAGTCTACTAATTTATTGAGGGGTGTGAAGGGGACCGTATTAGCGGCTGGAATCAGTACAGAGCCATGAAGTTGGGTGCAACCAGAGGTGTATTTATTCACCATAGAACATACAAAAAAGGTACAATGCACCACATGAAACTCTTCACCCTCAGACTTTTGTCAACTGGCAAGTAAAAGCATATTCTGCTCAGCTAGCTAATGAGCCAGCCTGGACTATACCATTCAAAGGGGTGCAATCTACATCTAGCATACCATAAATACATAACTAAACATACAATACATAAATAAACCCACCATAAACACTTACTGTAAATACCCTTAACCACCACAAGTATATTAAAAGTCTTGCTGAACTACAAAATATTCTTTCCTAACTACTACAACAACCATAAGCAACTCTAAAACACATCACAACCCCCCTTTGCCATCCTGACTTGGTCCAGCCCAATTGTACTGGACAGAATATTCCATACAATTACATATCTTACACTTCTTATACATATTGGACTTAAGTCTCTATTGCACTTCCTATTACACACATTGCATCGATCTGCCCATCCTGATTACCACCAAACATTTCTGTCCCCAGTCGAACTAATTAGCTGAGTGGCCAGCTCAACAAGACAGAAAACAAATGTTCAGTTAAAATGTATTCAACCAACAATAAAATCAGGACTTTGCAAAATACGACTGTGCAAATTAATAAAGTGCCAATACCTAAAGTGCCCATATGCTGTGCAAACATAGTAACAGAGGTCCTCTCTGTTACAAGGGGTTAAAACTTGGTGGACATGCGTTCTGTGACAGTACTGCTGTGGCAGTGGTTCTCACATTGTTTTGGCTTCAGTACTCGCTTTTGATTTCTGAATTCCGAGTACACCCTTTACCCAACTACAACCCAAGTGCAGCTTAGAGCACTGCAAGAGAAAACCAGCATAATGATGCTTTGAATGAATGATAGCGCACCTGAAAGAGTAGCAATTAGTGCCTCCTGAGCAGATTTATTTTAAACTGTGGCCATAATATTTCAGTAAGTCCAGTTCTGATGTCACTATGTTCAAAATAAACAGCATAATAGTTGTGCTAGTCAAGTTTTTGGTTACACTTGGTTTAATACTTTACTCAGCAGTTTCACACTAAGTTTGTCAATGTTTTAGGATTAAACATAAAAGTAAATGTTTAAATAAATGTTTCTAATTTCCACTTTCTCTCACACACCCCATTTACAGTCTGCTTTAAGAGTAATGGATTTTTAGACACAGCAGCTAGTGGTTCATATTGAAATTCATCCTCCCACAGTAGCCATTTTCCCATGTTCTTTCTCCGTGTTCAAACACACACACACACACACACACACACACACACACACACACACACACACACACACACACACACACACACACACACACACACACACACACACACACACACACACACTGTTGTTGCATTTAAGTATGAAACATGCTAAACAAATGAAATTATTAGTATTATTGTTGTAGCTATTACTATACCACAATAAGATTTACAAATGGACAATACAGAGAGAGAAGTGACAGCCATGATATGAGGCAATCCTTCTGATGTCAGTATACAGTATATTCTGTTGTGGCAATCCTGAGGCACTGGTCAAGATGTTCATTGATAGAGTTCATTGTTGAAAACATGACTCATATGCGTGCAGGGGAACAGAGTGAGTTGGATCATTGCAGTAGCTCTCATGTTTTTGAATTGAGCTGCCAAAGGTCACTCACGCTAACGTCCTTGTATGGTGGTTTGAGCAAATGCATAGTGCATAATGCTGTTTATGTACCTTTGTGCATGTGCCACATGCATGATCATGCACGCTCATTCATGCACACGTACCTGTATGCACCATGTATGTATTGTCTTTAGGATGGGGGACAAATATTTTTGTGCTTAGCTTACCTAATAACTGCACATTTCAACACAATGGACAGCATGTCAGCAAACAAACAAATATTGTAGTCACCATAGTAAACATAGTTTATTTGTAAAATGTATTACAACACTAGTACCCTATACATAACTAAATAGTTAAACTTTATGTTTAAAATACAAATAAAACCTTAAGTGGTTTGTGCATCTGCATTCATATAAGCTAAACACAAATACAAATAATGCAAATTATAAAAGATTAAGGCTCTGTGTTTGTAGTCAAAAGGCAGAAAAGAATGTATAATGTCCTCATTAAACCGCAATTGCACCTGGTTAATAATGCTGCTCTCATATTATCTATGGTGTGAAATGCGGTCAAAATAGATTTTTAGAATTTTTATTTTTGGATTTTACATTTGGTCTGTTTTTAATTTATTTGTAATTTTGTGCAAATAATATGACAGGGGTTGGTTTCGGACCGCACAATTGGCTCTAGCACTTGGCCGCCTATTTGGGATCCATAATTTAGAGTAACACATAAATGCTTTAAATCATTTTGTTGCCTATGAACACTGGAGGACAATGGAGCAGGATGAGAGTGTCATTCCACTGTTCATTTTACTTTGATCCAGGACTGTGGAAGAGGAATAGATGTGTCCTAGAAAGACACAATAAGCCACGTTGCCAGACCCTTTTCTATTTTAGAGATGAGTGTTATGATGATGTCCTCTTCTTATACTACCCTACCCGCTACTAGAACCCTCTTTCCGTTATCATTAGGTAGAGAAAGGTGGGTCAAGAGAGACAGAGAGAGATACTGAGAAAAGCAATTCTGAGAACTTTGTGCTTGTGTGTGATTGTTATTCTTCTCTGTGTGATTCGTCGGTTGTGAGGACAATTTGTACTCAAGAGCACAGCAGTACACAAAGACAATCAGTAGAGTGGGTGTGATAATATAATAGATAGAATGCATACAGTACTGTAGATAGATACAATACATACATATGCATCACCTTATGTAAAATATAAAAAAAGGCAGTACTCAAACCCAAGTGAATAAGGAGTGAGACGATAGACAAAAGTGGATCGTACACACTGTGCGATTGTATTTTGGGCATCAGCTTATGGAGGGATGTTTAAATCATATAAGTCTACTAATTAAGGTGATGCATACAGTACACATGCATATAGATGCACAATGTACATACAGTACCTGCTGTGGTTGACCTAGCAGGCTCATCTGAATACTGTATGATCCCTGCAGAGATTAGCAACCATCTCCAGCACACTGTTCTCTGCTCTCTTATACTTCCCTCTTCTCACTTTTCCTATCCTCCCCATTGCCTACTCTCCTGTCCTCTCATCTTTCTTTTCTTCATATTTCTCCCTCTCTCTCTCTCTCTCTCTCTCCCTTCTATCTCTCTATCTGCTGCGGTGCTCTGCTTCGGTGTAACTGTGGCAACGGTCCTATGGAAACAACCTGTTGCCACGCACGAGCAGCAGCTTCTACTGGAAGAGACGTGGGGGCTGAGGACAGGGGTGGGTTGGCAGGATGTTAACCTCTGACTGCACTGGAGTTCTTTACATCAGCCACTTCCTCTAGTGAATGCGAGGACCTCCCTAAGGTAAAAGAGCCCACTACCCCTCTGTTTGGCCTCATATCATATATTATCACAACCATACAATCGTCAAGATGCCAACTTGCCTTCTTCAATGTCACTAAAATATGAAGTGAAGGGGTATTTGATCATTATGCTTTGATGTTTGGATTATATTCTTTATTTTGCATGAATTGAACTCTTTGGATCTCCACTCATGCAGCAAGTCATGTATGACTTATATACTAGAACAGACACGGACTGTTCTAGTCAAACTGCTAGGACTGCTTTATTTTACGTAACAGGCCTAGATAATATTATCATAGGCCTCATAGTATCATTAATATACAATAACATTACTGTAAATGAGGTACTGCCTAGCGAAATACAGTAAATATACTGTAAATGGTAGTCCTGCTGGGATTTCCTGACAGTGTGGGTAAGGAGTTAGCTAAGAACATAGTGCTGTTGGCAGATACAAATCGGCAGCTCTGGCGGCGCGCGCTCTCAACATGGTGCCGATCCTCCAGGGCTCGACCGCTAAACGCCTGACCGAGCTGAGGGAGACGTGGGGCGAGGACGCGGGGGAGTTGGAGGCCCTGCAACAACTCACCATCAAGGTCTCTCGCCATGCCACGGAGTGGGTCGGCAAATCCATGGCGGACTGCGCGGCGATTGAACGAGCAAGATGGCTCGACCTCGCCGATTTCCGCTCGGAGGTGACTGACGCCAGAAAAAAGGTCATGGCGCTCCCTCTAAAACCGGACAACCTGTTCGTGGGCGCCTCGGAGTTCCTCCACATCTCCATTGAATCCCGAAAGGCCCAGAGGGAGCCCCCCCCCTCCTTCTTCCAGGCCCCACAGTGAGAGGCCCGCCGGCAGAGGACGTTCCTCCTCCTCTCGCCGTGGACAGGTCAGCACCTCACGGTCCTCCTCGGCCCAGGCAACCTCAGCAGAGAGACCTCGGGACGCGGTTAACAGCCGGGGCAGACTTTCCCTACGCCAGCACCCAACCCAAGGCCCCCACGCCGTGACATGGGGAAATCCCGCCGCGCCGCGCGGGGTAAATGACACTCCCCCCCGGCGTACAGACCGGTTCAGCCCCACCTTAACCCTGCGAGCGGGGTGGATGGGGGTTAGCCCCCCCTCGGCCGTTCATGCTGGGGAAGAGGACAGTGGCTTTTCAGGCCTCGAAGGACAGGGTCAGGGATGGCTCCTCGAGTGCCAAAAGACTTTGTGTGGACAAAATGTATGTAAAGGTACCTTTATTTCTGCCAAAGAAAATAAATGTTACAAACCCGCTCATTATTCCACCTGTCTTGGAGCAGCGGCACAGTGGGGTCCCCATTCCGGGGTTTGTCGACACCTCGTGCCGAGCCGTCGGGCTCAGACAAGATGGCGACGGTCAAGGTAAGCCGGATGTTGACATCGGGGAGAGTTTCCGTGGCCAGTCACGTGACTCCCTCGAGTCTCCCGGACGGGCCATCGCTACCTTTACTGTCTCTAGCGGGGGCCACACGCAAGGCCCCGTTGGTCCAAGTAGCGGTGCCGTTGGTTTCCATGGAAACGGACAAGCTAAGATGGCGGCAGCCCAGGACAAACCGGATGTTAGTTCCAGTGGCGGCGTCGCCGGTCCCCATGGCAACGAAGCAGCTCCGAGCAGCTGATGACGTCAGCAACCCCCATTTGTTTTCTCCCTATTGTTTTCTCATGCGAGGGTTTCTATTCGAAGTATTTTCTAGTGAAAAAGAAGGGGGGGGGGGGGCGTATGACCCATCCTGAACTTGATTGGTCTCAACAAGTTCCTAACGGTTTTCAATTTCAAAATGTTGACGACCGCGGCACTGTTGCGAACAGTACGTCAAGGGACGAGCATAGACCTCAAGGATGCTTACTTCCACATCCCAATCTACCCTCCGCACAGGAAGTTCCTTTGCTTCGGCTTCGAGGGGAAGGTGTACGAGTACATGGTCCTCCCCTTCGGTATGTCGCTAAGCCCCAGGGTTTTCGTGAAATGCACAGATGCAGCCATAGCTCCACTGAGACGGCAGGGAATCCGTCTGTCGACTTACATCGACGACTGGCTTTTGGCTGCGAGCTCGAAGGAGGAGGTGGCACGACACACGGCTGTAGCCATCTCCCACTTGACGTCGCTAGGTTTCACTATCAACGTCCAGAAGAGCGTGTTGGTCCCGTCTCAGCAGACCACCTTCATAGGGATCTCGCTGGATTCGACCACGCTCATGGCGCGTCTGTCTCAGGACAGGACAGGCGCCTTCTTGGCCTGTGTGAGGTCTTTTCGTGTGGGGCGTCGAGTCACATACAGGCTATGCATGCAAGCGGCGGGTCTCATGGCGTCGGCCATACATCTGATCCGTTTGGGCAGGCTCTACATGAGACCTTTCCAGAGGTGGATGCGGGTCCTCCGGATCCCGGCCACCATGGGTTCTCGAAAGGTGGTGGTGTCTTCACGCTGCGTGGAGTCACTCAGACCGTGGTCACAAGCAGCTTTTCTGTCCGAGGGGGTCAGAGTGGGCACTGTGATCTCACGGGAGGTCATCATAGCTCTTTGCATCGCCAGGGGCCGCTGGTATCCCATAGTGAGTGTCTCATTGTGAGTGTCTAACTCCGAACCTAAAGAAACCGGGGTTACCTACGTAACCTCGAGTTTTTTTACCATACAGTACTATCCACAGCAAACGTGTGGCAGCCAATTTTTGCCCATGTTTGATATGTGCTCTTTCGACAGCAAAGTTGCATGGTGACAGTTCACCGTGTGGTGGCATTTTAGCTTGCACTGATTGGTCAGCTATTGTAATATCAGCCCTACAGCAGATACATGTTATCAGCTGTAGGGCTGATTAGGCTTATCACCCTCTCTGTCCTTTTTATCACAGGTCATTTATTCTCCTGCCAACAAAATAAAAAGGCATTTCTCAGTTTAGCATACTGTACTCTCCTACTCATTGATCCTGCAACTAGGTCTTGTAAATCTTAACCACTTTAACGCTACGTATATACTTATAGTAGTTGACTGGAGTCCTCCAGGGGTCTATACTAGGCCCCCTTCTTTTCCCCCCTCTACCCTAAATATCTTAACTGGAAATAGAATAGATAGATAGATAGATAGATAGATAGATAGATAGATAGATAGATAGATAGATAGATAGATAGATAGATAGATAGATACTGTAGATAGATAGATAGATAGTGTAGATAGATACTGTAGATAGATACTGTAGATAGATACTGTAGATAGATAGATAGATAGATAGATAGATAGATAGATAGATAGATAGATAGATAGATAGATAGATAGATAGATAGATAGATCTACAAGAACACTTGTAGCGTTGTGATCCTTTGTTTTGCAGAATGTTTGCCTAAAATAGTTACGCTAAAGTTAATGTGGTTAAACTGGTGTAATATGCAAGGGAAGCCAAACACATGAATCAAGTCAATTACAACGTTCACACTCGTGACAGACTTGGATTAATAGAATAATATGGAAGGGATATTGCATAATTATCTCTTATATTCTAGCCCCTACTCCCCACAGCAGAAAGAAATCTCACAGCTTGCACGTCCCCGATAGGCAATGTGGCACATCATGAAACAAGATTACACACAAACACACAAATGCGTTTGTCAATAGCCTGATGAATCCCTTATTTACACCTTGAATGACTCTGTGACCCATTCACACTTCACTCCAAAAGACAGAAAGAGAGAGAAGAGGGGAGTCCATGACGCATATGTTGCTAACACAAGAGAGAAGAGAATAATAGCAGTGACAGGCAGGCATACTCACCTATCTCGAAGCTCCCATCAATGACACCTATCAGGTAACTGGGGATGTCGAACCGTCGCTCCAGCTGAGTTATTGTGCTCTTCATGTAGCTTCCCGACAGAGCCTTCGCAAAATAGGCGAAGGACAAAGCCGCTAGAAACATCTGGAGAGAGATGGGAAAGAAAGAAAGAAAGAAAGAAAGAAAGAAAGAAAGAAAGAAAGAAAGAAAGAAAGAAAGAAAGATTAGTATGTGGAAGGACATAACAACAAATGATTTTACTATTATCCCAAAGAGATGCTTCGATCATTCCCTAATATATGTATTATCCTATTATAAAATGAGGAAACCCCTGTCTGTCAGTCGGTCAGTCAGTCAGTCAGTCAGTCAGTCAGTCAGTCAGTCAGTCAGTCAGTCAGTCAATCAGTCAATCAGTCAGTCAGTCAGTCAGTCAGTCAGTCAGTCAGTCAGTCACTCATCCATTTTGCTCCTCAGTGGGTTAACCAATCGATCTGAACTTACAGGCATTGATCATTGGAATATGGAGAGTGGTGAAGCCCATTTTTTATTAGCATTTTTGCCACAGGCTATGTGCTCTGATGTTATGGTTGCGGTCCCCACAGGATCTGCAGCCGCGGCGCGGTCGTGGTCCTGGGTGGACCTAGCTTCAGGGGCTACAGTATACACACACAACGGCAGAGAGAACAGCAGCAGAGAGAGCTGGCTCAGCGCTACAATGTTATAAAGGACTTTGATTTAAACGCAAGCCATGAAGCACACCCAGCAAGGCTGTCGCTGTAGTGTATATGATGTGTGTGTAGAAAATAAAGAGCAGATGTGGGAAAAGGGGGTTGGGTGGTAGTGGTGGGGAGCTCTTTATTTCAAAAGCCTATTTCTGTGCATTCTGTGAGGTTTTGTGCATACAATAATAATAATGAGACCTATTTCATCCCATGGAGTAAATTCAGTTTTCAGCATCATCCAGCGTGCTTCTCATATGCACACGAAATATGGCACTGATCTCACACTCTGTGTTGCATCGTTATATCCCAATTTGCATCGTTATTGAGTCGTCGTACAATAAAAGCACAAAATGTCTGTGAGTGTGTGTATCTGTATCTGTCCTCTGCATATGTATCGCAGAGGACCTGGGGAGTGCGTTGTTTTAAGTTGACTTACTGGCGGTTCTCCAAAAACACAAATCCACCATATTATGGTCGGATCAGCTCATAATACTGACATCATAGACTGGCCTAATAGTGCTATGATAATCCTCTTCCTTTTCTTGCACTCTAATTAATCCTGAACTGTTCCTACTATATAAAGAAGATACTGTGAATTTGTTTACATAAAGTTAGGTTTCAGCTACTGAAAAAATGCTGTTGGTGTATATAATACACCAAGATCATATGCACGTGTACATACACTAATGTTATTTTTTTTCGGCTCTTTTTGCACTCTCTCTCTTTCTTAAAAAAAAATCTTTTTAGGGTTTTATTATTATTATTGTTATTATCATTACCTATGTTGCTGCATTATCTGAAGGAAAAAAATGTTTACTCTGATGACCTGTACACAAGATGTAACAATAAAGCACAACGTTGAACCTTGAACCTTGACAACGGGTACATGTAGTCCCAACGGGCAGCGTTCCCAACGGGCATCGATCTAGTCAGTGAAACTTTATATCACGTTTGCAAATTCTGAAATCCCCTAGTGTTTGAGATGAGCACTCGAGGAAGAGGTTGAACTTCACACAACAGAGAAAGATATATTTGTGAGGTAGGAGCTAAATACATTGAAAGCTACCTAAGAGTCCTACCAATTCTTTTGAGTTTATCAAACTCAAAAGAATCAAATAATAGCACATTGTGGTCAACTGTGTGTGTGTATGTATGTGTTTGTTTCTCTGAATAAAATAAAATTAATGGAAGCTATTTGATGTGCTGATCTTTCTACTCTAATCCATAACTGTATGAAACTCACATTGCACTGACTGAAGTCACATTGGATAAGGACAGAGAAAAGTTGTGCTTCATTGAGGATTCATGTTCATGTGTCACCCTGATCCATAAAACAAGTTTATATGTACTGTACCCATATAGTTATAATATATCTAGAGGGCGGACTGCCCCGCCCCCAGCTATTTATTTCAATGAAAGTTGCTCAGTGGCGTTTGAAGCACCTGGAAGTCTGCCGGAAGTACCAAATTGGGTCCATTATCCTATGCCAATATTGGGTCCAATGCTACTGCACGTGCAGTAGCATTTTAAATGCGGAAGTGTTGCTATCCCAGATTTGACCACCAGGCAACGGCCGCTTCACTGTTCTACCGTGGTTCTGGGGGCTTGACTGTACCACATATCTGGAACAAACTCCAAGAAAACCGTCTGCTACAACTCTGTTCTTTTCAATCAAAGCTGAAGACTTTTGCCGCTGCCTTTTCCTGTGCTGAACTGTAACCTTTATTATGAATAAACGTATTTTCTGTTGTCTTAACAGATTAATATATTTTTTTTATTGTATTCAAATTTGTATTTGTTATCAATTGTTTTTTTCACCATATCTCAACAGCAATACAATTTTGCCAGTATACATAGATGCACCATGAATTAAAAAAAAACGAAAAAACAAACAAGATACATATATATACATACAACACATACACAACTTAAAACTAACACAACAAAGGATCAAGAAAATAAATAAGCAAACCCACCCACCCCTCCTAGGACCAACGATGCCACGAAAAGCAAGGGCCAAACACCATGCATACCTGTGCAAAGTTATACCACTGTGTAAGGACAGCCTAAATCATGTCCTTAAAGAGGTGGTGCCATGGTTTTGCACTTTTTCTGTTTTTCATGTGTCTATGAGATTGATAGAACTTCATTAAGCCCCCTGGTGGTGTTTTGATGGTGTTTTATTCTTCTCTGACTATTTTGAGTTTCTACCTGGAGGCTGAAACCTTGAGGGTCAAACGTGCCAATAGAAAAACAGCCCTTTAATGACACAGTAAAATTATACCCTCCCCCTCATTATCATAACACAACAGGTGTGGGCATGAGGAGGAGGAGGGACTAGGACAGGTGGGTGGTGCTAAGGTGGTGGAGGAGGTGCTAAGGTGAGAACCAGGTATACTTAATGAACTGGAGGCGTGTCCACATAAAAGCATAATTTTTACAATTTCTGTATTATTTTTTGAGAAAAATCTTCCTCCTAGTATAACCATAATACCTGATGATTATGTTTTGGGGGGGGATCACTGAAAATCACGGCACTGCGTCTTTAAGCTTATTGCGAACTCGGAAGGAGGCGACCAAGTGGAGCTTACTATGGGTGCGTTCGGAAATTACGCACCGGAGCACACTCGCCTATTAGTTTGTATTGGCCAGTGCGCTCAGTGCTGTATTTTCGAACGCGCCCTAAGTAACCATGCTCGGGTTGTGTGTGTGTGTGTGTGTGTGTGTGTGTGTGTGTGTGTGTGTGTGTGTATGTGTGTGTGTGTGTGTGTCTGTCTGTGTGCATGCACTGTGCACTCTGGCCCCCAGAGGGCGCCAGAGTGCAGGAATTTAGACAATGCTCTGATTAAAATGCACACACACACACACACACACACACACACACACACACACACACACACACACACACACACACACACACACACACACACACACACACACACACACACAGTCAATGTTCTCTCCCCATCACAGTGAAATAACACGGATTACAAGTCCGTAAATACACAATATTTTCGAGCTGCGTTCGCTTCCAGCGTTCGCGCGTCTTACTTGTCTGCAATGCTAGACCATACGTTAACGTTTTTCTCGTTTGCTCCATGTAATCTTGCCGTTAACAGTTCTAGATATACTATATCTAAAAACATTAGAGCCCATTGGCGAAATGTTAAGGTATGAGGAGGTTTCTACGTCGTAGCCACCATCTTCTTTGCTGCTGTTAATCCAGCAAAGAAGATGCGCTTGTGTGTGCAGTTTTGGTGTAGCTGGTACACATCATGTAAAGTAAATAAAGATGGAGATGGTGTAATATCAACTTCCAAAAGTAATGAAGGTTTAGCGGAAAACATATTCCAAACTGAGGAAACATTTGGACATTCCCAAACCATATGAAACTAGAAAAAGTGATCCTCGGAGGCGAAGCACAGGTCTTTGCCAGGTCAGGTAGGTTATTGTGGGCCAGCAATGTTGGGAATGCGGCAATCAGGATGGAATATGAAAAATCAGACGAAGCCATCTTGATAACTTCACTATAAAGATAATGTGTACCGATTTGCGTGATGTTTGGACAAAGGTTTTAGGAGTAATATAAAAAAAATGTTTTGCAAAAATCGGCCTCCTGTTGGGGCTATAATTGGGCAATGTTAAAAGGGTAGCATTTGTTCCTAAACGTACAGCAAAACGTACAGCGAAAGTATCACCGCAATCGGACGCTGCCTTCATGATTTGCGGCATTTTGTTCAAAACGGGCTACTCCTGCAAACTTTAGATGTCAATCTTAGCCAATCAGGATGGAATATGATGAATCAAACAGCTTGTCTTGATCACGTGAGTTACAGTTGAGAGATCATGTGTACCGATTTGCGGGAAATTTTGATAAAATCTGAAGGAGTAATATTTAAAAAAATGTTATACATAAGTCTGCCTCCTGGTGGCGCTATAAAAGGCAGATGTGAAAAATGCAGGGCAAATGTTTGTCCTTGGCCTCTAGGGAAGTTTTACACAGATCGGTGCAGTTACAGTATGGGTAAAAACATAAATCGTCCTGTTATAGCGCCACTATGAGGCTGATTTAAACATTTTCAAGGGACAATTCTTTCTCGGCATAGTGGGAATGTGCGTGCAGAATTTACAAAATCACACGCTGTGTGCATGATTTGAGGCATTTTGTTCAAAACGGAGCAGTCCTGCAAACTTTGGAAGACAATCTTAGCTAATCAGGATGGAATATGAAAAGTCTGAAAGACCAGTTTTGTTTAATCACTATAAAGATACTGAGTACAAATCTGCGTGATGTTTGGACAAAATCTGTAGGAGTACTGTCAAATTTCTTTTGTTGCAAAAATTGGCCTCCTGGTGGCACTATAACAGGCCCATGTGAAAAATTTGGGTCAGAGGTTCTGCTCTGGCATCCAGGGAGTGTACGTGCACAGTTTGGCTGCAATCCAGGCAACGGTGCCAGAGATTAGCTGTTCACAGACGGAACCACACACACACGCACACGCACACACACACACACACACGGACGGGGTGCAAAACAAAATCTGGCCCATGCCTTTTGGTCGCTTTTCAGAAAGCAGCAGAGACTCAATCCATCTGGTCTCCCCAAACCCTTGTAGCCTGTTATTTTCTGTTTAGTTTGTTTAGCTTAGTCCTTAGTTCGCCCTCAGTATCATTCCCATTCATTCTGGGTCTGTATTATTACTTTGTATATATTTACACATTTCATTAATTCATTGTATTAATTTATTGTCGCACCATGTAGGTTTTTTTTTATCATTTTTATTTGGTTTAACCATTCCCTCTTTATTCCTGTGTGTTTCTTTAGTTAGGTAAGTAAGTTTAGAAATTGTATTTTTTTCCTTTTGGTTAGGATTTAAATTTGTATTTATTAGTTAGCCCTTTCACTAAATTGTAAACCGGCACCCTGAAGTCATTTTGCACTTGTGAGAAAAAAGACAAAAAAGAGCTTGAAGTCTCTGCTAAGAAATGAAAATAAAAACAATTTTTGAAACGGTTGTTGTCCTCCATTGTTATGTCACCTCGCCTACCCTAGAAAGGGGGTCGTAACATACTGTAGACCAAACTGCGTCCCAGCACAAATCAGGATCCAATTGGCTATGTCATTCCTCCATAAAGTATCTACAGCTAGGGACCCATAATTAGATTCTAATAAAAATGCATATAATGTGGAAACAAGACCTCTTGATCTACTAACATCACAGATGAGTCTATGTAAAGGGTGCATTGTAAGGGATGTCTGCCATGGAACACCATAAGCCCTCATGGATGATCTCAGTTGTAAATAGAAGAAAAATTAAAAGTGTCACAAAAATAAAATGAACGTAAACCATTGTCATCGAATAAATCCCCCAATGTATGAATCCCTTTGGAACTCCATCCAGGAAAGCGAATGGGACATCCATCCAACAAAAGTCCTTGATTATTGAACACTGGGGGAAAGAGATTCCATTTTAAATCAACGTGCACGTTTTTTTCTGTACAGTGCTAATAACTGAGAAATGATTGGCCAAAAGTGAACTTTGCATTGACTAGTAGTTATGTTTGAATAGATAAGATCTCTCAATTCAATAGGATGTACCAAACTCTCCTCAAGCTCTCGCCAAGAAACTTTGGTTGTCGTCTTTTCGAGTCAAACCATTTTAAAAGGGGGTGAAGGGTGAAGGCCCAATAATATAATTTGAAGTTGGGCAACGAAAGGCTGCCATGAGCTCTGGCTCGCTGTAATAAGGAAAGTTTAAGACGTGGATGTTTCCCATTCCACACGAATTTAGATACAGCAGAGTGAAGCTTAGTCCAATACTGTGATGGCGGTGGCAATGGAAGCATAGAACGTACACAATTAACTAGGGATGCACCCATATATCGGCCACATAAATTGTTATTTTAAACATCGATAACGGTATCGGCCAAGAATTTCCATATCGGTGCATCCCTAAAATCAACCCTAGGGAGGACGTTTATCTTTATGATTGATACTCGAGCTTGGAGAGAGTTGGGCAGTGATCTACCTACAGTGGGTCCAGACAGATTTTATTTAGAGTGTCACCATAGTTGTTTTTAATAATAGCCTGAAGAGAGGAGAAAACATCTATGCCAAAATGCAAAAACATCTTTATGTCCTTTCATAATTGTTCTTGAAATGTGCAATAAACGTGCCTTGCCTATAACATTAACTGATGATAAAGGGCTTTAGTTAGGGCTTAGTTGAGTGTCAAACCACGCAATGGTAATTTATAGGAATTGGAAGCAGCTGACTGATACTATTACTGCTGTAACCCCATGACACCATGCACATGCAGGCCAGAGAGCATGTCCGCCCACACAACGCGCTTTTCTTCCTGCCACTGTGCGATTAGTAGCCAAGGACATTAATATGACAGATGAACTGAATCAGAACAGATTAACTGAATCATGACAGATTATGATAAGATGAATTGCACTATTATTTGCACTGTTGACTATGAAGTACCTATTTATTCTATTAGCCTTTTAAAGAGTATGGTAGGATATATGAAGGATTGTAGGACCTGTAGTATGTTTTCTCTGTCTTGTCTGTATTTTCTGTCTTTTTTAATGCTGACCCTGGGAGCTGAGCTCCAAATTTTCTCATGCACT
The DNA here is from genome assembly GCF_963280865.1 of Gymnoscopelus braueri. Lineage (NCBI taxonomy): Eukaryota > Metazoa > Chordata > Actinopteri > Myctophiformes > Myctophidae > Gymnoscopelus > Gymnoscopelus braueri. The sequence goes on from NC_137606.1 coordinate 26,942,018, forward strand.
TGTGCAAATGGCAAATAAAGTCTATTCTATCAGGAAAAACAGAGCGCAAAAGGTCTATTCAATAGGATGTGCTGAGCTCAAATCCAGCAGTGATAGCATTTTTGGCTGCATCGGATTGTTGTCATTTTCACATCAATCTGTCTTTTCATAAACCTTAATGGTACTGCTAACTGGTTATCACATGTGCATTAGCTGGAGGTGTGTCGTGCACATCTATAACTACTCTTACATTACACTGACTTCCTTTCTTTACCATATCATTTCTTTAGGGGAAACTTGGAGTGAAACACAATGCAATCTTCGTAGTCTGCATTGTGTTGCATTGTGTCGTAGTCAATGGGCTAAATGTGCCAGACCACTGCTACAGTACTTTAAGAAAAGTGATGGTGTTGAATGGGTCTAGGACGGTAGAGAAAACATTGGTAAAGTCAACTTTTAAGAAAAACATTAAGTCATTGTGAGAAATCTTATTAAGATTAATCATTTAAACATGTTCAACATGTGTTCTTAATGGTTTAAACATTAGAGGGTTTACAGTGATTAGTGCGGACTAAAAAGGGATTCCTGTTTAAGCTGTGTGAAAATGGAAGAAAGTACTTGTACCCTTGAGACCCGTGACATGCATTTTGTTCTGAGGACTTGGAAAATTAAAGGAATAGTTCCCCCAAAAATGTAATAATTCTATCATCAAATACCCTCATGTCAATTGAAACATGGATAGTCTTTTGTCGACAAAATGAGTTTGCCTGAAAAACTTCGTAGCAGCTTTATGAAGTGAAGCAGAGGGTGACCAGTTCTTAAGCCGAGTTCAGACCAGACACGGAAATATCTTTCTAATCGCTTGAATAGTGCAATTTTTGGGTGTTGCGCTGGGACAAAAGTGTTCAATTGTGTTCAACTAATCACCCCTTTCGTGAATGCTTGCTGTCAATCACTGTACACATACTATGGAAAACAAAGGAGTACCCAAATCTAATCTAAAGTTTCAAGCTAGCAGTTGTATCTATGTGTGAAAATAAGAAAGATTGAGCAACTAGAGTACATGTTCTCTTTCATAAATAAAATATTTCGATCGTTTCCAATCAAGCTGTCAAAAACACACACTGAGTGTGCGTTTTTCTCCTTTCCGGCAGCTGTAATGCCCAGGACGACTGAGCAGGAGCTCCCCACTCTGTAAGATGTCACGTCTGGATTATAGAATACAGTTTCTTGACTGAAATACCAATTCGGGGGCTTGTTTTGTTTTCAGACACAAAACAGAAAATGTACACAGGAACCTTTCCAGTGGCTTGCGTGTTGTCTTTTCCATGTTTCTGGTTCCTGGTCGATCGGAGCTGGATCAATCAACTGGCCATCTTCAAGGTATATCCTAGAGAACAACATCAACGCTTCTTCACTGTCTAAACGTGAATAGTGAAGCGAATGCCGCCTCAGTTGGGATTTTTCAGCTGGAGCGAAGTCTCCGTAGCAACAAAACGCTTAATTCGCATTACCCGCTTCGCCTTGTTTGCACAGCTCGATTCAATGTTGCACCACGTCGCATGTTTGCATTGATTTTGTATGTAATCACCGCGCTGTGAACACACATTTCCAAATAACGAAGAAATGATCATGAAATTGCTACGTACACCTTATGCAGCATACGTTTTCTGAACTCAAATGATTACACTACAAGTGCAAATATGAGTGACATACTGTAGACCTCTTCACATGAGTATAAACATGTGTTAGAGACTTTGCATTCTCATTAAACATGAATGTACAATCATTTGACTTGGATTATGACATATTTGATCTCCGCCAGGCCTTGACGGCCGGGGGCAGGGATTATGTTTTCGCCCCAGTCTGTCCTGCATGTGCCCATCTGTCTGTAAGTAGCTCATCTCGGCTGGACTGAGCGACGTGAAACTTTTTTCAATTCAAATCTTTCAAATCGGCACCATGGCCGTCAAACTGGGGTTTGATACTCTTACTGTTTGCCTGTAATTCCCTTCACAAATGTGTGCACTATTTCTTACAAACAACAGCATATCATGCATGCAACATCCAATCATACTCAAATCGGAATCGCATGTAGAGCCTCCGTCCTACTCCTCCTTCCCAACAAGCCCTGCTGACAGGTGCTGACATAGCTTTTGCCTTCATAAACATCTTACTGATTGGCCAACAGATTATTACACAACATGCCAGGTTCTATTTGGCTCGTCACTGGACACCATTGAACCATATATTACACTGACAAATGGTTCTCATTGGACCAGTGCCAGATGTATTAACTGCATTTGTTATTTCCTCCCATGCTCATTTTACATCATCTGCTCTTGGTAGTCTGTAGATTTGTTGTTGACAACTCCCACAGAAGGAAATTACCAGTATGCCATTGTGCCGTTCTCAGCTGCTCTAAAAGGTAATGAGGAATGGTCATTGCGCTGCAGGTGCTGTATATTCTTCTCTGATCCTGAATATACAAAAAGTCCATGGCTACAACTAATCTGTCACACCACTGACTGCACCTAACACCGCTTCGCCTCCTTCCCCAAAATAGAGCCCTAATGGTTGCAGCATACTCCAAACTAACACAAACTTTGTTCGGCTCAGGTAGGTCAACAAGAACAAATGACATCATAAGACCGTTGGAGGTCCCTTTCAGAACTTTGTTCGGTAGTTCTTGCATTTATTTTGTTTATTTATATTTATTATCGATTTATTTGATAATCTTTCTATTTCACCCTACCCTACTTTCTTTCTCTTTTTTGTTATTATTGTGAACTAGACCATACCCGTCGGGCGATATGAGCACCACGCGCACGCCATGGTCCGCTTGTTTCACGGATGTGGCAACACCGGTGCTTGTTTCATGCACATGATTTGGCAACCCGGGAGCCAGCGAACTCAAAAACGCTATTAACACATTGTGTTAAAACACACAAAATCCCCATCCCCACTTAATGCTAACTAGAAGCCTGAGTGTTTATTCCTTGTGTACTGTTTGTATATCAGTTCATCAAAGGCTACAATCTGCAATGTGTCTTGCTTTTCGCTGCCTATACCAGACAGAGAGAGAGAAAGGGGGGATTTAATTTAATCATATATGCTTCCATAATCTTAGAACAATAGCCAAGTAGCCTAATTCATCAGGGTTTAAAACTTGGATTTGGACAAACCCAATTAATAATCAAACACCCCCCTCAGCACCCCTAATAAAAATCTGCTGGCACCACTACTGACAAACACATACATCAGCCATATCGAATCCAAAGTAAGTTACCATTAGACATTATGACTATTCTAACAAATGTATTTATGTCATTTTTGTAATAAGACGTTCATGAATGAGCTGGTTATGTCTTTGCATAATCACAAGCACTCCCAAAACAATTATTGTCATGGCATGAATAGTTCCCTCTGGAACTAACTTAGCCTGACACTCAGCCTGAACTTTCATTTTGTTTCACTCCATTATTCAGTCTGAATGCCCTCTCAGTGCAGCAGTTTCTGAGATGGGGGTGTGGCCAAAGTGAGACTCTTTGGCGATTGGTTCATACTGGATTATCCCGATCCCTATTGGGCCGGGCCGCTGGTTAGATGTTCAACAGAGAAAACCCCGCCTTCTACAGCGTCACCAGACCTTGAATGCGAGGATAGCGATTCAGGGGCTGGAGCCAGGCTAGAACTAACTACTGAGAGAGAGAGAGAGAGAGAGAGAGAGAGAGAGAGAGATAGAGAGAGAGAGAGAGAGAGAGAGAGAGAGAGAGAGGTCACAATTATGACCTCTCAATTATGACTCATTCCTGGCGTAAGAACGTTGTGATTGATAATATAACAGACAGATGAGGAGATGACAAACACGCGCCTGGCGAGACGGTTGGTGAGACGTTTCAGACCGTTTCATAATTCACTGTGTCATGAGATGATTACTGCAGTCTGAGCATTGATAAATTATGGTATAATTTGATACAAAGTACGGCAGCTTTTTCGTCGTGTGGAGGCCTACTGTGAAATAAAACCAGACTATATGACTGACTGAAACAAAAACAAAAAACGTCTTAACAGAAAAAAACCAATCTGTTTACAGCCCACAGCTGTCGGGTAGGCATACACACAAAGGTGATGTGGATATTTCAGATGCTTTATAAACATTTATTAAGAGGAAAACCACTGACACTGTTGGTGTGAATTTGGGGTTAGAGCCCTGTGAATATTGAAACCTGATTCACCAAAGGTGAATTATGTACAATACGTACCTCAGAATATAGTGCAAAAATTGACACCCAGAAGTGGGCAGGAAAAGCTGGGAATAAACAATAAACTCAGGTTCAATGGGATTTTCTTGCACAACCTTGTTGTACTACAGGTAGAAATAAAAAGCAAGAGAATGACATTGTGAAATTTAGCCCAGGATTAGGGAACAATCAGTAGGCCAGAGCTGTGCCATGCCCCACCCAGCAGATCAAGGAGCCAAACAATCCTGAGAAGAAGTGAAAGTCTTTCTAGTTTCACTTACTGTAAACTGCATTATTATAAGCTTCTTTAACACCATTGTTTCGCATCACTTTCATCCTTATAAAATGACAACAACAGGTCTTAGATCTTATCGGGGACCCGCTAACTTTCATGTTACTTTTCGTTTGAAAATGTTCTCAGAGGTGGAAGGAAGAAAGGAAGGAAAGAGCCCTAACAACAACAAAAAAGATCTAAATAACGACATTACAACGTATGTTACATGATATACATGGCCGACTTCTTTTCCTCCAAGAATCATCCCTAAGAGATCAAAGTGGCACCCAATGATACATTTCATTTTTGTTATGGCAACAACATGATTTGTTTGTCACAAACAGGTGGCTTTCTTTGTTCTCTCTTCCTTTAAGGTAACTCTCTATATACAGTAGTAATTTATACAGGTATTTGTGTCTGTCGGTCTGTCTGTCCCGGATATACTGTAACTCAAACCGAGCGACCTCAAACTTGGCATGTGTGTCCCAGATGACCCGGGGGCAAATTCTTTACTTAAGTAAAAGTACCAATACTGCAATATAAAAATACTCGGTTACAAGTAAAAGTCCAGAATTAAAAAATTACTTGAGTAAAAGTACAAAAGCATTGGCATCAAAATGTACTTAAAGTACCAAAAGTAAAAGTACTAAATATTTAAAAATAGCCGATCTACAAGCTCACAACGCGTCGCGATGCGACGTGTTGTGAGCTTGTAGATCTGCTATTTTCAAATAGCCTAGGTATAAAATAGGGCTGAAGTGGTTAATGTACAGTATGTTTCATTATATCATAGTTTATATCTGAAAAGTAACTAGTAACTAAAGTTTTCAAATAATTGTAGTGGAGTAAAAGTACAATATTTGCCTCTGAGATGTAGTGGAGTAGAAGTAAAAGTATTGGAAATTGGAAATACTCAAGTAAAGTACAAATACCTCAAAATTGTACTTAAGTACAGTACTTAAGTAAATGTACTTAGTTACTTTCCACCACCGCCCGGGGGTGTGCAGTGCAGTGTGAATTGGATCGGACCAACGGTTTCCAAGATCCGAAAAACCACAATGTGTGTGTTTTGTTTTTGTTTTTTTGGGGGGGGCACCCATCGGCTACCCTGATAGGCCAACCCGTCCCAAATTGTCTTTGCACCACGCTTGTGCTGCTGCGCCAATATAAGTGGGAGAGTGTACAATGGAACGTATGTCCAGATTTACCTGATCAGTCATATGGTATAGTGGGTACGGCACTGGGTACTCTGACAATGGGTACAACGGGTACTCAGACAACAAGTACAAGTACAATGAGTATTGCATGGGTGGGGCTTACATTCCCAACTTGCATCGCTCCCAACCTGCATCTTTTCAAAGTACGCCGGTATATATATATTTTTCATATATTTCATAGAGGCTTTGGAAAATAAGTGTGTGATGGAAAATATTAGCTGAAACTAGTAACAAAGGAAGGGTGTTTTTTCTGTATGAGGAAGAAGTCTGAGGAGGCCCTTTGATACATTATCTAAGCTTCCTCTACATTCCACCTAAATATGCACAATACAAAGGAAGCGGTTTGTTGTAGTCAGGCCATTTAAAAGCTGTTATCACACATTGAAAATTAATTCCCTTCACAGAGTTTACATAATTGCTTCTAAATTAAAATAGATAAATTATACACGTACATCCGTTTCTAGTTCAGTATGTAGACATTGCAAAGTCAATGGCCCCGATTCATAAAGGGATTTACGACCATATTTTGTACCTACCGGCATTTAGGACAAATCCTACACCTGCAGTCGCATTCATAAAAGTTTTTTGGCCTGTGTTTTGTGCGTCAGGTGCGCACGTTCTCAGGTCAGCCCCGAGGCTGTCTTACCAGGGCTGAAATGTGCGTATGTCTTTAGAATGCTTTATTCTTCATGCCAAAATCAATTACAACAGTGGCAAACCTCAAATAAAATATATATGTGCCCAACATTTGTCAACACATATATATAAAAAATAAAAAATAAATGTCAAACGATGTATTGCTTGTAGCCTATGCATAATATAGACATGATGTAGATTCCACCGCTTTTTATTTATTTTCTAGGCTATCAGTTCCATTTAGAGCTGAATTATTAGGTCCTCACTGTGAGCGGGCCATCTCAGCCAAAGTGTCACGTAATAATGAAAATAGGCTATCATGCCTTAATGAAACTGCGGAGGGACTGACGCACCAGTGTCCGTGCCGCGGTATTAATTGGTAGGCTAATAGCCTACTGTAGGCTACTCTACTGTATATTGATCACATGAACGCCACACACAACAGCCTAATAAATGTTACCATCTGATGAGGAAACTATAGTGATGAAAGCTGTGTCCAGAAGATCCATTCCCCATTCAGACGTAGGACAGTGATATATTAATCAAAAATTAACTAATTTAATCAATATAATCAATAAGCTCTGGTCCATAATCGGATAGCAGCGTTCCACTTGTATGCCCTGGATTTATTTCAACATCATCTTTTTACCTGGTAAACGTGAGCAATGTTATATCCTTTCCAGGTTATTAGTCTATTATTTGCTGGCGGGGTTAAACCTTGTAAACATTACACATTACGTTCAGCTGATCCATCGTGCAATAGTGGGACTCGCTTCCAGACAGATCAGAATGATGTTCAAGTTCTCTGTCAGTGTCAAGGCAATGCGGCCGACAGCTGTAACCGGTGTTGCCAGAGTTTGTGAGAGAAATAAGCAACCAGGTCTATGAAAAGAAGCCCAGAAGAAGCAACTGGCACTTAAGCCATTATAAGCACTTTAATTAAACCGTTGTGAGCTTGTAGATCTGCTATATTTAGCAAAATCTTGTAATAAAATGTGGAATATTTGGAAGATTTTTTAAACATTCTAACAACACAAATCTGCCTCCAGCTGGCACAAAACATGTTCAGATGGGGCTTATAGGGATAAATTAGCCTACATATTAACTTGGGGGTCCATGACATAAAAATATTTGAGAACCACCGGTTAAAACAATTGAACAATTGTGAAGCAAGCCCAAATAACCAACTACACTTTAGAAACAAGCCCAAAAAACCGCACCCCACTGTTACCAATATTTACAAGCAACTTTACAGAAAAATAAGCGCAAATTCGCTTATAATAAAAGGACATGGCAACACTGTGCCGTAAAGTGACGTTAAAGTTGGATGCTGTTGGATGCAGACTTCGAGATTAATCAGCTCCTACACCTGGTCACGCACGTCTATGGGATATACGAACCCCTTTGGGAATTGCACGTCCGTTTGTGACTACCAAAATACGACCTCCATTTACGAACTTTATTTACCCCATATTTACGACCCTCGTTATGAATCGGGGCCAATGTACTTGAAGCATTAACTTACCACCAATGCTCTTTAACGGCTTTCATGAAATGTATGTTGTACACACACATACATATACATACATACATACATATATACATACATACATACATACATACATACATACATACATACATAGACTACATAATATATGTATGTTTGTATATATATACACGTATGCACTGTATGTACACTGTATGGACAGTAAGTACATACAGGTATGTACACGTATGTATGTACTGTATGTATGTATGTATGTATTTTTAAGGTTATTTTTATGGCTCTTTTTAGAGAGGACAGTAGAGAGTGACAGGAAAGTGAGGGCAGAGAGGAGGGCAAATTCCATTTAGTTTTAGTTGTATTTTAATCAACTGAAAATTTATAGTTTTAGTCTAGTTTTAGTTGACTAAATATCATACGATTTTAGTTGACTAAAATGTATTTTTGGTGGGCCGTGATGGCGTCGTTATACCTGATTTATACTTAGCTGCATGCCGACGATAGCCGATCTACAAGCTCACAACGCGCCGCGCTGTGACACATGCGTGCAGATCGGCTATTTTCGGAGCGCACAACCAAGCATAAAAGGTCTTGTCTTAGTTCTACTGGATCTCTTCTCCACTAATCCCGCCCTAATATTTTTGTCTAGTTTTTATTTGTTGATGAAATTAGTCATAGTTTTAGTCATCATTGCTTAGTTTTTTATTACGTTTTCATCAGTGAAAAAAGGTAGTCGTCAAACATTTTTCGTCATAGTTTTAGTTGAGGAAATTAACACTGCGGAACATGCAGCGCAGGTTCCAAACTTGGAACCCAAACTGTTGATGTCTTATGCGGTTGACACGCTACCTAGCTGATCCAGAGCACTAGCCCATGATAAATGTAAGGTTGCTGCAGTTATTTTATGCTGCATCTGTCTGTGAGCAAAGATAGAAAGTGTGTTAGGGTGGTCTCATACACATGCAGCTGCGGATTCAGACATATCCAGAGGCAACCCTGCCCCCAAAACACGCGCACGCACGCACGCACACACACACACACACACACACACACACACACACACACACACACACACACACACACACACACACACACACACACACACACACACACACACACACACACACACACACACTCTTGTACCTCCCACACAGATGCACTAATATTCATACTGTATGTGAACTATTTAGTGAATGCCCTGTGCAGTGTGCACAGGCATGCACCTTGTCCAGGGTGTCAACCAGAGCAGGAATAATACAACATTCAAAGTATACCAGCTAATACCAGGAGGGATCAAATTGGCCTTTTTTATTATTTATAGACGGATTTCTGTGCATTACATTCAGGCACTGCAAAAAACACTTTGAAACATGTACAGCAGAGCTGTGTGTGACTAGAGTCAGAGTTAGAGCAGCGAGCTGCAGTGTATGATCATTTATCGTTGTGATGTCATACTGTATCGCAATTTTGTCATATTTTTAAATATATATATATTCTTTTAATTATTATTTATTTATTTTAGTTTTGGTGAAAGTTACAGGAGTTCTTACTGTATGGTGTGTGATATGAAATGTATTTAATGTAAGCGTACCATAATCACAGTAATCATTAATCATGTCTTCCATCATATTCAAGGGCTTTTGGAAGCAATTAAACAGGCTCCAGTCAGTTTAGAGCACTGCAGAGGGGAGATGTCCAGCTAGCATCGGGTACCCATGAGTTTTTTTTTGTTTTTGTTTCAATGTCCAGCTGATGCTCGTTGATGTTCGTTAATGTTACATTCATCAAAGCAATTATGTTTCTGCACTGTCAAATAAGCCTATATCTAATCTAAGCATCAAAGCCAAAGATTTTTTATTATTATATGCCAACTTTATAGATATTTTGTTTGAGCTATTGGAAATAACTAGGCTACACTTGGTTGGTAAAGTCCAGATGACAACAATATGACTTTGGTTAATGGAATTTATATTTATGCAGTATAATGTGGTTTACAGTTAGTAGGGTTGTGAATCTTCTGCAATCTCTGATTCGATTGAGATTATTGGAGTCAGGATTCGCATAAAAATATTTTCTAAAATGAATTCTCTTTTCAAAATGATTCCCAATCAGATTTATCAAAATTATTTAAATTCACAACAGTCATATTGTTTTCATCTGGACTTTAACAACCAAGTGTAGCCTAGTTATTTCCAACAGCTCAAACTAAAAATTATATAATACCAGAGACGGTCGCTTTTACAAATTCTTGGCTTTGAAGGAATCTTAGATTAGGTGTGGTTGTATTTGATCAAGAAACACAACATAACTGCCTTGATGCAAGTAACATTAACGAGTGTCAACGAGCGTCAGCTGGACAGTGACAGGCATACCTCAGCTGTGCTGAAGTGAAAGTGACTGGAGTTAATTACGTTTTCCCCCTAAAGCCCTTGAATATGACTGAAGATAATGTTTACTGAGATTATGGTAAATTTACATTTCATATCACAAACACCATAATGAAAACTCCTGTAACTTTTACCAGCTTTTACCTGTAACTTTTACCGTTAATAAATAAAGCACTTTTAAACTGGAAAAAGATGGCCAATGTTGATGATAAAAAAAGAATGATTAAAAAACATTATTAATTAATTATTAATATTAATATTGTGTCGTATCGATATCGTGAGCCCAATATTGTGTATCGTATCAATATCGTGAGCCCAACATTGTGTATGGTATCATATCGTGAAATTAGTGTATCGTCGTGACAATGTCGCACAATAGTGAAAATAGTAGATCTACAAGCTCATCAGCTACTTTCACAATTTAAAAAAAAATCTATACGAATAAAAAGGAAAGTTTTTTTTACATTTCCAACCGACAACGACAATATATAAAACTTTATTCCTGTACCTTCAGGCTAGAGCCAGAGGAGGAGCGTGGTGGTCTGCTCATGGTGTCAGCGCGTCCATTCTCTATGGTCCGGCCAGGCTCTGCTCCCACTTCCATTCTCCAGGAACAGCTCTGTGTCTCTTTGGCCGAAGTCTCCCTTGTAATGCAATGTCTTGGCACACACACACACACACACACACACACACACACACACACACACACACACGCACACACGCACACACGCACACACACACACACACAATTTTTTGTACATGCTCCTGTTCACTCTTGTACACACACACACACACACACACACACACACACACACACACACACACACACACACACACACACACACACACACACACACACACACACACACACACAATATCTGCTTCTTCTGAAAAGACTTTGAAACACAACCTACATTCATACCAGGACCTCATTTTATGTGCGAATGTTTTGGGTGACTCCACGCTAGAACAGGAATATTTAATGATTCCTGTGTATATTGTGTCCTATCAATGTAGTTTAAAAGCTACACAAAAATGTTTATGTAAACATTTGTAAATGGAAGCATATGTGGCCAGAACCGTAATAAAATAAATAAAAAGAAAGAAGAAAAAGAAAATGTATCCTCAGGCTGTGCTTAAAAAGACTTCATGGGAAGGATACTTTTGTCTTTTTTTTTGTCCTTCGACTTCCCACAACCCCACTTGGGGTCCCGACCCATGGAGAGTCTGTGGTTTATGCATTTTATTGTGACTGGCAAGCTGTTTTCTTTATGTGCCCGGGCCCTTTTTTATCCAAAGGGCCCGGGCGCTTGAGAGTGACCGCCCAATTTTTACTTGAAAATGGCAACTTTTTGTTGATTTTACCATTTTAAAATCGGCGGTGGAGAGCGTCAGAGAGTTCAAATTACTGGGGGTGCACATCACTGAGGACGCCTCTAATTTCTCAAACAACTAAAGAAGGCTGGCATGGGTCCCAAAGTCCTAAGCACTTTCTACAGAGGTTCCTTCGAGAGCATCACTGCATACTATGGTAACATTACTGACCTCAACTGTAAGGCAATGCAAAGGGTTGCGGTACAGCCGAGCGTATCAGTAGATGCGACCTCCCGCCCATGAAGCCCCATACGACAAATGCTGTGTCAGCGAAGCCTGAGGAATCATCAATGACCCAAGCCACCCCAACTGTTTCAGATTATGCCGCATGGAAAACGGCTACAGGGCCACGCAGCACGCTGCTAAAAAGCTTCTACCCCTGTACAATCAGGCACATGAACGATCCGACAAGAATCAAAATAGTACCTGTACTTTAATTAGGATCCGGTATGTATGCTGCTTTCGATTCCCTGTGTTTGTTAGCCCATGTAAGAAATAATAATAGTGCCTTTCATGGCAAGGTAGCCTAACTATACAACCCAAACCTTTTCCAAAGTGAAATTGCGTTTTAAGCGTTATATACTCTCTGTCGTGTAAACCAGTTGCAACTGTCACCGGTCTGGCCTGCCACACTGGAATACTTCTCCTTACCTGAAGCAGATTTACCTATTTGCGAACTATGTGTTTTTTTTTTACCTTCTTTACCTTCTTTATTTGTGCCGTTCATGCGGCACAAACTAACTGGTCTAGTAAACTGCACCTTAAAAACACTGAACACTGCACTGATGCACTGATTTATTCATTTGTTTACCTCGCCTCATTGCGGCATATGATACAAATGGTCTAAACATCATGTGCATACCTGCTACATGCTATCTCATCTGTTTAAGGAAATAGGTAGCTGATATATTGCACTTTTACCTTCACTACCTTCGCTAGGTATACTCTTGGTTGCTTGTTTTTGCAGAAAATGCACTTAAGACTTCTGGTGATTAGTAGTTTTCGTTCCCTACCTATGTTGAATGCACTTATTGTAAGTCGCTTTGGATAAAAGCGTCTGCTAAATGACTGTAATGTAATGTAATGTAATGTATCTGTGTATATATGTATATATATTTTCTTTGATGTTTGATCCTTGGTCTCTTTCTAACCCGTTTTTCTTTTCTCTCCTGCTTTTACTCTACCTCTCTCCTCTCTCTTCTCACAAAAACTACAAAATGATAGAGCGCACACGAAAAAAAACATTTCACTGTCCTACTTCTTAACACCTGTACACCTGTGATGTGACAATAAAGTTGATTCTTCTGATTCTTCTTATTCTTCACTACCCAGCAGCTAGGCTCATCACTGGTACCAGGAGATTTTAGCACATAACGCCTGTTTTAGAAAATGTTAAGATTTTACTGTTAACTTTTAAAGCTCTTAATGGTCTAGCAGCTAGCTCCTAGCTGTGATATGGTAGAACCCTATGTGCCAGTGCGTACCCTTAGATCATCTGGTTGGTGTCTACTGGAGATTCATAAGGCTAGTTTGGTGAGATCAGGCCTTTGCCATAAAGGCCCCCAGACTCTGGAACAGCCTTCCAGAGGAACTCAGGTTAACCAGATCATTAACGAGTTTTAAATCCCTCTTAAAAACCCATTTATACAGAATGGCCTTTTTAACTCCTTGAGATCAATCTTGTTTGTTATTGCTATGTTATGACTGTTGCATTATTGCATTGTTGTTGTTTGATTGCTGTTTTGATTGTTTAAGCACTTTGTAACATTGTTTTAAAAAGTGCTATACTAATAAAGTTTATTATTATTATATTATTATTATTACCCTCATTAAAACCTGCACCACTGCCAAACACAACAACCTTTATTTATCTTGAGAATTTCTGTACAAAGGCATCAAAAAAGGCTGAAAGTATAGACCTAATATTGGCTAATAATAACTATAAACCTTTGCTCCATTCCTGGGAATTAGCCCCAACCTCAATATCTGGGTTAATGACGCACAATTCAATCAAGGGCATTGCATCTCCAAGTCCTTATCTCAAGGACATGATCCACCCCCAAACCCCTTCTCATTCACTTACATCAGCTTACCCAGAACATCTTTTCCTCCCTTCTCTAAAACTCCCTGGCCAAAATATTTTGTGCCAGGAGAGGGAAACCCATAAGAGAAGATTTGAGAAAAAAAATCTAAATTATTTAAATCTTTTCAAAGATTTTACAAAATACTGTTTTGCGTTGTGAACTTTTAGATCGGCTATTTTTGAATAGAATAAGTATAAAATAGGGTTAAAGACAAAGTGGTTAAACTGATTTTGATGACATTAATAGATTTAGCTGGTGAACCCCTAGAACCCCCTCAAGGGTCCCTGGGGGTCCCCGGACCACACTTTGAGAACCAGTGTCCTAGACTCACTCCACATTTTTCTCAGCCTCGCAGTCGGAAAACTCACCTCTTCAGATTCAACCTCACACCCTAGCATTCTAGCACTAATTCCTGGTATCACTTCATGTTGCCCATTTTTGATAGATGCTATGCAGGGGTAGGCTACGTTAGGTAGGCTTGCTAGGCTTGATATTTACCAGGTGTCCTATATCTTGTTACTTTGAGACACTTAATTATTTTCTTTGCACTCTACTTATATGCCAATTTACCTTGTTGCTCAGAAAGCATCTGGTAAATGCTTAAATTGTAAATTGTCTATCTATACATCTACTGTATGTATTCCAGTCCAGAACATTTGCCATGGTAAGATAAACAGATAGCCTACCTGACAAAGAACTACTTAGGTAAGATAAACAGATAGCCTACCTGACAAAGAACTACTTAGGTACGTGTGCTAAAGCCTCCAAACTGGACTGAACACCTAAGCAGCAAATAACAGTCAACTATAACTGAAATATAGATTAGACTTATTTGAATGTTTCTGTTTCTATGTAAATGTTTATGTTGTGTAAGTTTCACCACTGCTGATACCCTGAACAGGGATCCCTCATAAAAAAAGATAGTATATCTCAATGGCACCTGCATAAATAAAAGGTCAAATAAATCAAATATAATAATAATCAAATGTGCGTTTTCTGATAATGAAGGAATAAATGGCACACTAAATAAAGAAAAGGAAAAACTCCAAACTGAGGCTCTATTTTATATATTTTCTATCTTTTTTGTCAAAAGGTTAAAGTACTATTATTCTGATAGTAATCATTGCTACAGAGCGTTTTTCAGTCACATGGGTCTCTCCAGCTCTTCAGTAAACCGAATATATTTTCTGGTAGGTGACAAACTTTAAGCCAATCAGGAGAGAGCACTGAAAATGCATTTTCTGTTAAATAAAGACACGGGAGAGACTCCTTTTACTGAACAAACACTCTATAGCAATGAGTAGGCTACTATCAGAATATAGAGCTATTAACACTTATTTTAACCAAAGTAAATCACTTACCCTACCTTTAAGTACAGAACTTGAGTAAATGTCCTTAGATACTTTACACCACCACCACTGACTATGATTTACTTCTTAATATGCAGCACACGGTCGGTGCCCCGACTGGAAATAACACTGCCGTTATATAATGTAGGCTATCCATGACTAAATAGTGTTAAATATCACTTATGACTGAGGATGAGGAGATGGGGAAAAGGCGGAACTATAAACTAAAACTCGGTTTGTATTGTTTTGCAGAGAGCGAGCACAGCAGATCTCATGCAGTAGCCTATGTTGTGAGGTCTATAAAAAGCCACATAACAGTGAATCTGAATGAATGGCTATACTTGCATACATACATACATACATACATACAGCAAACGCACTCTAAATAAATAGCTCAACAACCCATCCTCCAAGTAAAAGCATCGATAATGTTGTAAAAAAAAAACTCAATTAGGTCTACTTACCAGGTGTTTGGTGAAACAATCGCACAATAGTCTATGTTATTATTGCCCAATGGATCGGGATATCTCTTTACAAGTAAGTATAGGCACGTTTTAAACTCCTCCTGGGTGAGACCTGTGGGTGAGAGACGCAACACTGTCCATTAAGAACCACCCACAGTTGGTTTCCAGCTGTTACCTGACTGACAGACTGTGAGAGACCGCACGGACCTAAACATGCGTCACGTCGCACGAGCGTGAGCTTCTGCTCAGCAATTTCAAAATAAAAGGCAAGCTGACAAACGCAGTGGTGGAAAAAAGTAAAAGTACTCTTTATGCAGAATGTCCCGTTTCACAAGGTATCTATATCTGGGTATCATTATGCATAAAATGTATTAAAATCTTTTGAAAATAGCCAAAGTCTAAATAGGGCTGAAGTTGTTAATGTATGTTTTGTAATAATAATCCAAATCTACAAAGTAACTACCTAAAGTTTTCAAATAATTGTAGTGGAGTAAAAGTATAACATTTGTGGCTTAACCTCTGAGATGTAGGCCTAGTGGAGTAAAAGTAAAAGTATTTTAAATACTCCAGCAAAGTAAAAGTACCTAAAACAAATTGTACAGTAGGACTACTTAAGCAAATGTAGGCCACTACCACCACCGGACAAATGTCACAATTTTAAATGTAACAAAAAAAAGAAAAAAGAAAAAAAGAAGAGTGGGCACCTGAGAACTCTGGGCACCATTTTTTTTACATGTTATATTTTATATTTACATTTATTTGTATAAACGGGGGGGGGGGGGGGGGACTACATCTAATCAGTGACATTTAAGGCCTAATATTTCTACAAGTGCTGCTACACATTGCTACAAAACCTGTGGATAGCCAGTCAGTTTGGGCATAAACAAGAATTAGAATTTAGGTCAGATTTTTTATTATTTCCGACCATTTCTGTAACCTGACTCAGCCAGATGGGGGCGGTAAACAAAATGTGTGTCGCAAGCTTCTTCCATTTGGCGGGGTCAGGTTACCATTTCTGACCATTCTGGAAAAAAATGCCAATTTCATATTTAGGTGCCCACTCGACCTGTATCGGAATATAAAAAATCAGTTTGATGCATCTTATGATCTTTGTCACATGAGGGTGTACACACACACACACACACACACACACACACACACACACACAGATCTAGGCTAGGACCCATGCACACAGCACCTGCCCCTTGGCGCCGCAGGGTGTGATATGTAAACGTATGTTTTCTCATGCCAATAAAGCCCTTTGAATTGATATGATTAGGCCTATTGTGAATATTTTATTTTATCTTGCTACTTTATTTCTCTGTTTTCATTTTCATTTTTTATTGTAGTTACAATGTCGAGGAGCCAAAACCAAAGGAGTGCAGGCCTGCTCTTGTTTACCAGCATGTTAGATCTTGTGCATGGGGCACAAAGTTTGATCTAGTCATGGACCATAAGCATTATTGCATATAGGCTACATACCCAATCCAAACCATGTGCAGTTATTATGAGTGATGGCCAGCAGCCATATGGATTCAGAGTGGTAGGCCTACATGTACAGACAGTAATTGGAGGATCTGTCTATTATAGTCATATAACCTTTCACTACACCCTCTCGGTATTAGCAATCCTTCAAGTGATCAAAATGATTTAGCATGCACCTGTAATACACCTGTAATGTGTCAAGGACAGGACACCATTAGTCTAGCCACTCTAGCAGGAGGGGGCCTCAGACTTTGAGGTAACCCTACCTGAGTTAGAACAAAACCCAACTGGAAAAGTGTGCTCCTCACCAGGCCGGGTTACCTACCCAGGTCCAGTGAAATTTGGAAGGCAGTCATAGCCAATTTGAATGGATCCTGAAAAATCTGACAGATACATTTTGATCTCGACAGAGAGCATGTGTATCAATTTGTGTGAGTTTTGGACAAAATCTGTTGGAGTAGTTCAAAAAGTGTGTTTTGAAGAAAACACGAAATGGTGAGAAATCTAGTCTGGCACAAATGGCCGGGCCATTGTATTATGATCCAAGGAATCTATAGTAAAACGATTTTGATTGTATGACTTATATGGTTCAAGAGTTATAGGCCAAAACGTGAAGTGGGCTGTTATAGTGCCACCATGAGGCAGATTTGAAAGATTTGGGTGGAGGTTTTTCCTTGGCGTACTGGTAATATGCGTGCAAAGTTTCACGGAAATCAGACACTGTGTTCATGATGTGTGGCATTTTGAGCAGAAATGAATATCAAATATCTAAATATTGAATCAAGTAACTATAAACCATGGGGTGGGGTGCACACACAAAAGTCTGTCTTATGATAAAATGACCCAAGAAATTTTCTTAAGTGTCATAGTCAAATACCCCTTTAACTATTGCAATTTCATGATTTCAAAAAATTCTGAAATTATACTTTCACATTAACGTTAAAAGACTCGTTTTCAGGCAATGAAATGTAAAACCATGCATGTTGCAAAGGCCCTCAAGAGCACAGTGGAGTGCTGAATTGATACCACCCTCAACTTATGTACCAGCTGAGGTTCATGATAATCAAAAGTGAGTGTTCAGTGCTATATTTGTTTGGTTTAATGCTGATCAGCAGAGATTGATGTTAAAGTCAAGTCATAAGTCATGTTTGTGTTGAGCCTAATTGTTTGGTTAATGGGAAACAGACCATGTGCTAATGCAGATATTTCCTTTGTGCGATGATGAATGTATTATTTTCCTCTATAATTATGGTATGGTATTCTATGTTATAATTGCTAAAATCTATACTGTATGCATTCATCTCCTTTCTTTAGACCACACATACCCCTACTATTGCCATGTGCCTGTGCTGTTACTGTGCTGCTGCATATACTAAGTAAAGTTTAAACTGAAGACTGCATCCGAGTGTTTTGTGTGGACACACCAAGGCGAACACTGCCAACCATGAACCATTACATACAGTCCTTTCCTTCCTTTCACTATCCCTATTTTACAATGCATGTTAACTGAAATGTACATGTGCCATATTATGACAGTAACTACGTGAAATACACTAGATTTGACTAAACTTCACTAAAGTCTAAAAATGGTTCCAAACTGTGAAGTATAGACTAACACCCTCCCCCCCATACTTTTAATATAGTATAATTGAACTCACAATGTTAATTCATTACAGCGCACTCCTATGAATCAGTGACTACTCATATTTATTTATTTGTGAGTCTTTTTGTATGGTGCACTTTGAATCAGAGTGGAAAGCTCCAGCAATGTGTCGAGGTGTCCTCGAGCAAGACACTTCAACCTTTAACTACCACCCCCCCATACATAATTCATCCAAGTAAGGAAGATAAGAAGATAAACACGTTTAGTTTTTGTTCAAATCATATTCATTTCAATATTTCATTACATTTGTAGGAAAATGCTCACAGTCCTTGAGCAGCTATACAAAGGAAAGGATGAGGTTAACACTGAAAAGAAAAGAAAAAGCCTTGTCCTGTCTTAAACGTTTGCCTTTCTGTACAGTTTTAATTCCAATTGAGTATCTCACTGTTTTCTGTAATACAAAATTAAATAACCAGTGCCAACAAAAGCTCTTTTATGCCGTTTGTATCAAAGTAATTACAAAAATAAAAACCTTTACACTCCAAATGTTTAAAATATGTGTGTTTCAAACTTTAGAAAGCAACAAGTGGAAACAAGCAAGTCTAGTGTATTGCACCCAGTGCAAGCAAGCCTACAGTATCCCTTCAATACATCTGTGAAATGTCCTCTATTGCATCCAATACAGCTATTAATCCTGTGCAAAGGTAGCAGGGAACTGCAATGTGTACTGTATAGATTGTTGCATAGTCATGCTTGACAATGACATGTACACAATTAACATGCAAAAAAAAAAAAACAGAATAAAAACAAAATGTGCAGAATGTGTACAAACAACACAAATATAGAAATACCACTAAAAGGAGAGGGAAGACTTAATGTAATATGATCTTTATAGTATAGTATAGAACCCATCTTTTAAAGTAGTTGTTTAATTATACGACACAAGATACAAAGGTAATTTTTCTTTGTGCTTAAAACATATCTTTTCTTCTTTTGCTTCAGTTAAATGTCAATAGGTTAAACAGGAAGTACATCACAGGGACAAACAGTACAATAATTTGTACAATCAGTCTTGAAAATAGTTTTACAGGAAACAAAGTTCCCAAGTACAGTAACACACCGAACAGAACATAGACAATACACTGCCAGACAGGGAAATGGGGTTAAGAGTCCTTCCCTAAAGACTAGTGAATATCTGTTAGCGGAAGAACAAGCTCTCAGATCCATCCATAAAGTATATGTGATGCCCCAGTAATATTTTACAGAGGATCATTCTTTTGGAGAAATAGCCAATAATTCAATTTATTTTACCATTATAATGGAAATTAGTGGGAACTAATTATTTCAACATTTCTCCATCTAAATCCATATCTTCTGTCTTACAGTGTAGTTGCACTTATCTACAATCTTTTTTTCTATTTTGCCTTTAATTACTTATCCATTAAGGTTTGTAACCAGGTATTAAAACTACAGTCTGAGCAGAAAGTAGACCTCGGGCTCTGAGGGAGAGCAGGAAGAGTCTGCAGGCAGCAGTGAATCGTCTGTATAGTAATGATCGCCAAAGTGGTCCCCATATCCATAGCGTAACGATGTGCAAGCTCCCTCGGGAAGACCCCTGTCCTCCAGGTGACCCAGGTAGCCCGCTATGTAAGAGCCAGTAGAGTGCCTGTTAGCTGGCGGGTTCTGAGAGCCTGGTTTATTCCGTAACACCACCCCACCGATGTTGGCGGTGCCGTTGATCCCTGCTGCTGCTGCACGGGGTTTCTGAGCCTCCTGCTGTCTTTCACGGGCACGACTGTTGATGTGACGCACGCGGCTTTGGCTCCTGGAAGACAGGCGACGGGTGAGTGGTGGAGGGGAATCATCGATATCCCTGGACGCAGAGGGAATTACGTCTGAGTTCTGCGGGTGTGGGGGTTCGGCCACCTGGGGAAGCTGGGGGGACAGGGGCCTGTCTTTGTCACTCTCATCCCCCTCCAGGCTCACCAGTTTGCGCAACTGCTCTGTAAGCGAGTCAGGAGCAGACTGTGGATTTTCACCGTGACCCAGACCCCCCATCTTCCTCCTGTGATCCTGCTTGTGGGACGTGATGAAACTGCGGCTGATTATGTGATATTTGCCCTGGAAATTGCACGATATATCTTCAGAGGTCAAGTCTCCCAGGGACTTGGACTTACTACAGGCGCTGGTACCTTTGGAGGAAACAGGACCAGGCTGAGGAAGAGCTGTGTATGGGTGTGAATAGGTCTGCAATGGAGCATCAGTGTGAGTCTGTGATTGGTGCTTATTATTCATATGTGAAAACGTTTGTGTCTGTGGCTGTGTTTGGGTGTGTGTCTGCGTCTGGCTCTGTGTCTGAGCATAGTGAGAAGATGAAGGGGTGAAGCGGCTGTAGTCCACCTGGTTGTACACTGCATCACAGTCAGAATAAGGGGAATACACATTTCTCTCTTTAGATAGACTCGCATGTGAAGCCGATAGGTCAGGGAGACGCTCGGAGGAGGATGAGCCATTGTGGAAGCGTTCTGTCCCCTCCTTAATCATCCGTTTGTCCCCTTGTCTGTCCTGGTAGCACCTGGTTGGGGCATGGATGCCATTGTAACTCCTCTGTTGGTTGTAGGACCTGTTAAAGCCTCCGTTGTGGTCAAATGAGTCAGGTTTGTTCTGGGTAGTTGGGTAACTGTTCTGTCGAAATGCACTGGATTTGGGAGGTCTGTGAAACAGAGACTGGTGGGAGCCAGATGGGAGCTGGTGGTGATTGGGTGCACTTTGTGAATGTTGTACATGAGAAGCGTGTGATACGTGCTGATGTTGAATAGCTTGGCATGATGAAGGGGGATTTTGCTGTGAGCAGTTAGACGTGGATTCATTCCTCTGGTAAATGGCATGCCGTTTGGTCGGGCTTGTGATTCCTCCCCACACGCCATCATGCTGTGCTGAGGTCAGCATCATCTCCAGTGGATCCTCATCCACGTTTATCTCCACTTCCATCGAGCCACCTTCTGCTGTGTTATGGTAAAAGTGGGAATGATCATTGTCTACGGAAGGGGCCATATATGTCCTTGATGTCCCCCACTCCAGTTCAGATATCATTCCCGGAGGATCACGTACCTCCTCATACACGCTCTCCTCTGCCTCCTCACCCCTCCGTGTTTGAACATTATGCCAGGCCTGAGTAGCATCTGTCTCCAAACGCTGATGGACCTTTGCTGGGGAGGACCCCAAGCTACTTGAGGACACAATCCCTGTGGAGAGTGCTCGGAGACAGATTGTCTGCTGCTGCAGCGCGTACGCGGTTGTAGGTGAGAGCACCTCCTCGTCCAGAATGGTGTAGACATCCTCTTGCTCTGCAGTCTCTGGGCTGGAAAAGAGTGGAGGGACAGACTGATCAGCCCGGGGAGTCTTCCGTGGTGAAATGAGCTCGTGATCTGTATAGTTGGCCTTTTGTGCTGCTTTTTGAGGACTGACATGCCCTTCCATTGTTCCTGGAGGATTGGATGTTTTGCTGGTCTTGAGAGGAGACATGAAATCTTGCAGTGTCTTCTGTGGGATGGTAGTCTTGAAGTTTGGCTGGTTTGGGGTGCCAGCAATTTGAGTGGAGTAATGGGAGGGGGCACCGAGGACATGTTGGTCAATGTTCAGATCGCCATTCGATAATGTGGAATGATCATTCTGATCAACAGTGATATCAAATTGCCCAATTAGAGCAGAGATGGAGCCATGGGTATCATTTTCATTGCTCAGGGAAACAGCATCAATTAGTCTGGAGATGGCGCTGTCCTGTAAGGACCTTGGGATCTTCAGATCAGAGTGATCCATGTTGATAGGGGAGAGAGGTGCCACAAAACCAGGGGCAGAAGAGGAAGATGAGGAGATGGAAGGTGCAACAGTGAAAGTTGTGCTGTTCGATGATGTCTCTGGTTTATTTAGACGCCTGTGGGTGTTCTCAGGGGGTACGCTGACAGGATGCGTCTGTGTGCCTGTGGAATTGATCTGTGCTTTGCAGTTTCCATTTACTGTGACCTGTGATTGGCTTCTGGGGTAGTCGTTGACACGTCTTGCATCTCCTCCACCAATAACCAGATACGACGTTTCATCTGATTGGTCGGGCTCTTTTTTTCTATAGCTGTATTTCTTCAAAGGGGTGGAGACTCTGGGTTCAAGGCATGCTGATGATTCAATGAGGAGATCCACAGAGGAAGACCTAGGCCGGTCAAACGTACCTATAACGACAAAAAAAGAAGAAAAAAAAGATTTGATGTAGCCATGCATTGTAGCCATGCATTTTACCATGAAATGTAGAACACCAAGCCAACCAACAATTAACTGACACGTTCAGTCCAGCCAACACAAACCATTAGCAATAAACAGACAAATGGAATGTACCACCATGTAAAACAAAAAAAGGGAGAATCACGAATGAGGCCGTGTAGGCAACAGAAGGAAACATCCACATTCTGGATAATCAGTTTAGGGAAGAGATGGTCAAATGGGATCAAATCACAATAGCAGTACTCTCAGAGCACTGTACAACAAAATAACTTGGGTGACACAACACTGGTAACACTGGTTTCTGAGTGAGGCAACCTTTGCACAATATGCATTTTAGATTACCTGCTGGGATATCCTAGTCAGTTCTCTATTATAAAGAAGCACAACAGAGTGAAGAAGGGACAGAAAAGTCGAGTTAAAGTATGAGGTAAAAAATAGCATGCAGCCTGTCAGGTCACATGAAGCTTTTTGGAGAAGGTTAGGTAAGAGAAAGTAGCTGAGGTACTAAATATAACAATTGAACATTTCATGTTAGTTAAAGTGCAAAACAGTTCATGGCAAGAATCAAACAAAGACATTTAAATTCAAATCATTAGAAATTGAAACAAGCACAGTTAGTTTGTTTGTTTGTTGTGTTTGCATTGGGGGAATTTATACACAAACGTACAATTATTTATTTATCTTTAATCTATATCTTAAACAGATCCTTTTCCCATCTGATTTGCATGGCTGTTGCTTCAGTGTTTATCTAAGTTTTCACAGGACCAGAGTGTGTTACCCACCAATGACACTGTCCAAATCACGCTGCTCCTTGTCAGGGGAACAGAGCGAAAGCTGCCCTTGCAGCAGCCTTTCCAGGGGCATAGAGATGGGTCTATGGGTAAGGGGGGGTCGGGCCAGGGTACGCCTTTCCACTGCTCCCTCGTTCCCTCCCTCTCCTCTAGCCTCCACGGCTGTGCTGATCTTCCCATCCGACATGGAAGCGAGTGACTCTGCTAGGGCCATTTTGGTTTTCTTGCGTCCCTTGGCTGGGGCGCTGGCTGTGCGGCGCAGGAGATGGTCACTGATAGAGCGCTTTCTCAGCATAGCACCAGAGCTGGTGTCCACAGAGGACTTAGAGGAACGGTTAAACAACCCTCTGAAACCACGCAGCTGATGTCCCTGAGAGCAGGAAGAAGAGCGGGGAAAAGATTATGTCAGAGAGGAATAAGAATTATGCTACACAAAAATATATTCCACATACAGTAACATGCACATTTGCACAACTGAGATCAAATAGATTGAACATTAATGCATTTATACATGAATGAACTGCACTAGTGTTCACTGTTCATCTTAATTCAAGAATGCAATGTTTTAGCTAGCCTATAGATGGCGCCATTTTACTTCCAAATCACCACACGATAGCAATCAGTATTAAGGCATTATACATTATGCATGCATGTTTGACAAGCATCAACAAAAATCAAATGAAAACAACCAAAAACATATAATTGCAGGTATTTTAGTGCACATGCATGTATGGCTCCTCCAAATAAGTTCAAACAAGCAGCAGATATTCGAGCAAAGTGTATGGCATATGTAGATGGTTTAATATCATGCAAAAAAAAAAGTATATAGAAAAACACAAAACATATTTTTCATGCATTCAGGTGCCATGTCAGACCACACATAGACCCTACAAGGATCAGGATACCTTATTAGATCCTAGAAAGTGCATTATTGTAAAGCTGGGATTCAGGACTAGAGGGTTCCACTAGAAAGACAAAGGGTCAAAAAAGCTTAGCTTTAAATGAAGCAAGAGAAAGAAATCATATTATGTGAGATGCTATTTTGACAACTTTTCGGTGTGCCTCCAGATTGTACTTTCAATTGTGAAAAGAGATTCAGAGAGGGTATAACCCCTCTCTGAATCTCCTAACCTTAAGGATAAAAAAAGAAGTTGTAAACATTACATTACACAACACCCACCTTTCCATAGATGTCTTGCACTGTTACATGCACAAAGATAGAAGCCTCAGTCAAGCCCTCCAAGTAAACATGCCTGTAACCTGTTGTCAGAGATGGGGAGAAAAAGAGAGACGGAGAGACGAAGAATATGACAGAGTGAGATAACCAGATCAAACAGAGATATCAGAGGTCGTATGTTGGCCATGTCAAGCTGCATTTGCCCACAGACAGGGCTTCGAAACAGCTGGTTATGTTGACAAGAATATATAGTAATATAACTGTTAAGTGCCATGGGGGATATCATATGAGTCAGTATGTTTGTGCATGTACGTCTGTCTACAGTAGCATATCCACAATGATTCTAATGGACAGTGACAACACCTCGGGCCCCTTATGCATACACACTCAAAACGTCTATACAACTGAATGCACAAAAATGAAATGCTGCACAGACCAGGCATAAGGCTGCTGAGGGCAACAGTCCGTTGGCCAACAAAGTCTCGTCCAATAGGGTCGTGGTCCCAGACGAGAAAACGCACCAGAGCGACCTCAGCCATGTGGAGTGTGAAGGATAAGGTCTCCTCCCACACTGGGTTAAAACCTAGGGGACGCACAGACACGCACATTGATTCAGAAGCAGAATTATTGTTATTGCCAGGTATGTTTGCACAATCAAGACATTTGTCTCGGTGAGGTTGGTGCATTACACTGAATAGCTATGATAATGCAACTGTTAACAATAAAAATGTACAAGTAATTTAGAAATATCTTCTCATTATAGCTGGAAACTACATACAATATACAATTACATTATAGACTATAGAGATTGATATCGACAACAGGTAGAATAAATACATATTGATTAGTATAGTTAGTATAGTATAGTATAGATATAGTCTTAGAGTATACTGAAGAGTGCGTTCCAACAACTACTAATAATATGCTATCCTGTCAGACATACAGAAAAATGAAAAATGTAGCATTAAAAGTAAAACCCAGTGGTTATGAAGCAAATAGCCTCCTGGGTATTCCAGTAATCAAGGAATATATAACGTGTTTGTGTTGTCCTTTTAGCCTGTGTGTGGCTGTGCGTGTGTGTTCATGTGCATGCATGTGTGCATGTGTCTTACCATTATCATCCACAACCCGTGTTTGTTCTTTGCAGCAATCAACAGGCAGGCCAATGATCTCCACCTCAACAAAGGGGTCAATAATCTGATGGAGAGAGACAAACAAAATCATTAAATGCAGCACAATTCTGCAATTACACTGTAAAAATTATTATCTGTTATCTGTGTATGTACTGTACTATTAGGGCTATCACGATTACTCATTTAAGTTGACGATTAATTGCGATTAACAATTTAATTGTGTGTTTGGCATTGAACACTGGAACATATGAAGCCGTTTAGGCTCCGTAATAATATGACAGATATGACAAATATATACACAAAGAAATTATTGACATATCTAATAATTTTGTAAAAAAAGCAGAAATAGCTGATCTACAAGCTTACAACGCGTCACGAAGTGACATGTTGTAAGGTTGTAGATCTGCTATTTCTGCTTTTTTTTTATATTTGAAAATGTTTGACCATTTTTCAACATGGAAACGATTATGACGATTATGCAAAAATAATTGCGAATATCTCAAATAATTGCAATTAAGACGATTATGTAATAATTGTGTGTTTGAGTAAACGTGTACCTCTCCACGATCCCCAAGCATGGAATCTGGTGGTTTGGGCAGCTGCTGTCCACTAATGATCTTGAGAATGAGCCGTTTCTTTGGGCAGGCTGGAAGCGGGTCATCAGAGAATGGATTGAATGAACCTGGAGTTGGAGGTATCAGACTTTAGAGCAGGACAGATGGTGTTTGACAATGTGGTGATGTGTATGTACATGCACAGGTATGATTCACTATACCTTTACACATGGGCGGAGGTTTGAGGACATAGCCACTACCTCCGTTTACCATGAACTTAGCTCTGTTGAGTTGCATCATCCTGCCCTCTGTCTGGTAATTCAGAGAAACTACACAAAGGCAGAGAAAAAGACAGAAAGACATGAGATGTTTATTTGGCCACATAAACCGTTATTAATCATTATGAATCATAATTGTATCTAGATATTCTAGACATTCGAATATTAGTCACTTTATTACCGGTATATACAGTCTGAATCTCATCACAGAATAGCACAATTCATATCTTATATTGAGCATTAGGCTTTATATTCATTGTTATTTACAGTATAAATTCACACAAGCTTTCACTAAAGCCTTCTTTACCACTTGATCCATAGCATCCTAATTCTGGGGCAAATGATCAGCAAAAACAGCTGACCTACAAGCTCATAACGCGTTGTGAGCTTGTTGATTTTTTTAGTTTTATTTCATGTAGAGCGGAAACAGAAGGGGGTTAATGCAGGGGTGGGCAGCATTTTTTTCAAGGGGGCCATACTGACTTCGAGGGACAAGTGAGGGAAGGGCCACACATTGGACAATTGAATTGAAACTTGAAACACACAGTGCTGAATTATGTTCAAATTGCATGAATTTGATAGACACGACAGATAGGGTAATTCTTTTTTTTTTACAGCTTTAATGTGAGTATCACTCACGTTATCAAACATATTGCATTATGTAAAAAACATGGATCCATGGCAGACTGTTTCACTGTTAAATTATAAACATTTAACATTTGAGTACATACGGATGGAATATAGACGTACGTACTCAAATGGTACATTTGAGTACATGTAGTCGTGCGATGTAAATTAAGCACTTTCAACCAGGCTTTTTTGGGGGGGGAATGTCACTCATGACAGGCAAAAGTGAAAAAAGAAATCGGGAAAAAGGAACGTAATTTATATAAAATAATGTAGATCTGCAATGTTTTCTGTGCGACACCGTTGTATGGCAAAGTATAAAATACGGCTTAAGTGGTTGAGATTTACTGTGCGCCCTGAAAGCGGAGACCAAATATAAATAATGAATAAGAAATAAATGTGTGAGCGAGAGAACAGAAAAAAACAGATGGGTTTGATCAAGAACAGCTGTTACAGAGACGTCCAATTCAGGAGGATTTATTAGAGAAAGGAATTGGTTTATAGCATTGTCTCAACTAGTTGTTTATTCATTGCAACTTTTATTAGTTCCTACTCCCTTATGCCTTTAAGTCTCAGCAATATGAAGATATATGATCTTATTAACTTTTGAATTGAGCTGAAATGGATTTGAGACACGCACACAGCACAGAGACGGAGAGACGGAGAGACAGAACGAAAATGAGAGGTGGAGGCTTATGGATGCGAATCAAAAGAAAAAAAGAAACATCTGTGAAAACCTCATTACGGACATGATTTTGCATTTCAATAGGTTTGTTAAATTCCACAAAATTTATCCCCAGATTCATCCCATCGTCAACATATCCATTTATATTTCTCCAAATTTCTATCCTACAAACCAATAGACTGACAGACACACAACTATACACACACACACACAGGCAAAGAAACACCGATTACTTTAGTATACTTGCATAATGTTATAAAGAACAAAGCCACTGGAGCAACTCGGATGAATTTAAGCCTTTTATTAAAGGTGCAAAGACAATGTTTCGATGTCAGTGGTACAGCTATATCAGGTCATGTCCTGAGTTGCTCCAGTGCCTTCGTTCTTTATTGCTGCTGTCTGTGTCCTGTTCCAGTGACCTGCCTAAAAGGAGAATTCAGGACTAGCCTTTTTCTTACCTTTATCTGATGTTATTATATCCTAGAACGAGTGGTACAGCAGAACATTTTCATAGCTCCATCCCAAGTCCACCGCAGCTAAAAACGTCAAATTACTTTTTTTGTTGATATCTGACGTTCATAATGACAGAAACCTCGTCACAGTGTTTTTGTCCCAAATGGGCCGCCGTAGTGTTTACAAGCGGACTTGGATGAAATCACTGGTGAAATCTCGTCTTGCGAGACTTCCGGAGGGGCGCATCTAACACAAACACTGTGGAGGCCGGGTTTTCTGTATTCTGTTTTCTGAATTTTCGAGCGATACAAATACGAAGTACGTAGCGCAAGGACCATCTTTCACGTTTTTTAGCTGCGGTGGACTCGGGGTGGAGTTATTCAAACTTTCTACTGTACCACTCATTCTAGGATGTAATAACATCAGATAAAGGTAAGAAAAAGGCTAGTTCGGAATTCTCCTTTATTGGGTTAACCTGGTGCAGTGGAACTCCCTTTCTTCGCATTATTTTATCTTTGTACAGAGGACTGAGCAAAGACAATGGCACACACACGTGTGATGTGCACAACTGAACACTGACACTGGTATGTCACCGCAGATAAAACATGATAAAATGACAGCCGACGAAGGCCAACGACAGACGAGGTCTACTGTATGTGCCGGGAATCGGGTTCGAGTCTTAGAATGACAGACAGCCGTCTCACCCAGTTGGGAGCCCACGTTCCAGTAGAACTGGGGGTTGAAGTTGGACGAGTCAATGCGATAGGCTGACGGGTAGATCCGTGACAGCCGTCTCTCATTGAACGCCAGGAACTCTTCACCCCTGTGATGGACCAGTGACTGAGCTCTGGTCTCGCTGAACGACAGGACGTCACATGGAGTACCTGTATGAAACAATGGCACGGCAGACAGATCAAGAGGTCATGGAGGTCAATGTGTGTAGGGATGACATAGTTATTTGAACTAATCGATTTAGTTGAACAAATAATCGCTAATCTGTAAAATGATATGACTACATGATACATCAAGTCATCAGCTCAAAACAGTCGCATCGTGTTGCGTTGTGAGCTTGTAGGTCAGCTTCATGACCTCATGTTTTAAATGTTTTGTTTCAGTTTCTTAGATGTTTTTAGTGGTGTGATGATTCTTTTTTATGCATTTGCTTATTGTAGCACTTTGGGATTTTCACAAATGTAAAGTGCATTATAAAGCAAATCCATTATCCTCCTATAATTTGACAAAGCTCTGTGAGGGTGGTGTGAGGGTGGTGAGCCCAAATCTCTACGGTTCTCCTCAGTGGCTGGAGCAATTGATCTGAATTTGCACACAGCCATTGACCATTACCATGTGCACGGAACAGCGAAGCCCGTTTTTCGCTTTGTCTGTCAGCTGTTTATTAGTGTTTTTATGTAAAAGAATGTCGCCATGGTTACGGCTGCCCAGCTGTGGGATGGCCCCGCGAGCTATGGGATGAATGATCAAACTGCGCATGCGTCGAATCCATAGACCCACTGTGTTACACTGTTGCCGTCTGCCACAAGCACACACAGAGGACGTGCTTAAACCAACGTGTGTGTGTGTGTGTGGGGGGGGGGGGGGGCGTGTGTGTGGGGGGGGCGTGTGTGTGTGTGGGGGGGCGTCCGGCCGCGCGCACGCGCACGCGTGTGTGTGTGAGTGTGTGTCACGCGCGGGTCCGACCGTTTATCATATCATATCTTATCTTATCTACAGTCCATAACAAACACACAAAAAAAAATACATCAACAGATATCGTGCCAAGTAATCATCATTTATGTATTTGTTTAATTTGCCTGGACCTTTTATTTGTTTTATAATGTTAATTTGTCTTTTTGTATTATTTTTTGAATGTTTTCATACTTTAAAGTGTCTTTTTGATTGCATGTCTGTATTGTACAGTATTTGCTTTGTTCAAGACAGCAGGAAGACTGAAAAAAAATAATTAAAGGATTATTCGAAATAATCGGAAGAGTGTGGCTGTGTGGGTGGGTTTGTGACTGCATGTTGCACATGTACAGTACACGCTTGTTTCATACCTTCATTTAGAGACTCCTGTGAGGCCACAGAGTTGGTGAATACCACCAGCTCTGACAGATCTCTACTCAGTTTCATTGTCCTCCGCTTCCGTCCACCCCTGACAGAATCAAGACAGCACAGGGTTAGCACGCATTGTAGAACACCTTAACCCATTCAATGCCACGCTATGAGCTTGTAGAAAAATCGTGAACATTTGTGCAAATCTTTGAATATATATTTTTTAAAGCGAACATTTGTAAACTACTTGGTTCCAGGGACCCCCAGAAGCAATTTGCGATTTGAGTTACAAATGAGTTGAGTTACAAATGTTCGCTTTAAAAAAATATATATATTCAAAGATTTGCACAAATTTTCACGATTTTTCAAAAATAGCAGATCTATAAGCTCTATAGCGCGGCACTATAAGCTTATATATCTGCTATTTTTGAATAGCCAAAGAAATCTAAAATGACAGAGATGCGTTCCCGGATTGAATGGGTTAGGAAACACATCAGACACCAGGAATGTACACAGTAAAATCCTCAGTGTTCATTTCAGTCCATGGTTACATTTGTACACTGACTCACATAAAGAAACCGTACACTCGCATTGTAAAAAGAGAAATGTAATGTACTTCCTAGGTCCTACAGTACAGTACATTACATACTGTATCTACTGTCGATAGGATAGACAGAGGGAAAAGGTATTAGCACACATTTAAACCCATCTACACACACACACACACACACACACACACACACACACACACACACACACACACACACACACACACACACACACACACACACACACACACACACACACACACACACACACACACACACACACACACACACACACACAAACAGGGAGTTGTCCATCAATGTGGCAGCTTAGAAATAGCAGAAAAGAGCATCAAAGGGAAACGTCTTAATATGGAGAAGAATGGATGCTGTGCACGTGCGTACACACACACACACACACACACACACACACACACACACACACACACACACACACACACACACACACACACACACACACACACACACACACACACACACACACACACACACTTCTAACACAAGTACAGTCAATGAGATACAGAAATACAGGAGCAGCCATGCAGAAATGAGCATCCTGACAGTTCCTGTGAACATGCATACTGTACATGCATATGGAACCTATATATGGTGCCTAAGAGAACAAGTGAGAGGAAACGCACACACACACACACACACACACACACACACACACACACACACACACACACACACACACACACACACACACACACACACACACACACTTGAAATATGTATTTATGTCCACATAAACAGAAGTACAAGATGTACAAAGGACGATGTACAAAAACGAATTTCACAAACTTTTTTACCTTGTAAACCTGTGATGTGACAATAAACCTGATTCTGATTCTGATTCTGATAAACACTGCCAGTGCAGTCAGATAAAGGGAAGAGCATTGTTACATACAAAAAAGAATGTTGGCATACTTGCCAAACACAGCGGACAACAATCATGGGTAAAGGAAACAACGCCTCCTCCAAATTGAGCGGCTTCCTATAATAGCTGGCATTGAGCAGTACCTTGCTAATTGTTTAGCCCTCCTTTTGGAGAGGCCGGCCATTTGAAGGCCCTTCACAACCAACTTGTGTACGTGCCCTAGACTACCAAAGATAAAAACCAAAAGTTTACATCTGTAGTCTAGCTGAGAGATGGTCTGCTCTAGCTGATGATATTTTAGCACTTTGGTTAGGAAAGCTTCCTCTAAGGCTAAGCTGTAATCAAAAGTACAGCCGACCTCGAGAATGAACACCTCCCTATGGTTTTCATTAACAACAATGACATCAGGGGTGTCACACACACACACACACACACACACACACACACACACACACACACACACACACACACACACACACACACACACACACACACACACACACACACACACACACACACACACACACACACACACACACACACACACACACACACACACACACAGCTATACACACACAGCTATTTTCCCACAGCTCACAGAAACACACACCCACAGATGCACACGTCAAGTGAGAAGGTGACAGAGAAAAGGAAAGAATAATTTGCAGACAGTATAAATGGGTGGTTTGTGGTAATAGGGGGAGTGACATGTTGATCTGTCAGAGAGGTTACAGATACTGTAGCTGATTGCTTCACTTTGCTTTAGACAGACTGAGAAACTCACTGACATCACAGCACAAAGATGGACATAGGTAAGCTGATAATACGATCACATTAATAAACTGTTGTAGGGGTATTTGTAAACATTTCTACTGGTCAGGATTCTCTCTGATCACAATGCTGTTACTTGGTAAAATGAGGAGATGCAACTTTTAAAATCATGATGAAAGAAATTATATCTTTAGTGAGCACTGATCCTGTGTAATTAAATGCAATGTTTCTTACAAATCACCTGTGTCCAGGACAGAAAAAGAACATGAATGTTGTTCACAACAGCGCACACACAGCTTATTATTATTAAGTGTGCCTGCCATGTAATGGCAAAACACTTATTGTATTCCGCCATACTTATTAATATTTAATGTCGCCACAAAACTTTGTCCGTCCGTAACTGCCGCACGGTTTACACTACCCCGGCAAACTATACATCAAAACGTGCGTTACCATTGTGACGTTATTCGCAAAAAAATACAAAAACACGTCCTTTTTGGCCGCACGCGGTGCCCCAAATGCTACTCCTCCCACACGGTTGACACGTCCCCGGCAATGTATACATCAAAACGTGCGGAACGACCGGCCCAACCAGGCTATTACTTTTCTTTCGTGTTACCACGGCGATGTAATAGGCAAAACTACGTAACCCCCTTTTTGGCCCCCATCAAAACCCATGTTAACAAAAAGTGCCCGAAATGCTCCGAAACTTTGCCTACCCCCCCTAAGTGGGGGTCTGCGAACCCCCACTTTTTTTAAGATTCTCCTTTTTTCCTTACATTTTTAAGTTTTGCTTTTTCTTGGTTTTCGGCTTCGGTGATTTTTTTATACATTTTCAAATTCATTTTTTTCAGCTTTTTTTTTTACCCCGCACAAATTGACCACCCAAAAACCAGTTAGGAGCACGTTTCAGACCATTAAGAATCGATTGGTGGTACTTTGTAGTGACACTATTTTGGTTCCCTAATATTTCACTGAGTTTAACAGTGAGTTTAACTATATATTTTTTTACCACCCAAAAACCAGTTAGGGACAGGTCGATTTCCGAAGAAGGGTACCCCTGGAGAAAATGTATGTGCCCTGATATGTATGACCCTCCCTTTGACTAAAAAAGAAAATCAATGACCCTCCCCAAGTGATTAAAAAAAAAAGATTAACCCTCCCCGCCTATAGGAGTGTCACGATATATTGTCCCACGATATAGCCTATCGTGGTATTAAAATGTGACGATAGGTATTGTCAAGATGTCATACTGTATCGTAATATCTTTTTAATTCTTTTTCTTTTCTTTATTATTTTTGCCGGTGAAAGTTATAGGAGTTCTTACTGTATGGTGCGTGCACAAATGTATTTATTTGTGTGTACAAAGCACTTTGTAATTGTTTTTTTAAAGTGCTTTATAATTGTTATTTTAAAACTAAAGATGATGGCCAATGTTGATGATACATGAGAAAAGAACATTAATAATGTATCATATCGATATCATATGCCCAACATCATGTATGTATCGTGAAATTAGTGTTATCTTGACACCCCTAACCCTCCCCATCAAATACAACAACATGACATTTAAAACTGATAATATGTACGATGTTTTGCTTTCCACATTGATTAGAACATTACTGTAGTCAGTCTTGCTAAATGCACAGTGTAGTGTCTGTAGTGGTAGCAGAATGGACAGTGTTCTAAACTTACATGTGGGAAACCCATTGAATCCCATAATTATTAACTACAGTGACTACATCATGGGTTTTCAACTAGTGGTCCGTGGAGGTATTGCATGTGGCCCCTGACCATGCATTTCGTAATGTAGGAAAGGGAAGATTTGTATTATATTTTATCTTATCGATGGTGGATACTGTTAATGTGCATGACAACAGAAAGGAAATTCAACTCAAGGATGACAGTTTTACACACAGCGCAAAGTATTTAAGGGAGGTTTTAGTACATATTTGATGTATGATGACGCATCAATGTTGTCAGTTACTTGGAAGTCGGATGTCAAGAACTTAGTTAGAATTAGAATTTCAAGGGAAACTGAACCGGTTTACCCAGATTTGTTTTCTCTTGTACATAGTTTTCACTCTTCATACCAGTAACCTGTAAGCTGATTGTATGACGTTCTGTATAGTAGTGTGTATATCTGTCTGTCTCTTATATGTCAGGTGTTACTGGATTTGAATCCTTTGTATCATTTGAAATAGAGAGGGGTCATTGACCACTGTTCTGCTGTACTAAAAAGGTATATAAAAAACGGACTGTTTTATCTATTCAAAATTGCATGACCCTCCCTTGGATTCAAAGTAAAATTAGCTGACCCTCCCTTGTACTAAAATTATAAAGGCATGACTATTTTCCTCCAGGGACCCCCTTCTGTAAATTTCGACTGGTCCCTTAGGAGTATGTTTCAGGCCATTTGGAGTCGATTGGTGGTACCTTGTAGTGACACTATTTTGAGTATTTTGAGTCTTATCATCTTTTCTTTTTTGTGTCAAACTTTCGCATGCTGTATTTTCTATATTGCACATACAGTACACTATGTAGGTATTATATCTCTGCTGTCCAGCGCGAACCTGCTAACTCCAAAACGCTCATTGTTCAGGAAATGAAAAAACAAAATATACGTTTTTCAGGAAATGAAGAAAACCTTGTATTTTTAAAACAAAGCAATACTGCCTCATCAAAGTTGGTATAGTGACTTTATATATTGTCAGATACTTGCATGTGTCATTATATTATCAACACTTTACCCAAATCCAGCGCAATTAAGACTTAAGCGGAGTTAGGAGTTTCCGACGAACAGAAATCCATCTCAAGTGGAGTTACAGTAGGAGTCCGAACAACTGGCAATAGCTCTGCTCTCCCAAAACAATCAAACTCCAAGCTCACAATGCATCACAACGTGTGAATTAATGCCCTGATGCTTCATGACACTTATTATATAGGCCTACAATAATAAACAGGACTTTAAATATTACAATAACTTCTGCAAAGAGTCGGAGTTTCAGTAGAACTAGCGCGACAGAAATGCTATGAACTCCTTTCTTCTTGTCACATTGCTCTCCTCATTAAACAATTCATAGATTTTAGAAAAATTGTTTTCATAACATTAGCGTCAGTGCTAAGTTTGATAAACAGGTACACTGCATAGTTTTAACAGACTACGGGGAGTTTGTTTACGTGATCCTCCTCCTCGCTCACTGCGCAACGTGCTCTGCTCATAGACAATATATTCACACAGCGGCCATATTACCATTAAGTCAATGAAATGCCACCCCAGTTGCCACAGCAACGAAATGTTAAATTCCAAAATGGCCACCGTGTGAATATGGACTATGCTGTGAAAAGGCAGCACTGGAGAGGAGAGGGGGGGAGTTGTTTGTTTTTGACGGACAGTTTGAGGATCCAATGGAGTTGGGAGTTTTCGTCAGAGGCACTTTTTAATACTTTTTTTTTTTTTTTTACACAGACGTAAAGGGTGTTCAAAGCTGGTTCGTCCTGGACACCGACGATATACTGTATAACCTATATACTCTATCAGTTGCTAAATAATTCTGCAGGAGCATGTTACATCAACATTTCACTGCACATACTCTTGGCAAATAATACCTCTTTGAATAATAAGCTAGATGAATTTGAAAAAAACACTTCTTCCAAGACTTAGGCTACATTATTTTACACAACAATGTGAAAATATTGCTGACGGTTTTCATAGTAGAAAAATGATTGCACAGCGATGCTATGATTGCACAGCGATGATGATGTTGGTAAGCCTCATGTTTCCTGTCTAGATTTAAACGGCACCAACAACAACTTCAGCGTTCCACCCAGACCTCCGCCCAACCCTAGCCCCCCCGTGGCGGCAGCTGGTCTGGAGAGAGACGTCGCCCACATCCTGCACATCCTGTCCCTGGTCACCTACTGCCTGGTGTTTGCGGTGGGCAGCGTGGGCAACGCCCTGGTGGTCTACGTGACCGGCTGCAGGATGAAGAGAACCGCCAACGCCATCTGGTTTCTCAACCTCGCCCTCGCCGACTTCCTCTTCACCGTCTCCCTGGTTTTCACCATCGTCTCTCACTCGCACGATTACTCCTGGCCGTTCGGGGGCTTCATGTGCAAGCTGTGCAGCCTGGTGGGGGTGGTCAACATGTTCGCCAGCGTGTTCCTGCTGACCGCCATCAGCCTGGACCGCTGCCTGTCCACCTGGGTCGTGGTGTGGGCGCAAAACAAGCGCACCCCTCGCAAAGCTCAGGTCATGTGTGGCCTCATCTGGTTGGCCGCTCTGGCCTGCAGCGTGCCTTACGGCATTGCACGGGAGGTCGTTTTGTTTCAAACCGTACCGAGATGCACGTACGCTCACTCAAAGTCAGGCTGGCATTGGAGCCTGACCGTTTTCCGTCTCACCGCCGGCTTCGCCGTGCCCTTCCTGCTCATAACGGCCTCCTACGTGGCCATCGGGGTTCGCGCCGGGCGTCTACAAGGAGGAAGGAAGCGGCGGTCGCTCCGCATCATCGTAAGCATCATCCTGGCCTTCTTCCTGTGCTGGCTGCCCTTCCACGTCTTTCAGTTCATTGAAGTTAGCAAAAAGCCGCCTGCCGGTATGGTTCCGATGCTTAGAATCGGCATTCCGCTGTCGGTGAACCTGGCCTATCTGAACAGCTGCCTGAACCCTATCCTCTACGTCTTCATGTGTGACGAGTTCCAGAAGAAGCTGCGTCTGTCCCTGTGTCACGTCCTGGAGAGCGCTCTGGCAGAAAATCTGAACACCCCTCCTACACGATCACCTCCACATGCTCCCACACGATCCCTATCACTGCAGCTGACCAAGACCAGCCGAAAGCCTGATTCCACTGAGAGGAAGGACACTGTCACCTTCCCGTTGATTCCAGGCTCAGATCACAAAGAGATTTTCATGGAGGAGACGGAGAGTCTGGACATCGAGAAGCCAAGGTGACAATGAGGTCATGTCTGTATATTCAAAGACCTGGGGCCCTATTCCAGGTTCAAGTTGCTAAAGCCACTAATATCGGATTTAGGATTAGGCAAGGGGTGTTCCCCCGCAAAAGTTGCAATTCTGGGACACCTCCCTTACCCGCTAAACACCTGCGCTACCTGTTACATTATGCATAGGTGTGGTTTGGGCGTTACAATGATAAAAAACAATCACCGTGCCAGATGCCATTACCTTTAACTCTCTCAATGCCACGCCCCGAGATATCACGAGTTTTTCCCGAGTACCCTCCCTGCCAGCACGAGAAATCCCGAGTTTTTACTTTTGACTGTAGTCGCGCTATTCTGTTTATTTTTCATGATCACTTTCGCTTCCTGACTCCTTCAGACTCATTGGGTTCCGGTTTCATGACGCAGATTCCGTTTCCGGTTCTCATTTTTTTCCCGCTGTCATTTTCGGCCAGAATAGAGAAAGTCACGGTTTTTCACACGGTATAAAAAACTAACGGAGAGGTCCACGTCTACTCTCTTTGGTCTGGGTGACGATCAGTCATCGTAGTCGTGTATCACATCGTAATTTAGCCCGATCAACGATTGTCGAAAATGTCAACATCCGGTTATGACCGGATATGACGTGAGCCTGTTTGGGAGGGGGCGAGTGAGCCAGCGAGGTCATCAATGTGTCGATTTGTTGCTCTCTACTGGTAGAACTGTAATATGGGTTTAAAAACCCAATCAGATAATTTATTTGAATGAAAAATTAAAAAAAAAAACGCAAATTGCTGGCACTGGGGGAGTACTTTATGAAAATACTCTTGGCAGTGAAAGAGTTAAGAGAAGACTGCGCTAGCCATTATCCCCAATCCAATTTACGCTCTCCTATCTCCCTGTCTGCAGTGTTCCCTGGTCTGATTATTATAAGCCACATTGGGCTTGTTTTTCTGAAGTTGCTTGTAAATAATGGTAGAACGGTTGTGAGCTTGTAGATCGTCTATTTTCAAATAGCCAACATATATAAATATGCACATTGTTTAATGGACGACATATATAGGTTTGAATTGCTCATGTGGCCTATTATAGTCGCTTCTTTTGGGCTTGTTTTCATAGACCTGGTTGCTTATTTCTCGCAAATTCTGGCAACAACTCTGCAGCCGCACTGTGGGGATTTATCATGGAGCACACACACCCGATGTTTGGCTTCTAAGCTCTGGACTTTGATTGCCTTTCAATAAAACCACATTTTATAGCTATAAGTATCACCTACATGTTACTGATTAGAGAGAATTTTATATTTTTGTAATCAGTTCATTATTTTTTTTTTCGCGCTGTGCGTCCTGGCCGTCTCCACGAATCCATTGCAGTCTGTACGCTCTTGCGGGTGGTTTTAGAATCCGCTGTGCGCTTTCCCAAAGCCGCACCCGGACCCGTGTGTGTGGGCAGAATAGCAATTTTGGGGATATAGCAACAACACGCCCACGGGCACGCCTCCACCCGCAAATAACGGTGTCGGCATAATGGAGAACGGGTATAGCAGGTACAGAATAGCGTTTAGGGACAGCGCCAGCTCCCTTATCCGTATTTAACGGGTAATGGGTAGAAAAACGCGGGTAAAGGGTAACGGGTAGGGATTTAGCCTGCCACAGAATAGGGCCCTAGACCTGGTCCCTATGGCTGTGTGTCCAGTGTCCATCAAACCGTTTCTTCCCAGCTGAGAACGGCAGGCGCTTGCCGAAAAACTCTTCCAAACAGCAGGAAAAAAATTAAATAATCAGCTCTAGGCAAGCAGATAAAAAAAGCAACACGTGAACGTGCGAGCGCAAAAACACGCCTGGAGTTTCCAAAAATGCAACAATTAACAACAATTAAAAACATACGCTGTGCTGAGGGAAAAAAAGCTCTTGGTGGACATTGGACAAGACCCCTAAGTCAAGTTTAAAATACTGCTGTTGATTTATAAAGCAGTGAATTGTTTATAATAAAAAATACATTTCTGATCTTGTGCAATATCATGAACCATCCAGACCTCTCAGGTCATCTGGGAAAAGGTCTGCTTGCTTTCTGTCCCTATAGAATAAAAACTAAACAGTTCAGTTTTTATATTCCACATATCTGGAACAAACTCCTACAAAACTGCAAGTCTGCTGCAACTCTGTTTAAATCATAGCTAAAAACCTTTCTGTTTTCCGCTGCCTTATACTGAGGTTTGTGATTAATTTCTTGTGCACTGTAATTGTTCAAATGGAAGATTCAAATGTCCTTTGATGTGCTCCTTAATGTTTTGTGCAAAGCACACTGAAATGCCTTGTTTTGAGCTGTGAAAACCAAAGGGGTCTTGAAAACCCACCTGCTGAACTGGCCTCCAGCCTCCTGGACAGAGGTTTCCTCAACATCAACATCTTCGTCCTTCTCCGATGTATGGCATGCCAGCCTGGACTTGGAGTGCCTCTGCAGAGGGGAGAGCACACACACGCGCACACACACACACACACACGCGCACACACACACACGCACACACGCGCACACACACACACACACACACACACACACACACACACACACACACACACACACACACACACACACACACACACACACACACACACACACACACACACACACACACACACACAGAGAGAGAAAGCGGTCAGAAATTGTCAAATAAAAACATTTTAAATATTATTATTTTTACTGTATTAACTCATTCAGTGCCACTGGCCAAAATTCATTGTAAACAAAAAAACATTCAGTGCCACAGCCAAAATTCATTGTAAAAAAAAAGTGCTTAGGAGCCGAGATACAGCTTTTTTCAGTAAGAAGTTAAACAAGAAGTGAATGGAGCAGAACATTTTCAAATCATCATATCTTGGGTTCTGAACATTTTTTTCCAAAAAATATATTTTACGTCCTGTGGCACAGGGCTTATTACATTGGACGTATTTTACGTACAGTGGCACTAAATTAGTTAATATTATGACTGGTGCACACTCAAGAGTGTGCAAATGTA
Organism: Gymnoscopelus braueri; assembly: GCF_963280865.1. Lineage (NCBI taxonomy): Eukaryota > Metazoa > Chordata > Actinopteri > Myctophiformes > Myctophidae > Gymnoscopelus > Gymnoscopelus braueri. Next base: position 26,982,811 of record NC_137606.1, read on the forward strand.
ACCAAATGGACCCATATACTCAATATACTTGTTTATAAAGCAAACTACTATCTACTATCTTGTAACTTTGATTAAAAAAAAATACATACCTACCTATATTGTAATATTATGAATTAATTAATGAATTATGAATTATTCATTAATTTATACTATTTCAAAATTACTTAGATATGAATGAATCCTACATTAACATTAATAGAGACAAGGGCACACAAATCCTGCCCACACAAGCTCTACATTACATACACATGAATGATTCTTCCCACATACCAACATGGACCACCGCCTTATAAGAACAGCGTCTACCCTTCATTGAGAACATCATTGCTTGTGTGCGTGTGTGCGTGCGTCAAGCGTGCGTGCGTGTGTCAAGCGTGCGTGCGTGTGTGTGTTTATGGGAGAGAGTGTGGGCTTGGCAATATGCATGTACTGGTGGAACGTGTGTGTTTCTTTGACAGGAGTAGCATCTCCATTTAAGCTTAAATGGAGTTGAGAGGAGGATGAGAGGTCACAGTAATTACAGGGCCTGGGCTGCTTGCCAAAAGGTTTTGAGCACTCTCCGTTCTGCGCACATACATGCACATTGCACGCACTCACACACACGATGTTAAAAACAAAAAAAATAGGGAATTGTGAAAGAAAGTGGGGGTAGAAAGAATGAAAAAGAGGAGGGAATGTGATATTATCATATCATTATGTGATAAAAGAGGGTTAAGTTATAATAATCTGGCTTGGGCATGAGGGAATGTAGGGAGAACAGTATGTTGATAACTAACCCTGTTTCAATGAGCGGATAAAGAAATCTGTGAATTGAACAGTGACCACACACTAATGGAAGCACACACAATACTGTTGCTCTCTTCTTGTAATTGTTTTTATTGACTTTTTATTCATTTCTTTCTAAGTTTATGAGATTGAATACTGAACTTGTCTTTATGTAGCTACTCTGTATCTACTCTGTATCCACCCTGACAATGGGTTGTTATACTGTTAATTTATAACACAACTACTGTTAATTTGATTAAAAAACATATTCTAAATAATCTGTTTAGTCAGTCACAAACTGTTCAAATCTGACTAGCACATCAGCAAATTCGACACCTGCCCACTTCCTAAATCAGAGAACTAGAGAACATGTGATAAAAGTGCAGACAGCCACGGCATCAGTGTTTATGTTCATAATAAATTGATGTGTATAGGAATGGTTTTGCTGAGCAGAACTTTATATGGAAAGTTCACAACATAATTTCCACACAGCCATATATGTCCGATGCATAACATTGAAAGGATTATCCGCACTCTCTTCAGTAGTTTCTTATGTTCTCTTTTAATAGGTTCACAGCAGCAGCAGTCTGTTTCTAGAGAAACGGATGCGTTTCGGCACGTAGGCCTTCCTAAGCGTTTCAATCAGTTTGAAATGCTGAGGAAGGCTGACGTGCCGAAATATCCTCAAGAATCTGCCCCCAGTTAAACCATAAGAGACTAGTCCTCAAGACTCCCCTTGAGTAGAGCACGCCTTCTCCTGACGGAATTGATCCGGTAGGAAAGTTGCCTCGATACATACACATGTAATGTATATTGCTGAGGAATATTCATTAGATACTGTCCAATCAGGGATATAAAAACATTATGGACTGCATTATGTGTCGGAGAGGTCATCCTTTTCCACTTTGTTTTATTATTGTGTTTTAAATCATGTGCAAATAAACAAATAAACTCATAATAAACGTCAGTTGTATATGATGTAATTAGGTTACAGCGCAATCACAGCCCTATTGACTTGAGTTAAATATTTAAAAAAAAGAGTGTTCATACAAGGTTTGCAGTTTGGGATATTAGGTCCAGACAGACAGACAGACAGACAGACAGACAGACAGACAGACAGACAGACAGACAGACAGACAGACAGACAGACAGACAGACAGACAGACAGACAGACAGACAGACAGACAGACAGACAGACAGACAGACAGACAGACAGACAGACAGACAGACAGACAGACAGACAGACACACGCATACAGACACACACAAAGACCCTGTCATAGGCGGCTAGCCTCTTGCAGACCCGTGCCTTAAAAGGATCCCTGGCTAATAAGCCAAATATGCCTCAATACATTGTAATTGCCCTCTATAACTAAAACATATATTTTTTAACTCCTTAAATATTTAATTTATTTTAGAAACAGTTAATCTTTCACTCAATAGGGGCAATGCCTGTCGCAAGTTGATGATGTCATTTGCCGATGTGTGGTCTAGCCCTATGGAATTTATAGAATGCATGTGAAAATAAAAAACAACTTAATACTTTTAAATATGTTTTTTTTGGAACATGCATTCCATAAATTCCATTGGGCTAGACCACACATGGGCAAATGACATCATCAACTTGCGACGGGCATTTCCCCTATTGAGTGAAAGATTAACTGCTTCTAAAATAAGTCAAATGGAGAGAAACAACCCTTGGTCACATGTTCACAGTACTCCTCACCTTCTGTTTAAGCGTTGTGAGGAAGGATCTGCTGTGGGATTTCTTCAGAACCACTTTAGAATTCTGGACAAAACGAAAACAAGGTTAGAAACTGTATGTACGTGCATGTATGGTGGATCCGTGTGGGTGCATGTGTGTGGATCTATCAAAGCACATCACTACTCTGTGAATCACTTAAATCCTGAATCTCAACTTTGCTGGAGGGGCTGCAACGAGTAACGACGACTTCAAATAAGTGAGAGAGGAAGAGATGGAAATAGAGGGATAAATGAGGAAACGAGCAGATATATTTAGATAGAGATATTGACAAGCAGAAAAATGGACAGAGACAGGGAGAACAAGAGAGGCAAAAAGAAGGGGAGCGTGTGAGAGTTTGATAGACAGAATGGGGTGAGAGGATCACCAGTACATTAGAAGGAGAATACAACAGGGACACTCAATGAACAACACTACTGCATTAAAATGGATGTCAAGAAACTCAAGCTTCTAACAATAGCACAAAAGGCAGGCAGGGAAATTAAATATTAAGTAATACTGCAGATGTTCAGTTTCTCATTGCCTTTTGGTCTGTTTTTTTCAGTGTTTTGAAATGCCACCCATGATTGAGCTTGTGAGCCCTACAGGTCCCTGTGGATAATGCGTGCATTTACGCTGTATGGTGTGATATTTTTGACAGTCACAAGGCCTTAAAATAATATGCGCTGTATGAAGGTTTCATGTAGACATAACTTTACCAACCACTATGTGCACATACGCATCGGCCGTCCATGTTGTGCTTGCGTGTGTGTGTGTGTGTGTGTGTGTGTGTGTGTGTGTGTGTGTGTGTGTGCGTGCGTGCGTGCGTGTGTGTGTGTGTGTAATCTCCTTTATTCAGATGTTCTATTCTGTCAGACTTTTGGAGAGATAATGTGCTGCTTATTAAAACAAACAGAAAAGATAATCTCCTCTGGAAAGTTTCACTGTCTAATACCTAGAGAAAAGGTCCACTGCACACTGAAATTACTTGAATCATTTTGCATTCTTTAATTATTATGAACATAACATAGGTGAAAGAGCCAACTGCGCTCAGGTCTGCAGTGGAACCAAGGAAACACAGCAAAATGTGCAGTTCACCCTTATATTTGTATTAAAAAAAACGTTCACTAATCATCTAAACCATCTATGGATGGACACAAAATGGGGCATTAAGTCTGTCTGTGTGTCTTCTGTTTGTAGTGGCCTCAAGGTGCTTCTTGAGGGCGTACTGTACCTGCCGCAGGTTCTTCTGAAGGCCCTGGTGGGTGGCCCGCAGCAGGGCTCGGAGCGTGAAGCTGTCAGTGTCTTCCTTGTCCCCGATCTGAGACTCCTTCAGCAGGGAGTCCAGTTTCTTTCTGATGTGAGTCTCTACCTGGTGATGGCCATTCTGTGTTGGGAAAAGAAAAAGAGGAGAGGAGAGGAGAGGAGAGGAGAGGAGAGGAGAGGAGAGGAGAGGAGAGGAGAGGAGAGGAGAGGAGAGGAGAGGAGAGGAGAGGAGAGGAGAGGAGAGGAGAGGAGAGAGGAGAGGAGAGGAGAGGAGAGGAGAGAGACAGTGATGCATGCATTGTTATGATTAGCAGGTGTCAGACAGTGATATAATCCACAAAAAACAGGGTTGAGAAATGAGTAAGAGTGAAAAGAGAGAGGGTGATGGTAGATCTCACTTTTGCCCATCTATGTATCCATCTATCCATCTATCCATCTATCCATCTATCCATCTATCTATCTATCCATCTATCCATCTATCCATCTATCTATCTATCCATCTATCCATCTATCCATCTATCCATCTATCCATTTATCCATTTATCCATCTATCTATCTATCTATAAACAATGTGTCTATTGTTTTTAAATGTGAGTTGTGGATAACGGTATTTTGCTCCCCTGTATGCCCAGTGCGTATTGTGGAAGTGACAATAAAACAGATTTGGATTCTGATCTATCTATCACATAAAATTCAGACTTTCAATGACAAATTGAGCACGTTCCTACAACAATATTTAAGCATAAAATGTATTTGCTTGACTGCTGTAAAAACTGCTCTCTGTCCTGAAGCCTGCTTATCGCTTACTGCTTTAATTAGCGCAATACGTGAGCCTCTCTTCAGTGGTAATGGTACAAACTCGAGATTACAGATGTAACCCCGGTTTCTTTAGAATTCGGAGTAACATACTACTCAGCATGCTCTTAAAATGGCATCTGGCAACCAAGCTTTTTGTTAACAGCAAGCATAAAGGTTGTGGAAGATTAAGCCCATATTCCAGTATTGCATTATACCACTGTGCAATTCTGGGTTTCATGGCTTCAAGAAATTGGGGAATAAATAAGCAGGCTGTTAAAAAGCTACAAAACGATGCTGAAGTTTAGCAGTGATCTACTGTATGTCTGCCATTATATAAAAAAAGATGCAATAAACAAGCCGTGACATTATGCTCTGTCTTTTGAACTACGTAACTATTTGAATGCTGTCATCTCTTTATTCACTGTGACAAAATGTTTGACTGCACCATTAAGCATTGATTAGCTCCAAACATTACTACACTGATGATGATGTAGCAAACATGTGTGTAGCAACATTACAACCTAATTAGCCATTAGACCGTGACGCATCCGTGTCATTTAGATTTTAGATTTCTTTGGCCACTCAAAAATAGCAGATCTACAAGCTCATCAGCTTGTGAGCTTGTATATCTGCTATTTTTTTTTTATCGTGACATTTTATGCAAATCTTGTTCTGCTTCTGGGGGTCCCTGGAACTTAATATTTTGAGATGGGGCTCCGCGGCCAAATACATATCATTTTGGGGGTCCTTGACATGAAAACAATTCATTCAGCACCACTGAAATAGAAAATACGTTTTTTAGAAGACATTTGTAGAATCGGCCTCAAGTCTTAATGGGTTAATGCAGCCATTGCATCTAGTACAGCAATGCCATTATGATGCAATTATCTATCCATTACTTGGCGTGCGGTGAGAAGCATTTGCTTCACAAACATGACGATATTCCAGTCCAAATGAAGAAATACAGACCAGTGATTCTCAACCTTTTCTGGGTCATTCAGGGCCCACTTCAAAATCTCGAAAAGTGTCCGCGGCCCACCCATCTGACCTAGCTGTAGTATACAACCCTCGTAGACGTAGTTATGATTCTGACGTCTTCAATCTACGAGAGTTGTAGGGTTCACGCCCCATGGAGACCTGGACTTTCTGCACTATGCCCCGTAGACACTCCAAACATGTACAAATGTGAAAATAAAGGTGCTTAACCCCAAGCCCCAAATGTTAACTGGCTCTACGGGGTAGTAGTTTAATGTAATAATCCATATCTTTCAATAAAGAAGTGTTTTAATGCCGTCTGTGGCCGATTCTGTCGGAAGTTCCCAATGGGCGGTAGTGACGGGTAGTGACGGGGCGCATCCGGTGGAACCCGGAATTACACTAAATGTAAACAGGAAGTAAACGAGGGTGAAAAAATGGCGTTCGGCCACAGACGGCATTAAAACACTTCTTCATTGAAAGATATGGATTATTACATTAAACTACTACCCCGTAGAGCCAGTTAACATTTGGGGCTTGGGGTTAAGCACCTTTATTTTCACATTTTTACATGTTTGGAGTGTCTACGGGGCATAGTGCAGAAAGTCCAGGTCTCCATGGGGCGTGAACCCTACAACTCTCGTAGATTGAAGACGTCAGAATCATAAATACGTCTACGAGGGTTGTATACTACAGCTACATCTGACCACTAAACACGGCAGTTTAGTGGTCAGATGGGTGCATTTTCAGAGCATGTTTATTTGCATTCTGGATTGGATAAATGGGGAACTACCATTAAGTTCCTATCTATCTGTATCACAAGGAAAACTCATTTTTTCAAAAATAAAATGTTTAATATTATTGTTATATTATCTTAGTGTTTTGCCAATTAGTTGGGGCCCACTTGCAATACCCTCACGGCCCACCAGTGGGCCCCGGGCCAACATGTGGAGAACCAGTGAACTAGGCTAGAATTACATCTTCCATGAGCTGTAATGAGCTGTATGGCAGATCTGTATTTGGACCAAACGCACACAGAGAACAAGACAGGTGAGGAAAAAATAAGGCGTGTGCGTGTGCGTGTGCGTGTTCACTCCTTACATTACTGTGCTTCAGTTTAAAGTCATCCTCAATTTCATCAGCGCTGTCATCGTCTGACACTTCCCCTTCCTCTGCATCTGCAGACAGATAGGGAGGAAGACGTTTCCCCTGGAGAGAGAGAGAGAGAGAGAGAGAGAGAGAGAGAGAGAGAGAGAGAGAGTGTGGGGGGGTATAACAGAGAGATATGTAAGACATATGAAAGAGAGAATTGTATTGTCTCAATTGAATTAAGCTCACACTTTTTTTCAGAAAGGGGGGTGAAATAACTACATTTTGACGTCATTCAGACGGAATGCCCGACCGAAACTGATCTTTTCCGACGTCGGAAGGAGCATGTATTTCTATTCTATCTCAGCATCTCCGACGTCTGTTTGGTTATGGAAACATGCATGACTTGAAATTACGTGATTCCATGAGCAACACGGGTCCCCTGCATACATTCCAACCAGTGTTACAACTATATTAATGTAAAATATCTAAAATGTCATCATTATCCATTTCTACGTCTGGAGACTCTCATCCAGGACAGGCTCCAGACGCGCTTATTCAGGAGACTTGGCTCAGTTCAGAAACCATTTGATTTGGCGTTAGGAACCAGTGACGACCACATGTCCATGATGATGTCAACCCCGGGCAGGATTCGAACCCACGACCTACCGCACCAATAGGCGTGTGCTCTCACATGGTCTTATTAAGACCATGTGGGTATTTGTGAAACTTTATCTAGACGATCTTGAACCACGTCAACCGACATTTATCTAGTGAAGGGAATCTTTTTCTCCTAATTATTCAAAAAGTATTCCAATGAAAAAGCATCGCGATAGTTCAGGCAGTCACAGCAGTTCCCGACGCTCACGATTTCTGTGGATTATATGGTGTTATATCTGATGATGTTATATCTGTGTATTTTAAGTTATGCCCTTGAAGGGTTCAATGTTATGTCCATGTAAGAACTCTGTATCGTAGGCTCTACTTCAGGGGGGTTTAAGATCTCAGATTCTGTGTCATGCTTGCGTAAACTGTAGATACATCTGTTGTATCACACATTTCAAACAATATCATTGCAATAAATGGTTTATGTTGACGATAGTGTCGTTCTGAAATGATGAACATAAATGAAGGCTACTACAGTAGGTGACAAAGGAATTATATCCCCTCACTGAACCTGCAACCCATACAAATCCTGCCAACAGTGTAGGAGAGCGCAGGAGCGCAGTGTCAGAACGTGTATGTTTTGTGGTGGTGCTGATTCCAACTATAGCACAACAATATTTACCACTGCAATATCATCTGTTTTACCAATATTTATCACACCATAATTTTCCCACATGGAGCAAAAAAGCTTTACATCAATCCATCTACCTATCTTTCTGTCTGTGACAGTCTGTTTAAAAAGAAATAACTTAAAAAGAAATAACTAAAGCTGTCTGTAGCATGTCTCTGCTATGTATGCTAGTCACAACACATTTTTCATACTGCATGATTTGCAGTAATAATAATAATAATAATGAATTGCATTTATATGGCGCTTTTCTAAGTACTCAAACTTACTCAAAGCGCTTTACAATGGTTCATTCATTCATACAGGGGGGGCATTGGGGCAGTAGTCGCCGACAGCTCTAGATAAACCTGCCAGATATCTCAAGATGCTTGTGGATGCTTCCTTGAGCGCTGGAATCACACACAACTCGCTTCTTTGAACCGTTCACAGAAGCGAGCAAAACATCGGGGAGTGAATCCCAATTTCTCCCGATCTGTGACTTTGTTCGGCAAACCTCAAAAAATGTTGCACAGTGGATAATCAGGGCTAAAATTGTGTAGTTAACTCTGCATTACTGTTTCTCTCTCTCACTGTCTCACATACACTAGTGAACTCAATGAACTCTCTTTTAGAATTAATTGTGTGGCTCTCTTCCCTGGTTTACAGGCATGAGTTAAAGCCATTTAAGTCTCACACACACACACACACACACACACACACACACACACACACACACACACACACACACACACACACACACACACACACACACACACACACACACACACACACACACACACACACACACACACACACACACACACACACACACACACACACACACACACACACACACCCACACACACACACACACACACACACACACACACACACACACACTAAACACTCCAGTCTTATAGATTCCCAGAGTGTCTCCCTAAGCAGCTCATTGAGCCAAGTGGAAGGCCATTATCAAAGCCACTGGGAAGGTGCGTGAGTGGGAGTGAGGATTCTCTGATCCTCTCACTCCAGGACCCCTGAGCTCCAGTCCAGATGAAGACGACCCACATCACAGCTGTAGCTCCCCTCCCACTACTACCCACTGAATGCACCCTGCTTCTACCTCTCCCCATCGATAACCAAACCAATCCCACAATCCCAGGCCCTCCCCCTCACCCCCGCCCAAAGGCTCATTGTCTCAACGAGCAGGGATAAAAGCTCCATTCTTGGAGCCTAAAGGTTTTCCTTAAATGGGAAATCAATGACGCTCTTTCACCTTGAGGGACTTGGTTGAGGAGGGGGCGATGTGAACGCACTCCTCTGAGTAACAATGCTGCCTTCCGTCACAACACAGACATGGGAGATGGGGAGATTTTATCTGGCCTCCATCATATAAAGGAATCCAATAAGTCTGCATGTTGTGCTGCCTGTGCACTTAATAGCCTCTACACACTGTACGATATTTGATCCGATTTGGCTCTCGGGGATATTTTTTGGTGATCGCCGAGAAAACCACCGATCTCAGTCCAGATCGGGCGTTCCTCTGCGAGGTGTTGATCGCGCAGTGTGTAAGGTACTCCGAGAAGAAACACCCCGATAAATTGCGCTCGGCGATCGGTTCCCCATAATCTTTACTTTTCTAGCATGTTGGATATTTGGGTTTGTCGGATCCGATGAGAGCCGTGCTACACCCAATCAGAGCAATTGATAGAGTGAGCGAGCCTGCTCAACGATAGAGGAATAGGGCTTGCAGACAGAGAGAGAGAGAGAGAGCTGTGTGCGTGTGTTTGTGTGTGTGTGTGTGTGTGTGTGTGTGTGTGTGTGTGTGTGTGTGTGTGTGTGTGTGTGTGTGTGTGTGTGTGTGTGTGTCTCACATTTTGTACTTAAGTAAAAGTAAATAAAAATGTACTTGAGTAAAAGAACAAAAGTATTCGCATTAAAATATACTTTATACTGAAAGTAAAAGTACTAATTTCCATTTCACAAGCTTCCAAATGTATAAAAACTAGAGGTTCGGGCGGCCCGAACATCGGAGACAGTACAGCGTGTACACGCTCATTGCAACAGCGGTGTTTGTTTCGACGCGCAAACCGAAAGCGAAAGCAACAGCGGTGTTTCGACAGAGGGCCGGACCGCCCATTAGGCAGAGTAGGCAGTTGCGCCCTTTTTTTTGCAGGCTCTAGGTGGCGCTGTGGCAGAAAACGGTGGCGCGGCGCGGCGCGGTGCTGTCAGACATAGGATAGGCTCCTGTCCTCTGTATTACTTTCTGTTTAAAAGAGACTGAGGTGCTCTTATTTTTTAATTGGGGGGGGGGGGGGGGGGGGCAGGAAATATATTGCCTAGGGCGCCAAATTGCCTAGGGCCGGCCCCACACGCAAAGTGAAAGCGAAAGCAAACTGCAACATGCAAACCGAAAGCGAAGCAAAACCTAACTTGTTGGAGACCCAGACACGCAAACAGCTTGGAGAGGCAGACAGCCACGCATGCGCGCGACTCTCTATTGTATATTAGGATGCTTTGAAAATAGCAGATCTACAAGCTCACAACGTGTCCCTTTGCGACGCCTTGTGAGCATGTAGATCGGCTATTTTAAAATAGCCTAAGTATGCATAAGGCTGAAGTGGTTAATGTATGTTTTGCAATAATAATCAAAATCTACAAAGTAACTAGTAACTAAAGTTGTCAAATAATTGTAGTGGAGTAAAAAGTATAATATTTTCCAACTGAGATGTACAGTAGTGGAGTAGAAGTAAAAGTATTGAAAATTGGAAACACTCCAGTAAAGTAAAAAAATCCTCAAAATTGTATGTAAGTACAGTACTTGAGTAAATGTACTTTCCACCGCTGCTCTTTCGCTCTTTCTCTCTCTCTCTCTCTCTCTCTCTCTCTCTCTCACGGTCTCTCTTTCTCGTTCCTTGAATAGACTTCTGACTGTGCTGGTGGATAATGATGTGGGCTGAGTCTCCCCATGCAAACCCTGGTCTGCTTATCTGGCTTGTGTGTGTGTGTGTGTATTATATATCTCAGTGTATGAATAACTCTGTGTGTGTCCTGCACAAACGTGTCCCCAGTCCCAGCAGTGTCTGCCTGTCATTGTATGAAACAGTTTTAACACCACCTCCACGACTTATACAATAGCCTAGTTTGATTCTGCCTGTGCAATTCTCTCTTCCTTCTCTCCCTTCGTTAATTGCCAAAAATGACACCCCTCCATCCCTCCCTCCTAACTTGTGTTCTCATCACAGACAAAGAGATTTAAAGACTGTCATTTCAAACAATTTTGAGAGAAAATCTGCGTACGGAGAAATTAAGAAATATGCAATCCAGAGTATTCAAACATGTATTTTTTTTACGTTCAGATGACTCATTGTCTGACCATATGTGCCTATTAATGCAATGTTTCAGTCACACCGAAAGAAATGACCATACAACAAATGTATTAGTATGTACTCAAAACAAGAATACACCCAAAAATTCCCTTGAATGCATCCATACAGACGGGTGACAAATTAAAGAGAAAACCTGAATAAAATGAGTGAAGAAACATAAGGAATCTAGATGCTTCCCTACAGGTGTGTACTGCATGATACAGTTACGCAGTTAACATTCTATCATGTTCTGTGGCATGTATAAAAAAGCTGACCTCGATTTTGGATCCAGATGGACAGAAACAAAATATCTAAGTGACTATGCAAGATGGTTCATTACTGGGGCACAGATGGCAGGAGCTTCAGTCACCAAGACTGGTCAACTGGCTAGTTTCATTAGGAACAGTGACTTTTTCGATATACACCATAGATGGATGACTGGATTGTCATGTCATTGAACAATAATGTACAACAAAGTAAAGTAAAAAAATAAAGATCTATGGGAAAGGCATCAGTAAAGGCCTTTGCAGACAGGGTGCGATTTTTCGCACGGAAAAAACGGACAATATCATTTTTCAAAAGAACACATGGTTCTCTATGACCTCGTGCACACCGGCTCCGTGCGGCAAGTGGCTGCGGCGGTGCGTTTTTTTTCTTCAATCGAACCCAGTTCGATTTGTGCGTCTTTTCCCATGCGGTGAAAACTGATTGACCAATCGCACCCTGTCTGCAAAGGCCTTAAATGCCAGGTTCAACCATTGTGGTCAAAAGCACACACAAAAGCGATATCCAGTCATATTATGTGAAAAACTAGTTTTTCAAGTCATGGGATCTTTATCCCTAACACATACTTGCCCGACGTGATGAATATGTAGTAACAGTTTTAAGTAACTTAAAACTGGGAACACCATTTTTGTCCCAAATCCATTGGTTTGATGTCCAAAGTGTGGCTTATGTCAGGCACACATAAACACACACACACACACACACACACACACACACAGACACAGACACACACACACACACACACACATACACACACACACACACACACACACACACACACACACACACACACACACACACACACACACACATTCATACATAAATTCATACACATGCATACATAAATTCATACATACATACATGCATGCATTCATACACCCCTTCACATACTCAATCAATGCTTTTCTCCATGAGCCACTAGTCTTACCTTTATGAGTATCTTGCCCTGCAGGCTGTGAGGGCTGGGTAATGTTTTGGAGTCGCTGTTTAGTATGTCATTCAGGTCCAGCTTATCTCCCAGGATCTCTCTGAGATATTGAGCTATCTTCTTCTGCTGCAGAACGCTGCAGTGGTTCTCTATAGAGAGGATTACTGGATACCTGAAGAAAACACAATTATGCCAAAGTTAGTTTTATTTTTTTGGGGGGGGGGGTTTAAGTCTCCGCCAGAGTAAATAAAGCCCAGACTGCCAGTGATTTTCAGTTTTCTTTCCTAAAATGCAGAGTAAAACCAAGGAGGTAAGATACAGGCGTTTTTGCAAATCGAATAACAAGGAAGTGAACGGTGGAGGAGATCTTGCGATAGGGCTTTCACCAACTAGTCGACTAGTCGACTAGTCGACTAGTATAACCACTAGTCGACTTTGTTGCTACTAGTCGAATAGTTGAAAAAAAAAAAAAAAAAGTTTTTTTTAAAGTTTTTTTTTAAATTTGTTTTAATGCCATAGTAATGGCCCATCTTATTATTATTATCCTCCTGACTTTATTTTTTATCAAAAGGGGGTCAAAAGTATGCCCAATAAAAGCCTATTATTGGGCAATGGGGATCCTTGGACACGCTGCTGTGGTGCTGTGCTGCTGTGCCAGAAGCGCTTCCCTTAAAACGCCATAAAAATAAGGGCAGGAGGATAATAATAATAGTAATATAGTAGTAGGATGGCATGAAAACAATGCCCCCCCTAAAAAAAAAAAAAAATTGTAGAGTTTGTAAATTAAATTTCGACTAGTCGACTAGTTGACTACCACTTGGTCAAATGAGTCGACTAGTAAAAATCATTAGTTGTGAATGCCCTATCTTGCGATCATGTGATCTCCTGGTTCTGTGTGTCACTGAGGATGAAATGGTCACTCATGTGTTAGCAAAGAGTGGAAAAACTGAAAAAACACAGCAGACGTCTTTGGCAGGGAATGAGTTGACAGTGATAGTGGAGAGAGGGAGAGAGAGAGACATAGTCGGGGAATGACATTCAGCAAATTGCCCGTCCGTACGGGCATCAAACCGGGGACTCGCCGATCAGGCGACCACTTTGTTTTGCCCACAATGTTTTTTTGTCACTGTATATTTGCACATACTGTACGTGAAATTTGTCCTCTGCATTTACCCATCCTATAACTAGCAGTTGGCCACTCCAAAGCGCTCTGGGAGCAATTAGGGGTTAAGAGCTCAGGGACACACATCGACACATTGCTGGCCTCGTCTGGAATCAAACCATTATGGCCGCCCACATACTGTATGTGGCCAGTTTCTTGTAGGCATTTTACACGAATGTGGCCATTTAAAAGAAAATGCATTTAAAAGCCCATAAACCATGTAAAAAGGTTATAGAATACCATTTTGCATGCCAAACAAATGGACTGATTGATATCTTGACAGGGGTATAAATTCGGTTTCATCGCCACGCAGGCTGGAAAACTGTTTCAGAGCGTATTCAAATCTGAGATTAGGCAGAAAATCATAAAACATTGTCATGCCTACTCTCACACTGGTTAGTGTTAAGCCAGATGTATACATAGTTGCTTGCTGGTGTCGTGCACCAAAAACAGCAGATATACAAGCTCACAAAGCGGCGTGCAGCGAAGATCACTATTTGATCTGCTATTTTCTAGCTTGTAGATCTACAATTTTTGTTGCGAGACAGACACTATATCAAGCCCTTTAGTCTCCTAATCCTAACATACATGTACTCTGTAGGTCAGTGTTCCCTCTCACCAGATTAAAGGCACACACGCACACACGCACACGCACACACACACACACACACACACACACACACACACACACACACACACACACACACACACACACACGTGATAAGATACTATAATAAACAAACATAATCCCTCTGGTACACAACAGGGATAACATAGTCAGACATCCAGGGTCAAACACGCACTGTAGCCCATTTTCAGATCAACACAAGAGAAGCTCTCAGGTTGTCCTCCTGTATGGAATACTGGAACTAAATGAGCTGTGTAATTTGTCTGTCATGTGTGTGGGTGCCAACAATTAAATACAGACTGGCAGCCATTCATAATTATTACAGGTGGCAGTGCTGATAAAATGAATATCAGCTGAATGGCAGGTTGGAAATGGAGACAGGAGAGTGTTAAATGAACACCGATTTTACGGTTTACTTGCTTTAACCACTACACAAATAGTGTCAGGAAAATGGCATTATTATCTTTTATGCATCTGTAAAAAAGAGAAATTGACATTTATTGCATGAATGCTGCTAGTGTGGCGGCAGGCAGTTGCACCATTCTCCACTTTGTTTTGGTACTGTTAAAGCCAACCCAGACACTGGCTCCTCAGGGAGGCATACTAACTGCTACAAAGCAGATGGCCCAGTAATGGGTGCTAATTACAGCCAAGAATTAATGGATCTCTTGAACAGACCCCAACTTGGCTGTCTAAATGTTGCAACACATAAAAATTATGAATCATAAACGGTATCGTCTACATGTGAACTGGTCTAGAAATAAAATATTGCTGGAAAAACTCAGTTTTTCCAGCAATGTTTGCTGGAAAAGGTGTGTTGGGGGAGGGGGGTTGTATGAGAGGTGGTTGCAATTTCAAGTAATTAAAGCAATACAAATGCACAGCATTATTAACAAACTACTTACTGGTTATTAATGAAGGCATATTTGTTGATGGTCTCTACAACAGCCTTGAAAGTGATCTTTGACGTTAAAGTGTATCCATGCTGGACCATGGGTTCTCCTTCAGGTCCATCCCAACAGTCCACTACAGACAGATCAAAAGAAAAGAAGGTATTAATATGGAAAGGATTGTGTCTCTGTCTCCATGAGCTTCACTCCCAATGTAACAGGTGCCGATATTAAATTAAATGGACTATTGCCATTGCGATACTTCTGTGATATTGCTGTATTTTGTTGGTATCACCATTTAATAATATATAATTGCATTTGTTCTAAATGTCTAATCATTAAAAAGTAATAATAATATTACCCCCTCTCTCCCAATAAATTTGGCTCATTGGATATAACTGAAAGGAAACATGTATGTAAATACCTTCCACACAGCGGCAGCCAGACTGAAGTACCCAGGCATACATGTCAGTCTTGGAGTGTGAGAGGAGCTGGTCTCCAGTCAGGTAAGTGTTGTGAGACGAGGCGATGAAGTAGTTACACAGAGGTTGCTCCATGTCTTGGTTCACTTCACGGTGCAAAGGGTTAAACACATCGCATGTGGGGCTGCGCATAAAACTGGTAAAGCCTGATGGAACACAATATATATTTAAAATAGTAATGTAAAAAAATATATATATATATATATATATTATACAGTTTTGCAGTTTCAACTACAGTAGGTGTGGAATGTGTCATCTCATGTCATCGGAAGTACGGTCTGTACAACTGATGATATGAAACATTTGACGTAATCATTTCGTGATGTCATTTTACTGAGAAATACACAGAAGACATTGGTTTGTTTTTGCCACACTGTATCTTCTTATCTGTCTGTCTGTCTGTCTGTCTGTCCCCCGCATATCTCGAAAACCATCTGACCGATCAACTTCAAACTTGCCGTGTGTATTGCTAACGACCCACGGGACAAGTAGGAAGATGTTGGATCAGCGGTTGTCCAGAGAAATAAATAAATCCACACATCTCTGTATCTGCCTGTCTGTCTGTCTGTCTGTCTGTCTGTCTGTCTGTCTGTCTGTCTGTGTCCCTTTTATGACCACATATGGAGATCCCTGATGTCATCAATATGACGTCATATTACTGACATCATAGACTGGCCTCCAAGAACTATGGTATCATCAGTACTATGGTTATGGGTACAACGGGTATTGCAGAAGTGGAGGGACACGCGTTCCCAACGGGCAAATATATAGAATGTATAAAATAGAGCTTTGATGAGAGCATCATCTGGCACTATGCCGAAACACATCAGCAGCTTGATGCAGTAAAGTAAAAATGTGCTGCTATTTACACTCATCTGGTGTGTTTTTTATTACCATAATTATATAGAAGTTCTCAGTATTGACTGTTGCTGAACATCCAACAATATTTCATTGTGCAGCCCTCATCACATTAGTCAATGGTTGTCTATGTCCACATGTTCACATGTCACATGTGCACACGCAGACACTGGTCTTAACTAAGACAGGAGTCAGACGTACTGGTCTGATCGCTCAGACACACACTAATACGGTTAGTCTGCATTCCTCCAAGAACAAGATTATCCTCACCCGTCCCTCCTCGCTGCCCATACTTCCCCCTCTCATTGCTCTGTCACAGTGTGATTTCCCCTGCCCTCATTATACTCCCCGTATTTTCCTTTCTAACCGCACTCTCCTTTAGTTGTCACACTCTGGTCCTATGCTACCCCTTTCAACATTCCTGGTCCATTTGGGTCAATTTGAATACTCTTTGAGTTAAATTAACCCTGACAACTTCATGTCGCTCAAGTTCTCCTTCACATAATAAATGATATTGGAGGAAAACGAAAGACACAAAGTGACGTAGCCTATCGGTCGCCGAGTCGCTGTTTAAGTGTTAATCAACACGCTCATTGACGTCAAGCGTGCATCTGACGAGCGAGAAAAATATCCAGGACAATATCAAGCCTGGGGTTGAAAATAACACAGAACTAGCTGTCGGAAATAAATAGTTTTCGCTAATTATAAGCAGGAATTGTGTGGAGACTAAGAGAAGGTGAGTGGAAATGGTTAAACAACACTTGTTTTGTAGCTTTGTTGAAGCTAGCTCAACTTGGATTGTAGCTTTTTAGATTTTGGACCAGCTACAAACGTCAGGTGTCGCTTTGTATTTTCATGTCACTGGTTTCCATTGAAAATGAATGGTTGCCTCTTGCCTGTAGATGTGTAGCTACCAGTCTGAACGCAGCATTACAATAAGAGTAACAGATGATATAGGTGTTACCGATGATAGAGGTGTTACAGTAACCAAAATGACAGAGGTGTTGCAGTAACAGAGATGATTCATGAGAGACAGTGAGATTTAACCCAAAACTTTAGGAGGAGAATATGTAGAGGAAGTGTAAAATAAAAGAGTGAAAGAATGACCTTCAATCCCTAAAACACCATTGTGTTTGTTCTCTTCTGACATCTCAAACTTGGCAATGATGTCCGCACAGTACTCTGGTGTCACATTAGTCATCTATGAGGAAGGGAGAAGGACATATTTTAATAATATACACATACGTACCAAAACAAGCATCTTTCAATCTCAGTAAATATTACAAAGTGTTACCTGAAGGCAGAATGAACTAGCATTACAAAAGATATGTTTTACAGGTTTGTGCAGTTGTTAAATAAGTAACCAATGATATGAAACATGGACATGTGTCTAGAAGCCTAGGGTGTTAAAATGCAGCAGGGGGGTCCGTAAAGAAAAATGACAACATTTTATGCAAAGAGAAATATAACTGTCATAAGAAAGAGGTAAAAGAACAGCGAAGGATGGGCACCCCAGAGACAAGCCCATTTTATGCATGATAAATCATCATAGTGGAGCAGATTCCTCAAGACAGATAGCTGAGAATATGTGAGAACGCCTCAAAACTAAAACACTCTATTACAAAGGATAGAAGGAAACAGGAACAGAAATAATCCTCAGTATTTCATAACAGCCTGTTTATTCTCTTCCCAGATGTGCAGAAAATGGAAAACAGCCAGTACAGAGTATGCCAAATGTGTCTCAGACAAAAGCTTTTTTTCTGTGGCTGCCTCTCACACAGAATTAGAGAAGAGGAGAATTAAAGTACCCATATCAAAACAGTACATTTGATTTTTAAAGGGGTCACAAACAATGAAACATGTTTTTGGTGTTAACTGATACAGTGTACTGAGTGTAGCCAGGGTGTTGTTTGAGATAGTAGAAAATACTAGGATTTACCTTTATCTATTGCAATTCCCTTTTTTTTCTAGCATTGAACATCAAAAGCACGAGAATGCCATTGTATGTTTTGTAGTGTCGTACTCAATATAATCAGTTAGGCAGGTGGCAATAGACATTCCCCCTCCCTCTCTACTGCTGCTCACTCAACACAAATTTGTCACAAATTGTGGTAATTCATTCAATCGTTTCTCCGGGGACTAATTTTGGCTAGACCTTTCCAATCAATCTGTGATACTGTGAGTATTGTTTTGTGTGTTGGATGATTATTTTAGTTTTTTCTATGCAATTCCCTGCCATTGACGGAGATCTTCATCATTTAAAATCCACCCGTTCACCGCCATTGACGGAGATCTCCGTCATTTCTTTTTTCTTTTTTCACACAGAACCAGGAGATAATGTGATCCAAAGATTTACTGCTCCATTCACTTCCTGGTTAAAGTATTTGGGAAATATTCTGTATCTGGACTCCTGTGTTTTACTATGTATTTTTGGCGAAACATGCTATTTTCAACTGGGTATAACAAGCGAACGGGAGGTCGCGATGACTTTTTTTTCTTTTTTCACAGAAGCACAATGAAACCCTCCGTGATTAGCAACCATCAGGGGATCGATCATACTGGAAATAAATATTCTGTGGTTCTTGAAAGATTAGTCAGAATGCTTAAACATGCTGGCAGAAGCTACAGTACAGCCTGTTTTAGAAAACCCCTGGCAGTGAATGTGTTAACTTTGTATGATATTAGCTAGGGTTGCCATTTTTACATTAGAATATATAGTATCTGGTATGGGAATGCTGTTAATGACAAAGCAGAGGATGCCTGTACCTACTACCTCCATATAAGGAATATGGTTTGTATTCAATTGTGTACTGTGTAAATTACACTAATGCAACAGTAATGTGTAAAATAACGCTGCAATGATATTTAGTGTATCTGAAGAAAGTTGCAAGTCTCTGTAAGTTTACTTAAATCAAACAAACAACAGTATACTTGGAAAATTGTCTGCATATCAAGTATACAATGAGTCGTAGTCAATGGGCTAAACATGGCAGAAGTATGATCCTTTAACATGTGCAGGACATTCTTTATACCACCTTTTTCTTATGTGCAGTATAACACCCACAGGTCTGACCTTTTGTTCAGTTCGCAGGAAGTTAGCCAACTCTTCAATTGTGAGGTGGTCTTTCTTGTCACTGTATGCTATCATAAGCAAGAACAGGTCCCGTCTCAGTGACATCATCCTGTAGAACACTGAGAACTCCTCATAGGTCAGCGTGCCCTGCTGATCATCTGTGTCTGCTTCCTGTTCGGGGGGAAGAGAGGTTATAATCACCACCAGTAAACAATAATAATAATGGTAATAATAGCTTGAACTTATATAGCGTCTTTCATGAACCCAAGGACGCTTTGCATCAAAACAATGGACAACCAACAAACAAACAAACAACCAAACAAAACAACTATTTGCCATAAGCCTGAGAGAATAGATTTCAAACAACACATCACAATCCATGATATTGTCTTGACGCGGCTGTATAATAGCAACAAAAAGGCTTAGTATTCCTGTCTGCTTTACACACAACTGTTCCCAATGTGACTTTGATCTTCACATGCTGACAACAACAACAAACAGACAGACAGACAGGGTGACTGTCTGCTGGCACTGTCCTTATCAGAAGGTTTGCAACAACAAGCAATGACTTCTGGGGAGTCTTAAAATAGTGGGCCCTGTCAAATGGTAATGCCCCCCAGTGGCCCCACACAAGTGCTTTAAGTGGATTAGTACAAACTGAACAGCCAGTGTATTTATGTGACAACCATGCTAAGTGTTCAGACATTGCAAAAGTATTGTGAGCAGAACACTTCCTCCTTATTTATTAACTTTTATTTATGGTACTTAACCTAACTATTGTCCTCCGTGTGGCAATTTGTGGTACAGCACAGAACACAATGACCTCATTGTCTCCGCCAGGCCGAGACTATGTATTCGCCCCTGTCCGTTCGTCCGTCTGTGTGTGTGTCCGTCCGCGTGTGTGTCCGTCCATCTGTGTACAGCTAATCTCCGGCACCGTTGGCCCGATCAACGTGAAACTGTGCACACACACACGCACACACCCTGGAGGACAGAGCAAAACCTCTGCCCCAAATTTTTCACCTCTGCGCCACCAGGTTTCCCCCGCAGGATCAATAAAGGTCTTATCTTTATCCTATCTTAAGGTCACATCCGCTGATGCATTCTGTTGTCAACGGAGGCATTTTGACAACATGCCTCCTCCAAAACAGAGTCACCAGCTGCGTCTTTACACCCGACAACCTTGCTGACCAACAAGCAAGGGTCACTAGTGCAGTGAAAAGCACACGATCCCTTCCTGGCTTCCCATCCGTGAACTTTATCTTCTCAGGAAACTGAGAAGTTTTAATGCCAGTAAACACACCCTGACCATGGTCTATAGATCACTCACTGAGAGTGTTCTCACTTTTAACATCGTGTCCTGGTTTGGGAACCTCTCAGTTAGAGATAAAAACAAGCTCACCCAGGTAGTCAACCAGGCAAGTAAGATCATTGGAGACAAACAATTGCAACTTCAGGACATATACAACCGCTCCATAACCAAAAAAGCAATTCAGATTTACAATGATTCTACCCATCCTCTTCACTCTGAATTTTACTTGTTGCCATCGGGCAGGAGGCTTAGGGCAAAATTAGCAAAAAAGAAGGGTTACAAAACGTCGTTTGTGCCAACTGCTGTGGACATTTTAAATAAGAAAACGTTAAATAGTCTAATCGCCACTGCTCATGACCACTGTTGTTGTGTTAATGTGAGTGCATTTTTATATAGTATTTTAATGCACCTGTGTATTTTTGTCATGTTTTATTGTTGTAACTGACTGCTGGTGTGCCAAAGACAAATTTCCATTTTATGTCAATTTAATGGACAATAAAGTTTTCTTTATCTTTATCTTTATCTTTAACTCTGCCATTTGAGTTTGTTCGTCCACTGACAGAACTTGAACTTGGGTATCTGCAGTCAGTGAGGGTTTCACCTCTACCTCATCCAGATGTCCAAAACAAGGACCTCCTTGCTGTGAGGCATTACATGTGTAGCCAATCTCTCTCTTTGCAGTTTTCTCTGTCGCACTCTCCTCCCTCCTCCCATCTTGCCGACAGACTACTATCAGCTTCCTGGGATCCCGGTTTTAATATTACCTGCTGGATCTCAAGAGACTGTTCCATTCCCTTCCAAATCTAATAATACCAGCCAATGCCTGCATCACACTCCTATAATGAGCGTGCTATGGGCTTTAGGGACTTAATCACTGACAGACTCCACACACCATCAGCAGGGAAAATCACTGAGATTAGAGTCCATTACAAATGTAATACAAATAAATGGTCCAGGGTATTTTAAGTAAACGTGTAAGGTCACATTTTTTATATCTGCCTACGCTTTAATAAAGTAAATTGATGTCTCTTTCTGTCTTGGTTATACATGTAACTTAAACACAGTTTTGGCTGATGTATATGATATATTCTATAATATACCACCAGAAAAGCAGTCAGGTACGTGTACCTTCAAATAGAATGTCACAACGTACCCTTCAAGTAAAATGTCATTTGTCGCAGATGTGAAATCTTTCTCTCACATTTATTTGAATGTCACATAACATACATGAAATGGAACATGTTAATGTTCCATTTCAGGAGCTCTGTGTAAGAAACTGTGTTAGGGTTAATGGGGGGGGGGGGGGACTATGTGCAAAAGTCCAACGTAGACGCACACATACATTTACATTAGCTTGATATGATAAATAGATGTGTGTATGTGCATTGTATGAATGTACTTATAGTAAGCACATACTCAGTGGTGGAAAGTAACTAAGTACATTTACTTAAGTACTGTACTTAAGTACAATTTTGAGGTATTTGTACTTTACTTGAGTATTTCCAATTTCCAATACTTTTACTTCTACTCCACTACATCTCAGATGCAAATATTGTACTTTAACTCCACTACAATTATTTGAGAACATTAGTTACTAGTTACTTTTAGATACATAGGCTATTTGAAAATAGCCGATCTACAAGCTCACAACGCGTCGCGAAGCGACGCGTTGTGAGCTTGTAGATCTGCTATTTTCAAACATTTTAGTACTTTTACTTTTGGTACTTTAAGTACATTTTGATGCCAATACTTTTGTACTTTTACTCAAGTAAATTTTTAATTCTGGACTTTTACTTTTTTTTTTGCAGTATTGGTACTTTTACTTAAGTAAAGAATTTGAGTACTTTTTCCACCACTGCACATACTGTATGTGTGTATAAACGTGCCTTGCTGGTGAACGTCTGACAACAATTATACAATTATCTTTTGTGATGCTATGCAATGTGTGTGATGTTTAAATTTGTTAGTGTTTGAGTTGCTATTTATAAACTACAGCCAAGAGGCCATGTCATGCGATGTCAAGTCATTTTGTGAGCAGATATTCCAAGCACTTTGGAATACAACAGTATACGAACCTGGAACATTTGCTTGATCTTCCTGCGTGGGAGATTGACATTCAGCTTGTGGAGGAGCTGGTAGATCTCCTCAATGTTCAGGAGACCATCACCATTCTTATCAGCTTCCTCAAATGTCTGCTTCATCCACGTCACACACACAAGTTAAGGAAGGTAGGATATGTGTATATATATAGGATATACAATATGTTTGCATGTGCATGTGTGTGTGTGTGTGTGTGTGTGTGTGTGTGTGTGTGTGTGTGTGTGTGTGTGTGTGTGTGTGTGTGTGTGTGTGTGTGTGTGTGTGTGTGTGTGTGCGTGCGTGCGTGCGTGCGTGCGTGTGTGTGTGTGTAAGAGTAAGAACAGAATGGTATACTGTATGTTGGGAAGACTAATAGTGAAAGGACTGTGAAAGCTGGTCATGACAGTGTCTGACCAGGAAGAAGTAACAAATTCAACTAGAAAGGTGTGCTCACTGGAGGGCAAAAACCTTCACTTGGAGGCATGCCCAAATAATGTATAGCCTATTCTGATGATGTAACTTGAAACTGTGAGTGTGTTTCTCTCTCTCTCTGACAAATTGTTAAACCTAGTCAAACATCAAAAAAAAATTAAGAATCGCATCAGGTCTTAATGGGTTGAAAACAGTAAATGTGTCGGCACAGTGGTAATGAATCAATAGAAATTGTGGTTTGATGGCATGATGAATATCTTATATGTTTTCTATTAGCTTCTTCCTGGAATCTGAAACAGCTTCATAGGTACTGACACCTCCCTCATTTGGAAAAAGCATCCATCTGATTAACCCAATGTGCAGCCTCATACCGTCTGACAGAGACACTGCATGTCTCCCTCTTTCTCTCACCAACTCTCTCCCTCGCTGTGTGTGTGTGTGTGTGTGTGTGTGTGTGTGTGTGTGTGTGTGTGTGTGTGTGTGTGTGTGTGTGTGTGTGTGTGTGTGTGTGTGTGTGTGTGTGTGTGTGTGTGTGTGTGTGTGTGTGTGTGTGTGTTGTTGAAATCAAACGTGTTGCTATCGTGTGCCACCAGCCTTATCCCTAAAATCAGCTGATTATAGAGAACTTTATAATATAGCAATCCGTTCTTTATTTCCTGCACTACGGATTAATGAAACCTAAGTGTTTGGAGCGACGGCCACCTCGCAGAACAAATCATTGTCTTTGAATAGACTAACATCTTATATCAACACAATTGACACAAGGAAGATAATAAACCAGAGATTTGAATGATTAGCATAGAACAGGGTTTTTCTGGGAGTGGCCTCTGAGGAATCTAGTATAACACCAAGGAAATCTAATTGAGATTCTGCATATGTATATGTATGTACCATATGTGTGTATTAGTGCCATCATGTGATAAAAGGATATTGGTCATGTGTACGCTGCCGTTTGGCCAACGAGTCCTCATCACTGATCCCAGCCATTAGGTAGCGCAGGCCGGTCACCCAGGTCCTAGCTTCCTCAGTGTTGGTCGTCACCAGGTCCAGGGACTCCATGTGGTTTCCATGGTACACCGTAAAGCAGCAGGCCGGGTCAAAGCTGCCTTCTGCATGCCGGTGGAAGATGTCTGACTGACGACCCTCTGTCACTTTGTACAGTGAATCAATGGTGACTGAGGGAGGGAAGATGAGAAACAGACCCGTTAAAAGGGTTTTAGTCCAAAGGGTGGAATGATGTGGACAGAAAACATTTGTACTATCTATTAATATTTAGTTTGAATGTATTTATAAAATCAACATTTATATTACAGTATATACTACTACTTAAGTTATATTTATATCTATTTGGACAGTACAGTAAGATAGGAAGGACATGTGAGATGTTTACAACTGACACCTGAGAACCAATGTAAACTTCTATCCACACATCTTGAGCTTGTTGAAAACAGAATGATAGAAGGAAAGGGGGGGACAGAAAAGCAGAGAAATATTTTAAAGGGAAATAGAAAAGATAATCAGAACAAATATCTTTGTAAAAAAATACCTATTCCCAAAATGTCTGGAAGCTCCTAACTCTTATGGCCCATCCATCCACATCAAGCATATAAATATATGATTTCTCTCTTTTCCCATCTCTCATTGTACAACAACACAGACATCAAGGCTGCTATACGGTCTAATGAGATTGGAGAGCATTCTCTGTTCTCTCACTGATTCTGTGTCTTTGTTAGGAGGAGAAATCAGTGTCCAGTAAATGAGTTGTTCTGCCTGCATAACACAAACTCTCAACATCCCTCTTTTTGTATGTAGTGTAATGCACGGTGTGCATTATACACCTCAGTGCGTACGTACAGAATCAGGGTTCAACATTGCTTTTGTTTCCTACTTGCCCTGCGGGGCAAGTGCTTCTCCAATCTACTTGCCCCATCCAAATGTCTACTTGCCCTGCCTATGGGGTACTGTTGCCAGTGGTGCAGTGAGTCAATTTCTCTCACAATGTACTTCTCAAATCATTGCCAGTTGATTGTGTGTAAAACACTACAGAACAGAAGTTCCTTCCAAAAACTATATTATCTATATATTACATCAATAATGAATTCATTATATTTAATTGTAGATACAAATTGGGTTCCATGCAATCAGGTGAAATGTTATCTTACAATGCACACTCATTTTGGTGGCTGTCTGGAGCCCTGTGCTCAGGCAGAGAGATTCAGAATAGGCAGACGGCGGCAGCTTGCAACTAATAGGAGAAATCAAGAACGGAAACAAAACAAACAAGAAAAGTGTGCTCCTCAGAGCACAGGTCTCCACCGGGCCGGGTTGCCTAGCCAGGGCCCGCAAACTGTAGTCATAGCCACTTGGAATGGAATCTGAAGAATCTAACTTATACATCTTCATCACATGACGCCAGAGATAATGTGTAACAATTGGTGTGAGTAGTAGCAAAAAGTGTGTTTTGAACAATTTGAAGAAAACACACTTTGTATTATTCATCAATTACGCAGGAAATAATGAACTGATTACAAAAATATAAAATTCTCTCTAATCAGTAACATGTAGGTGATACTTATGTCTATCAAATGTGGTTTTATTGAAAGGCAATCAAAGTCCAGAGCTTAGAAGCCAAACATCGGGTGTGTGTGCTCCATGATAAATCCCCACAGTGCGGCTGCAGAGTTGTTGCCAGAATTTGCGAGAAATAAGCAACCAGGTCTATGAAAACAAGCCCAAAAGAAGCGACTATAATAGGCCACATGAGCACTTCAAACCTATATATGTCCTCCATTAAACAATGTGCATATTTATATATGTTGGCTATTTGAAAATAGACGATCTACAAGCTCACAACCGTTCTACCATTATTTACAAGGAACTTCAAAAAAACAAGCCCAATGTGGCTTATAATAATCAGACCAGGCAACACTGCAGACAGGGAGATAGGAGAGCGTATATTGGATTGGGTATAATGGCTAGCGCAGTCTTCTCTTAAAGGCAATGGCATCTGGCACAGTGATTGGTTTTATCATTGTAACGCCCAAACCACACCTATGCATAATGTAACGGGTAGCGCAGGTGTTTAGTGGGTAAGGGAGGTGTCCCAGAATAGCAACTTTTGCGGGGGAACGCCCCTTGCCTAGTCCTAAATCCGATATTAGTGGCTTTAGCAACTTCAACCTGGAATAGGGCCCTTAGGCTCCTTGACTCTCTTTGATGCTCAATTCAGCTAAAGTAATTTATCAGTTATCACTGCATTGCAAAACTCCTTCTTTTATTTTCCTTCTCAACATTGACTGTTTTCTGTGTCCTCATTTTCAATGAGGCACAATAATGTTCAGTACAATATTTAACTCACTATCACCAATTTACAAATAAGGCAGGGTTATTGTTTCATTATACTCCCCAGCATCAAATGAGCTTTCTCCCATCACACTCTCTTTCCTTTCCATAATCTCATCTAATCTCTGAGATTACGCTGGGAATAGATCCAACAATATGCTGACCTTATTTTTTTTATCCTGACCAGACTTTAAAGCCACACACTCCACTCGACAACTTCATTGGTGTAAAAAAAAGTGGGTGAAATTCTTTGTTGTAAAAGCTCCAATCATTTGCGGTTTCAAGAAAGGGGTAAAGAAATAGAGAAAAAAAGAAACAAAAAAACTGGTTACGGGTATAGTGACCGTAACAATAACAAACTTGATCAACTAAAACAATAGTGAAGATCTGAAGAATGTAAACAAATTAACATGCAGGGTGAAAGACGGTGGCAATTTAACAATGCTGATAAAAGGGACA
Source organism: Gymnoscopelus braueri (assembly GCF_963280865.1). Lineage (NCBI taxonomy): Eukaryota > Metazoa > Chordata > Actinopteri > Myctophiformes > Myctophidae > Gymnoscopelus > Gymnoscopelus braueri. The sequence goes on from NC_137606.1 coordinate 27,010,015, forward strand.
TATGTGTTACAAAAAAAGAAATAAAGTAATCAAAGCAAAATCCTGAGTGTTTAACTCACTCTGAAAATGTAATGAACGCTCAGGATTTTATTTATGTGCACACTTGTCTACTCACTCTTGGCCTTCTCACTCTTTCGGGAGGGTTTCCAGCGAATGCAGGAGCGATGCTCATCCAGGTAGAAGAGTCTCACCAGACCTTTGGATCCAGCCTTCAGCTTTACCATCTGAGTTCCCGACTGCATCACACTCATGCATCGCTCCACTGTGGGGGAACACACACACACACACACACACACACACACACACACACACACACACACACACACACACACACACACACACACACACACACACACACACACACACACACACACACACACACACAGGTCAGTCTCACACTAAGGAAAAGTCACTGACTTGAGCAGGTGTCTGGATTTTTAAATCTTGATCCTTGGTCAGGAAAAAACACGAGCAAAGTCACAGTGTCACGCTAATGATGCGCAGCCAGCAGCTGATCTGGGTCAAGAGCCAAAGAGTGCAACAGAGATGCACTGTGTAGACACACAGGTCTAGTTATCCCACCGCTACCCGGTGCCACCCCCCCCCCCCCCCCCCCCATAGAAAAAGAGAGAGAAAAAGAGAGGCAGAAGGGATCATTTGATGCTGTCTGTGGCCTAGACAGAAGTAGTGTGTGTGTGTCTCTCAGAGAGGAAATGATGGAGGCACAAACAGATTTGGCAGAGTTGACGGGGAGAATACTGGAGACTGGAATAAGAATGACATGGTACTATGCGTTTGATTTGACAGGTGTGACAGGCACCGCACAGAATACAAGCAAGTGCAGATCTTTGCTGTGACACTGTGTGACAGTTATTGCAAGACAGGACTAAATGGGGATGACAACAGAGAGATGACATGATGGCAATGTGTGTGTGCGTGTGTGTGCGTGTGTGTGGGTGCGTGTGCGTGTGCGTGTGCGATGTGCGTGTGCGTGGATAGATTGATGGTCAGTTGGACAACAAAATGAAAGGCTTGTGAGAAATCCATTACTGTCTATGGTACCTCCAACCAAGAGTTGCACATGTGTACTTATGCCATGCCAATGGAAACAAATCTTTGTTCCGTAATGCGGAGGCACTTTAAAGTTTTGGACCGAGAGAGTTTTCTACTATTTAAATTAAGCTACTAACAATTGTCAGGAAAGGAACCATGCATGGTCCTTTTTAAACATACGATACGATAATACTTTATTGTCAGTTCACCCTGAAATTTGTCTTGCGACCCAGCAGCCATGGGTCCTTCATTTTTCTTTACAAAACACATATACATCTGCATGAATATATCATATTCATAAGCATGCATACTATACACAAATTTGTGTGAGGGCACAAGGCTAACTATTAGAATTACTGTGTCTTTTTAAAACAAATTGAATGTAAATACACGCGCACACTGCACGCACGCACACGCACACACGCACACACACACACACACTAAGCTGTTAACGCCCACATTTTGTATGTATAGGAATGTATGCAAATTCTCACATTCAAGTTCTCACATTCTCACACACACACACACACACACACACACACACACACACACACACACACACACACACACACACACACACACACACACACACAACCCCAAGCCCTGTATAATTCACCTCCCCAAAATGTAGGACAAATCATGCACTGATGCTTGCACAGCCTGCCATGTTGATTACACTAGCGCAGTCAGGAAGAAATACAACTCACTAAAATAGTGGATGACCTTGGGCTCTTGAGCCTGAGCACACTGTTTTGATGTTAACAACACTAACGAGACATCTGGAGCAAAAGACTGAGATGAAAGACCCCGCATTCAACTCCTGTAGAGCACCACCATGACTAAAGCCAAACTGAAGCATTGTTGTGAAAACATAAACTCTGCCACTTGCCCTTTCAGTGTGGTGGAGATAAAGATCATTTGAATGACCTGATGCTGCTGATGCTGATTTCTCGAGCCATCTGTGAACATGCCAGCTGAATATGAACTGAGATCATAATTCAACATTAGAGCATCTGGTATGAGATGAGGTTTACATTAATGGCGTGCAAAGGTCACATGTTTATAAACATACTTCTGCCTCTATATGCTTTTATTTACATATCGTCACTGTCGGGCAGAAACCTCGTACCTCCATATTTCAACTGTTTGTTTTTTTAATGCCCTACTTCGTCATACTACAGTGTCACATAAAAGTGGCATAAACAGCCGATCTACAAGCTCATAAGGTGTTGTAAGCTTTCTATTTTTGCTCATATTATGCACTTTCATAGCTGTAAGAAAAATAAATCAGTCAAAACATTTGCAAGGAAATTAGTTCAATTTAACAGGAAGCCCTCACGCCACTTGTGGGTTTTTAACTTTCTTATGCCTAAACATATGCCTATATATATGCCTATCTAAACATTTGCATTATCTTCTGTTGTCACTTTGTGATTTGTCCTCCCTCAAGAACACTCCACTCAATCCAATTTTTTCACGCTAAGCCTGGCTTTCTAGGGTCTTCACAATCCATTAATCCAGTCAGAGGTCATGAGTCAAAAAACTAAAAAATGTACTGGAATGAAAATGTGATTAATGTATCCTGTTCTTTTTAATATTGACTCAATATTCCCTGTTGTCCCTCCATCTTTCAGTCATTGTCCCTCTCTCTCTCTCCCTACATTTACATAACTGCTCTTCTCTCTGTATTCAGTATGCAACAAGCATGGATGGACGCTCTTCTTGTCTATGGGGTCTTAACAAAGAGGCTACTCATTTGCGTTTGATCATAGCTTCAAGGCTGCGGCTGTGTTACTGCAAAACATGTTTAAATTGATTATGCACTTGTTTCTTGCATTAACATAGCTGGATCAATTCCAGCATACAGCCATTTAAATTCACAATTATATCTCCTCATCTCACAGCATCTTGCAATCGCATCAGATATGGAATTATATTTTTTTAAGTCAAATTGAATTAATCTTGAACAGTGGATGACTAACAAACTAGAAAAGTGCACAGATCTCCGCCAGCCCTGGGTGCCTACTGCCTACCCTGTGCTGTGTCAGTCATAGTCGTCATTTTCGCTATCCAGCAATTCCAACCGGCACAAGAGACAAACTTTAGCCGAGGAATACATTGGAGTCAATGAGGGCCAGGTGGACCGGCTTAGAACAAACTCTATTTCTGAACTTTGTTAAATACTCGGCCCAGGAAAATAAAAGAAGACATATCACACATTGTTTTCTGCTGTGTTGCTTTTCGATGTGTACATTGTATACGTTTATTGAGCTATCTAAAGAGCACAAAGTAAGTTTCTGAACGTGCGAAAGTATCTCAAGATCATTGGCTAAGATACAGCCGAGGCAGAAACAAAACATGCCGCTGTTTAGATGCCTCAATGAAATTATACAGTGTGCACACAAAAACACGCGATTGGAAAACAACCTGTGATACGTCTTCTTTTATATTCCTGAACTGATTAACTGACAAAGGAAGGACGCAATCGTTCAGAAATAGTGTTTGTTTACAAGCTGGTCCAGCCGGCTGGGGGAGGGTGTCACGTTTCTGCAACAAACAGTGGGTGTAAGTGAAATCGCTTTTGACTCTGAATTTAGAGGCCCCTCAATGTGTGATGCACATTTGGGGTAGATCAGACTTGAAATCCAAGTGCGGAACCTTAACATGCCGCATCATCATTAGACATTCAGTTGGCCAGAGCTTAATTAAGAAATAACTTAAGCTACTCCATCAAGAAGCAAGTTACTTGTAGCTTTCAGAGCTGAGAAGTCTGCAACACGTGTACTGTATGCGTTAAGAAACTGCTCACCTCAGTCGGCAGAGAGCACACAGAAGACACATCAAAGCGTTGTGTATTCACAGAGATACAGTTCAATGAAATACGTTTTAATTAGGTTAACGAGAGAGGAGGTTCTGTGTGAACAAAAGCCTTTCCTCGTGGCCATTAAAGGTGCACATAATATTGAGCTTTATCCCATTTAGACCTGAGGCCGATTTTTAAAACGGCTTCTAAATCCTAACCTACGTTTTCTGAAAAACGTTTAGAAAAACGTTTAGTTATATATATATATATATATATATAAATAGCAACATCTAAAATTACACAGATGCTTTCCCAGTTTTAAAGGTATAACAACATATTTCCAGGTCTTAATGTGTTATATCATCATTACCAGCAGCAGCAGTGCAATGTATTGCCAACTTTGACTTTCAACAGAGCCACCATCATCATATGCATCACAGTATCACAAGCAAATTAAGGTGTTCCAGCAAGCATTTTCAATATCCTCCCCTGTTTTACTATTTTCATTGGTTTAGATTCTAATAGAAATGAAGAGATTTTTATCAGAAAATTTAATAATTGCCTGATTTGTGCTGCAGAACCATTAAAAAATCACTTGCTATGAAGATAATGAGTGGAATTGACCTCAACCCACAAAGATTTTCCATAATTTATTCATAACTACAAAAATTGATATGCAGCAGCATCTGCCTGCTCCTACATGCACTATTCATGTGACACAAGGCAGCACCATATTACTAGCTCTCACCACACTAGCAAAACAAAAATACAAATGTCTGATCTCTGAAGACAGTTTTGTAGGTGTATGCAACCTGACGTTGAGCTTTGCATTGCAAGCCTTGTTAGCCTGTTGCACAATGGAAAGGTTGATGTTCAAGCCTGAAGATAAATAAATAAAGTGAGCAGTAATATGATTCGGTTCTTCGTGGCAATGTTAAGCGAACACCAATCAAACACACGCTGAACACCAATCAAATCTGTCACTGCCCGCTAGCACGCCCGCACGCCCGCACGCACGCACGCACGCACGCACGCGCACACGCACACGCACACGCACACGCACACGCACACGCACACGCACAGACACATTTCTCTTACATTACCTGAATAGCTTGTAATCACCTGACTACACAGCAACAGTTTCAGAGAGTGATCCATTACACCATGAATACACTGATACATACTCTAGGCCTAAACGTGATCCCCTCTCTGTTACTTGTGCTATAAATACTTTAAGAACTGTTTGTCCACACGTACAGTATACATGCAACACACATGCAGTTACTCAAAATAGACCCTCCAGAAAAATGCGATTATGCGATCGCAGAATTTACCGCATAATCAGCAAAATGACGCATAATTACGCGGGGGTAACGTTTTTTTCAAAAAGGCCGCATCGCATAATATGCGCATCGCATCGCATAATATGCGCTTCGCATCGCATATTTCCACTTTTCACATTTCTCGCAACTTTCTTCGCATATCACATATTTCGCATATTGCCGCATATTTCACAACTTTCCGCATATTTCACAACTTCCCGCAATTTCACCGCATAAAATTGCAAAAAAAACCGCATATTTCATCGCAAAATCAAGGATTTTAGCCCGCATAATCAAGAGTTTTAGCCCGCATAATCAAGGATTTTTGCCTGCGTTTTTGTGGAGGGTCTATCAAAAGCTCACCATTCTGCAAAAGTCCGTATTTCTTTGTTACCACCATTCCACTAATGTGGTAGACATTATGGGCCAGTAGAGAGGCTACAGTTACCCCAGTCGATTTCCCTGCAGCTCCAGCACAAAAGGTAGACCGTTCCTTTTGATGAGGGAAGGCACCTGAACAAACAACTGTAGCGGAAGATGCCTCCATGTCTTCTCAGTTATTATGTCCAGAATAAAGTCAACCTCAATTAAATCCCAGGTTACCACAGATTCTGCTCCACGTGTAGCTAGATTTTTAGTTTAGTCAGAGTATCATAAGTTCATACTCGATAGCCTCTACAGCCCAATCACAAAGTTATCCGAAGCTTCCGTTTCCACCTCTGTCTGTACCATTCTCTGGTCTGGATCTGGAGTGGCACCTTCATCTGACAGTCACCTCTTTCTAACAAACACACGCACACGCACACGCACACACACACACACACACACACACACACACACACACACAAAACACACAGCCGCCTAGCTCCTGGTTTTCTGTTCTCCACCCTCACTCTTCCTACTCCACCTCTGTCAGATATTCACTGCCAACCCCTTTGAACGGATACCGTGCAGCTATGTGAATGTGCTTACCCACAGATACCTAATACAGGGATTTAGGTTAACATTTAATGCCATGGTATTGTCGTGCTGGTTCACAGAGTAATTCAGGGTAGGGAAGCGCAACAGATGTGTCTCTCTAATGCCACTGTGAGACACGTGGCTCATGACAGTTCATGAAGTGTCACTTTCAAAAGAGGCTATAGGAGAAATGACGGCAACTGCTGCTGACCATACGACCAACTTTATAAATATACAGTATAAAACTCTTATTTTGTTTCACCATAACAAATGACTTAATCTGAGTGGCGAGAGATGGGTTAAGAGATTAGTGTTAAAAAAAATACATGTGTGTCACTGCACTGCAAAAGGAGTTTTCCAGGTTCCATCTGGAACACCTTTATTGTCTACTTAGCGCCAATCCATAACCACAAAATGTGAACATTTGAGATTTTATCTGACCTACAACTTGAAATGCATCTTGTCACTCAACAGTGATCAGCCTCCAAGGGCAAGCATCATGCGCCTTCAACCTTGTTATAAAATCCCATCTGTCAAATCGGAACACTAATTATCATAATACTGTACACTGATATAAACTCTCACATTTTATACTACATACAAGACAGCTTTCATAAATCTCTGAAAACACTTTAATGCTATCGAACCAGGGACATTGCGGGTATATGGTCAATGCACTAACTGGCAGATTTGAGCTCACATCAGGTGACCAAGCTGAAATGTACAATCCCAAATAATCCCTAAGTTCAATTACTATTATTCTATTTTATTACATTTTACTCCTGTGGGACATGGGGGAGGTTGTAAATAACGTTATGACTCTCCACTCTATCTCATCTGTAATCTCCCAGGCTATTACACTATTGCTCTCAGGGAATTCAACGGCTTATGAAATTAAATGAGTCTCTCTGCTAGTTCTCTGCTGTGTGACCTATGATGGGGACTTGGACTAACGGATAATGTGTTTGGGATTCAGGCTGCACTGCACGCCATAGTAGCAGTGAGGTGCCAATCTATCTTCTGCTGAAAGAGAATTAGGTGGTAGTACTTATCCTCAATTTGCCCCCAGGGATCAATAAAGGTTTATCTCATCTCATCACATCACATCTCATCTTATGCAAAGATTATTGTATAATGTATACTGGCCTGGGTAGTCAACATTTGAGTGTGAAAATTGTATATTTGACAGCTACACTGCATGATTGTATACACCATAAAGAACATCGACAAAGAGTATCCTTTTTTATTACCATGTTTGCATATAGAAGGAATTTGTCTTGGTGAGGTTGGTGCATTACAGTGTAATAATTACACTGAATAACAAGAATTGGAGCAGTAAATATTTATGTAGGCTAGTAAGCTAAAAAGTAAATAATAAATAAATATAGATAAAGGTAACATCTGGGTCACGCAGGGGTAAAGTACCCATCCACCCCTATGACGACAGGGGTTCAATTCCTTCACATTGCCTTCAATTCAAAACAGTTCAATGCATTCCCCAAATTGTGCAAACACTAGCCCTCACTCATTTGGATTATTGTCCAATGGTTTGGTCTAGTGCTGCCAAAAAAGATCTAGTAAAATTACAACTGGTCCAAAACAGAGCTGCACGAATTGCTCTGTGCTGTACAAAAAGAACGAACACCAAAAGAATGCATGGAATTTTGGGATGGCCTTTGGTGGAGGACAGACTTCATATTTCCCTGCTGTCTTTTGTAAGAGGCATTATTTCATCCAGGGTCCCGGCTGTCCTGTATGGCAGGTTGAAGTTTAGCTCAGAAGAACACACCTACAACACTAGACATTCATCACAAGGTTTTTTCACGCTTCCCATTTCAAAAACGAATGCAATGCAACACACAGTAATGTATAGAGCAATGAAAGAGCTGCAAAGTCTTCCATCACAACTCACACAGGCAACAAGTAAATCTGACTTTAAAAATAAATTAAAGAAATATCTTATGGAATCTGCTTTTGGATAACGGCTAACAACACACTGTTTTTACATAGTGTAACTGTATTTGTAACCTGAATGTGTTTGAATTTGGTTTTTGAGGTATCATTAAGATGTTACATTTATAATTAAGGCTACGACACCATATAATCAAGATTGATTAATATTTTCCATTTTGGTTGTATTTTAAGTGTACATTATTTTTTGATACTGTGATGTAAAATGTTTTCATGTTATGTAATGTAATGTGTGATATACTGTATGTGATCTGGTGTAACACTAGGTGCACTTAACCTACCTGTAGCCTAGGGGGCCCTATTGAGGAAAGGTGTATTGTATTGTCTTGCAGAAGGATACGGAAGTAAAGTAGTGAACAATATGGTATGAAGCTGCCTTGTCTGTGTGTCATTATTCCTCTTTGAAAATACAACATATTTGGCGACGAGGATGGCTGTATCTTCAGCTATACATCTACCTGCACTATTCCTGCCCTGCCCTGGTCAACCTTCCTTTCCATTTGATACGTGGATGAAGATTTTCGACAATTACTTGCTTGTCATACATGCGGAAGGAGACGCCTGGCCGGACAAACGAAAGCGTGCTACTCTAACTCCACTGCCTCGGCGCAGAAGGCCAAAGGATTTTCTACAGTATTCCTGAGACAGGTGATACTTATGCTACGGCTGTAGCTGCGCTAAAAAAGCATTTTACACCGACAGTAAACGTTGTGGTCGAGCGTCACAAGTTCCGCCAGAGGGCGCAGCTGCCACAAGAATCGGTTACAGATTATGTTTCTGCACTACGTGAACTGCTTGTAACATGTGATTTCGGTGACAGAGCTAACAAAATTCTGAGAGATCAACAGATTGAGAAAGCATCGTGCCCGAGAGTTAGGGAAAGACTCTTAATGCAAACTGATGGTGTTCTTACACTGGATAAGGCCATTACGCTTTCATGCCAAATTGAATCTGCCATGGCGCATGCTCAGTCTCTCCATGCCAACCCATCACTGCCAGTGCGGGCAGTAAAATCAAAACCATTCCGTGCACAGAAAGGACGTGAGGGGAAACCAGACTATAAAGGACAAAAACTGAGCCGCTCCTCCTGCTACCGGTGTGGATCCGGTGATCACCTCGCTAATTCTCCAGGATGCCCTGCAGCGAAGGTGACATGTAAATTGTGCAACAAAAAAGGGCATTACGCACGGGTATGCCGCTCCTCCAAAAAGGACAGTTCAGGAGGTTGAGAGTGAGCTTCCAGAACTTACAGTCCTTTATTTACAGGATGAGTCAGAGCGAAAGGACAGAATCATGTGCCGAGTCACAATACATACGAAAGAGTCCGCTCCTTACAACGTCGACCTAGTTGTGGACACTGGCTCATCTGCCTCCATTATACCCCGTCAAATGTACCATGACCACTTCAACAGCACCTCTCTCGTTGCACCACCTGCTCAGCTGTTGACCTACTCTAAATCCAAAATACAGTCTCTTGGATGTCTGCCAGCTACTGTGCTCCATGATGGCACTGCGGTGCATGCCCAACTCTACGTTGTCAAAGCAGGGACGTCTTTACTGGGCATGGATTTGTTTATGGCACTCAATCTACGTGTCGTCGGCAACAAGGTAATTACCAAAAACAGGCCTCTCCCGAGCGCTCCTGTCTGCCAGGTAGCAACCACAGTTACCGCACCTCCTACACTGGGCCGCGCAAAGGCTTTTGTGCACCGCGTAAAAGTGAAAGATGGAGTCACTCCTGTACAACAAAAATTGCGCAGACTCCCCTACTCTGTCAAAGAGGCCGTGACCAAAGAATTGGATCGCTTACAGACACTCAGTGTCATTGAAAAGATTGATGCATCTTCCTGGGTTTCACCCATTGTAGTGACACAGAAGAAAAACGGCAGCATACGGATGTGTGTTGATCTACGTGAGCCTAACAAGGGCATTGTCATTGACTGTTACCCTCTTCCTCACATGGAGGACCTGTTTTCTGAACTACGGGGGTCTAAACTATTCTCCACAATAGACCTCGCCAATGCGTATTACCAAGTGCCTCGTTCATTACGCACGAAGGATTATTCAGATTCCACCGTGTGCCATACGGGCTGGCATCGGCTCCTTCTGCTTTTCAAAAAATGATGGCAACAATTCTGAAGGGCATGCCTGGCGTACAGGCTTACTTGGATGACTTGATTATCTATGGAAAATATGTTGAGTCCCACAACCGCCATCTGAGAGCCGTTCTTGCAGCCCTGAAAGACGCAGGCCTACAATTGAATAAAGACAAGTGCCACTTCAACCAGACAAGTCTTCGTTTCCTCGGGCACGTCATTACGGCTGAGGGACTGCTGCCCGATGACGGCCATGTGAGTGCTATTCTCAACGCACCTGCTCCAAAAGACGCTACTACGCTGCGTTCATTCCTTGGACTGACGTCATGGTACGCAAAGTTTGTGCCACACTACTCCTCCCTTGTTGAGGGAATGCGCACGTGTCTGAGGGGCGAACAGGACTTTGAATGGACTGATGCTGCCCAACAAGCGTTTGAGCAGGTCAAGAAACTAATTGTAAACAGTTCTGCTTTAGCCATGTTTGACCCAGCTCTGCCAACCGTAGTCTCCACGGATGCTTCCGACTACGGGCTGGGTGCTGTTCTTGCCCAAATTCACCCTGATCAAACAGAGCGCACAGTCGCTTTTGCCTCGCGGTCTCTCACAGCCACAGAGTGAAAATATTCCATAGTGGAAAAAGAAGCTCTGGCGTGCGTGTGGGCTGCGGAGAGGTGGAGAACCTTCCTCTGGGGCACACACTTCATTTTACGCACAGATCACCAGGCTCTTACCACTCTCCTCGCTACAAAGGGTCTGGGACGCGCTGGCATGCGCATAGCGAGATGGTCGGCTCGTTTGCTGTGTTTCAACTATGACGTTATCTACCGCCCAGGAGCACAGAACGTGACCGCCGACTGCTTATCTCGTCTCCCCTTGCCCTACTGTGGGGATGAGGAACCTGAACCGGATCTAGTCGCCTACATAACAACTGATCTACATGCTATCTCTGCATCTGACTTTACCGCTGCATGTGTTGCGTGCCCAGAGCTGCGCGCGCTCAAAACACAAATACAAAATGGATGGCCCTCAGCTAAGAAAGCTCTTCATTCCCAGCTGGCCCCATACTACTCGATCAGAGATGAACTGTCAATACACAACAAGCTTGTTTACCGAGGCCCGTATCGCCTCATTGTACCTGTCGCACTCCGACAGTCTATCGTTGCATTGGCCCATGAAAGTCACCAGGGAATAGTGCGCACTAAACAGCACCTACGTGATCGGTGGCCAGGCATGGATGCCTGTGTCCAAGCTGCCATCTCTTCCTGCCTCACATGCCAGCTGACGGACAAAACTATATAGACACACGTTGCCCCACTGCAGCCGGTTCCGTTTCCAGATGGACCGTGGCAGAAACTGGGGATTGATATCTGTGGACCGTTCGAAACAGCGCCTATGGACTGCCGTTACGCAATCACTTTGGTGGATTATTACAGTAAGTGGCCTGAGGTCGCTTTTACACCAACCATTACTACACATGCTGTGATTCAGTTTCTGGCTACTGTGTTTAGCAAACATGGAAATTGCTTGGACATAGTCAGCGACAACGGGCCCAATTTACTGCTGCTGCTTTTGCCACGTTCCTGAAAGAGAGGGACATTACGCACAGCAGAGCTTCTGTTTACTATCCGCAAGCAAACGGGGCCGTGGAGCGCTTTAACCGTGTGCTTAAGGAGCGCTAATCAGGAACAGAGACCATGGAAACGTTACGTGCTGGACTTTCTGCAGAACTACAGAGCAACGCCACGTGCAACTACTGGTGTTTCACCATTCGAGCTCCTGCATGGACGCTAGATGCGCACCAAGCTGAACGGTGTGTTGGTGGAATCGACCCCGCCTCCCGCGGACACGGAGGTGCGTCCTCGCTAATCAACAGAAGTCAAAGGAATATACTGATGAGCGACGTCGGGCCAAGCAGTCGTCCTTCAAGCAGGGGGACATGGTCCGTGTCAGAAATCCACTACATGTGAAGAAAGGAGATCCGAAATTCGGAAAGCCTACAAAGATAATGAAAAACACTGGACAGAGCACATACATCCTTGAGGATGGAAGAAAGTGGAATGCAATCCACCTGTCACTCTTCCCTGACAGCGCTGTTCCAGGTGACATCACCCAACCTGTCCCACCAGTTGATAACTCACTCCCTGTACCTGGGCCCTCAGTAAGAGCACAACCACAGCCAAATGATGACACACAGGGCAGACCTCAGAGGGTGAGAAGCAAGCCAATATGGCTCAAGGACTGTGTGACTTGAAAACAGAGTACACTTTGATAGCTTTGCTATGTGATTTAACATTGTCATTGTTGTTCTGAAAAAATAAAAATAAAATGTTGATAATAATGTGTACCAGTGAAGAAGTGTTGTTTGATTAAGAATGTGCCAGTGATTGCTTGCTATCACTTGTGTTGAAAAAAATAACAAAAAGATTTGCCATTTACTATTTGTATTTGAATTTCATATTTTTGCCAGTCTTTTCCAGACATGTTCTATATTTTTCATATGCCATGCTGTTACATCTCATATTGCACAGATATTTTGATTCTGAAGTTTTTGAATTTAGTGATGTTCTTCTCTTTAAAAAAGGGAAGATGTGATATACTGTATGTGATCTAGGTGCACTTAACCTACCTGTAGCCCAGGGGGCCCTATTGAGGAAAGGTGTATTGTATTGTCTTGCAGAAGGATACGGAAGTAAAGTAGTGAACAATATGGTATGAAGCTGCCTTGTCTGTGTGTCATTATTCCTCTTTGAAAATACAACATGTAATTTATTTCTGTGTGGACCCCAGGAAGAATAGCTGCTGCTAAGGTAGTAGCTAATGGGGATCCAAATAAACAAACAAACAAACAAACCTTCGGCTTGGCTGGGTGCTTTATCGAACACAATTGCCCGTGTTTGTGGGTGGGAAGCCAGCAGGGGGTTATGTTCTGTGTCTCCTGCACTAGCAGCTACAGAGACTACAACAGGTTGGTTGGGGCAGCTGGTGACAGCATGTTTATTGGACGACACATTCTTGTCTACATCCTACCCATGCCAACAAGTTGGGGTTAGCAGCCAGAGCTACCAGATTGAAGTTCATTGTCTGCAGTGAGGGCAATTGGCATAATGACTACATTGGGGAGAAAAACTGAAAAATAACAAACAAAACAATGATTAAAAAAAAAGGATACGTGTAAAGATGAAGACAGAAACTACTGCAAATTATCACGGTTTCTTGTATTACCAACAGAGACATTCGTTTTTTTAGCTTTTTACCCCTTTTTCTCCCCAATTTAGTCGCTATGCCAATTCATTCCTCCCCTCACACATTTGTGTGTGTTGTGTTGTCCCTGCTGTTACTGGCTTATGTGCCAGTGAGGAGCCCCAACCAAAAGACATAACACCTCCGTCCCACTCTTCCCGCCCAACACGCCCTCCTGACAGGTGCCGTAACACCTCATATATACGTGCAGTGGCAAATATCACTCTCCCCGCCCGGCCTCCCTACCCCGAACACGGGCCAATTGAGTTCGGATAGACGCTCGACAAAGCTGGACATGATAAAGCTGATTGATTCATTGATTCATGACAGCATATGACTTTCTGTGATAGAATGTGTAGTTTGCCTGAATTTGAGGGTTTTGTATCATAGTATACAGACTTTTTGAAGAAGCTGATACGACGACTTCACACCAGGGCGGACACTGCACTCCCTCGGGTCCTCTGTGATAAATTCGCCAAGTTTGTGATCAGTGGAATGATTTTCGAGAAACACGAAGGTCAGATTCCCCCACAGACACACGCAGAGATTTGCGTAATTTATAGATTTCTTTTTAGAACCACCACTTCGCCAGTCTGCAGTGTTTGGCTCAATTCGTACATGTGACACATCACCCGATCTCCCAATGTAGTCACAGACAGGACGAGAGACATCTTGGTCTGTTCAGGCCCTTACACCCATCTAAGTTGGTCAAAGGGTGGCGCTAGAGGAAAGGTAATGGGTTAACCAAAAATCTGTATAGAGTTCACTTCATTCATCCTAAAATCTGCATATTAGATTTTGGCCTGAGGTTGGCACTTGAGGATAATCTATAATCTATAATCTATTAACTGTGAGCTTGTAGATCTGCTAAATTCACTACTTTTGTACAACACAGTTGTGTGACAAAACATAAAATAATGCTTAAGTGGTGCAAGAAATGCATACCGTATACCTGTATATAAAATATATATACATACATCTCATGTGAACTGTGAATAGACACATTTCTAATCTACGCATCTCGTAGAAAAAAGTTCAAAACAATTCAACTCTGGCAAAAAGTGAGAGAGTGTGTGTGTTTGTGTGTTTGTGTGTGTGTGTGTGTGTGTGTGTGTGTGTGTGTGTGTGTGTGTGTGTGTGTGTGTGTGTGTGTGTGTGTGTGTGTGTGTGTGTGTGTGTGTGTGTGTGTGTGTGCGCGCGCACATGAAATGATAACAAAAGCAACAGTTAGAAAAGGATTGCGCCCGCTGTCAGATTGGTAACTGCCCTCTCATTGAAAATCAATTACTAGGCGTGTCAATCACGCTCTGTGTGAAAATACCTTTAAGCTTCATGGCAATCTGCTCATTAGATTTTGATATATGACTATAATTTATTTAGAAGAAAGGCCATTGGGTCGGCTAATTCAGTATAGCCCATCCTCTGGGGTTCATGGAGGTGCTGCAGAAAATACTGACCAACCAATAACATCCTTAGAGAGAAAGGCGGGCCTGTAAAGGCATTTATTCAAACTAAAAACGTTTAGCCTAATTACCTTAAAAGAAGCAGCCAATAACAAGCTCTCTCTGAAGTGACAGCTTGTGAAACACTAAGTAAACGGGAGGGATACAAGAACACTGCACTCATTTATCTCGCACTGCCTCTTCCGTCTAATGAAGAACACTAATGGCAATGTTCCCCTCGCAAACGCTACAAACATGTTTCCAGGTCCCCCTAGAGTGGAGAGTGAGGAGAGGCACTGGAATAAAAATAAACATGACAACTGCACCATGATTATATATTCAAAGATGCTACAGGGGGGCTCCCCGAGAGCATGGAGAGCAGTGCTGACATCAAAGGAGGGAAACTGAAGTCTGTGTATGCCTCTGTGTGTGTGTGTGTGTGTGTGTGTGTGTGTGTGTGTGTGTGTGTGTGTGTGTGTGTGTGTGTGTGTGTGTGTGTGTGTGTGTGTGTGTGTGTGTGTGTGTGTGTGTGTGTGTGTGTGTGTGTGTGTGTTTACTGGATGACTATGAGTAGATAGAGATATCTTTTAGCAGCGGAGTCAGGCTTCCAACCTTCCATTCTAACTGATCTCAGCTGCATCACAAGGAATGTTAGTGGTTTCACTTTAGTACAGAAGGAGAGCCTGAACAGCAAACAGGAATGTGCTTCTGGGCTTATTATCAGTTTGGTTTTGAGGGGAAATAAGGAAACGTCAGTGGGCGAGCACAAAATAAATAAATCACATAGAGCCTGCACAGAGATGTGTGAGAATGTGAACACTAAATTCACCTCCATTACTGTCAGGATTAGTTGGCAGTAATGGAGGTGAATTGTGTAATGAATTACACCACGTCTCTCCCCTGAGAACCCTAGTTATCTATCACATGTTTAATTCATGAATAAACATAAATTGCCAAAAGCACAGTTTCACGTCAATCGGGCTAACGGTGCCAGAGATTAGCTGGTCACAGACAGACAGACTCACACACACACACACACACGGACGGACGGACGGACGGACGGACGGACGGGGTGCAAAACATAGTCTCTACCACGCCTTCGGCCTGGCGGAGACAATTATTTGGAGAATACAAAAAAGGTAATCACATAAACAAATAGGAGATTTTCTTTTAATATTCATATATTTTGTATGTTCAAAATCGCCTATATCTATATGCTCACAACAAAGCATCACGGTGCATTCTGAGCTCGTAAATCGGCTATATTGGTTATTTTTTATTCAATATTTTTAAGTGGTTAAGCCTAATTTATGCTTAAGTGAACAAGTGCTGTGCGGAATATATTTTCAACTGAAAAACGTCAAAACATAAATTTGCCTTTTAAATGCTTCAAAGGAGATGGGCTGGAAAGATGAGAGAGCTTGGCTACTCTACCCTGGAGCGACAGATTATTATAGGCAGAGACAAAGTGGGTGAGACAAGGAGCGTGCTGAGATTCATCATCATCAGGAGGAAAACCCCATTTTGCATACAAAAGCCATTCCCTCCATGTGGAGGGCAATAGAATCCATTTTCTTCTTATTCCCCCCTCACTTTCTGTTTATCAGCCCACCTGGCAGTCTGTGAACACATCCACACCCGCCTTGTAAAAAAACAGAAACCCACCCAAACGCGTATAGCAGCTGTTTGGGGGTCCCCCCAGATGACAATGAAGTGACAATTTAAGAACTTTTATAAGACCTTTTTTATACCTAAAAAAAGAGACAAAAAGACCATTACTGCATCAACATTAATCAACTAATTTATATACTATAAAACTGGTCAAACATTGGCATTGTCTAACAATATAAGAAAGAGGCAAACATTTTGAAAATAGCTGATCTACAAGCTCACAACAACTCGCAACGCGAGTCATTGTGAGCTTGTAGATCGGCTATTTTCACAATATTTATCTGTGGAACTGAGTCAAACAAAATTGAATGCCTTAACTCCTACATTCCAAGTGCTTATCAGGGAGGGGGGTCCCCAGTTCAAATATGATTATTTTGGGGGGGGGGTCATGGCCTGAAAAGGTGGAGAAACACTGACAGCACAAGGATGAGGAGCCTGGGCTGCCTGGGAGCTATATGCTCTAACAGAGCTGCACCAACCACACCATCTGCATGTGAGAAAAAAAATTCAAGCATAGCCTAATAATTTGATTTCCTGGGAATTGTGTCTCCCATTCAGCAGAAAGCTGAACACAATACTATTGTATCGCTATAATATGCTGTTCCATCTCAACCCATTAAAACTGGGAAAGTGTCATTTTAGATTTTATTGTTGGCAATTCAAAAATAGCAGATATACAAGCTCACAGCGCGTCACTTTGTGCCCCACTGCAAGCTTGTACATCTGCTATTTTTTTTACATTTTTGAAAGATCTTGAAAGAAGAACTACTGATTTAGAAGGCATTTGTAGCCTTGCCTACTTGCCTACTTGTGGTCAATTATTTGTATGAGCTCTTGTTTTATTGGATCTTGTTTACTTGATACAATTATTTGTTTTAGCTCTTGCTCATTTGATTTTAGGTAGCTAATATTGCACTTTTACCTTAGTGCTAGGTATACTGCTTGTTTTAGAAGAGAATGCACGTAAGACTTCTGGTGATTAGTAGTTTTCTTGCATACCTGACAAGCACTTGGAATGTAAGAGTTGAGGCATTACATTTTGTTTGGCTCTGTTCCACAGATAAATATGGCTATTTTCACAATGTTTGCCTCTTTCTTATATTATTTGACAATTTGGCCAGTTTTTAATAGTATACTGTATTGATTACTTTTAATGCAGTTATTGTCTAAGGCAGTGGTTCTCAACCAGTGGTCCGGGGACCACCAGTGGTCCTTGAGGGGGTTCCAGGTGGTCCCCAGCTGAATGATGGAGAGTTGGTAACCAAATGGACCCATATATATAGATCTTTACGGGTCCATTTGGTTTCATTTTATGTTCTCAAGACTCAAGAGTTAAATTATTGTTAAACATCTGCATTAGTTAATTTACAAGAAGAAGAATACACAATCATCAACGTTTGCCTGTTATATGGTACCAACATCAATACAGTCTTGGGTCTGAGAGGCCAAATCTCATCAAATGGTGGTCTGTGGCTCAAATGCCGAACAAATAATGGACCTTGATATGAAAAGGGTTGAAAACCACTGGTCTAAGTTTTTTTTCTTTTTTTTCTTTTTTAACAGCCACCTTTCAGGAGGCCAAAAGAGGAGGTAGCACCATTTTCCGTAAGACAGACGACCCCCCCACCCCTTTTTTGTACATACGTTTTTTATTTATTTTTTTCTCTGCATTTTTTGTTTTTGTTTGTAGGCCTACATATAGTGTCATTTTGTTCCTGTATTATTGTGTTGATTTTGAACTGTTTGGTTGCTACTATTATGTCTATGAATTGAATACCAAGGACCCCAATGGAAACAAGACCGCAAGGACTTTTTTGGACGGACCTTTTAGACAAAGTATTATAAATGTAATTGTGCTTTACATTTTTTGTCTAATAAAATATTCAATCAATCAATCAATAAGGTATTAAAAAAAGGTATTAAAAGTCCTTAAATTGTCACTTCACTGTCATCTGGGGACCCTCCGAAAATTATGTGGCAACCCCCCTGGAGGTCTCGACCCACAGGTTGAGAACCACTGGCGTAGGCTACAAAGAGCAGAGCGCTTGACAGATCGAGAAAGCTTTTTCTGCCCCCTGTCGTCAAATACAAAGGACCGCGTTTCAGCACCAGGGACAGCTGCGTCCACTGACACAACTGGATAAAAGGTTTATTCTCCTGGACCTGCCAATAAGCAATGTTTGATTCAAAGTTTTTAAAGTATATGGCTAAAAAAAAGAATAGACAATAAGAATAGCATTATTAGGACTACTAATATATAACTATATGCTCACATGCACAGTGATGATCTTAATTGATATTTGGGATCAATCAATGATCCTATATCAAATATCAAAATGTATTTCAGACCATTATTTCTAGACTGTGAATTTATGTCATGCCAGTTTCTAGATCCTCAATAGAGAATTACACGGTGTTCACATATCAAACCCGTTACCCACCCACCCACACGAATGGCATTCCATATGAATCTCTATAGACCACATGTGAGATCAACAATATTTTTTTCATTGAAAACTTACCCCTTTCAAAACTGAGATTTTTGGAAACTTCAAGTTCTGCCATTTAGAAAATATCATTTGCATATATAGGGTTATCCAACAATGTGTCTTTTAGGGGTGTTAGTGTCACAAGATCCCGTCAAAAAAAAAAGGAGGAAAAAAAGAAATCCATTCTTGAATTAAGCACCCCATGATTACTTCCATGTGGCAATAAGGGGTGGAAAACTCTCCAAAACTGCTCCTCCAAATCCCGTCTGTCTCCTCAAGTGCAAGCTGTTAGCCTAGAGACGGTATTCACTTGCAGGCAGCAAACCTGACATTTTACCACACATACCCAAACGCTTCTCTCCCTGCGCGCAAACAGTCCCCAGGCGCAACAGAGGATAACCCGATTTCTCACACACACACATGACCTGATGGAGGAGAGCAGTGTTATAATGAGACGGAGCTAAAAGGTTGGCATCAACAATAGAGTAGTACAGCCTGTACTCTATTAAACCTCGTCTTCAACAGTGTAACGGAACGGTTATTTTTGGCATTCCCATAGATAGTCCATTTCACTCTTGCCCACCCAAACTGAACGGTAACCAGAAGACTCGCCCCAAAACACGTTCACCCCCATTTTTTTTACGCGGACCGCTCGCTCCCAGCGGTTCTTGTATTCTTGTATTTGTTTTTTACTGAGGATAATGCTAGAAATAAGTTTAGGGTTAGGCATAGTTTTACTGAAGTTAAATTTAGGAATAAGGTTAGGTTTTTGGCACCGTTTTACTGAGGTTATACGTTTAGGAGAATAGGTTTAGGCATATAGTTTACTGAGGTTACGTTTAGGAATACCAGGTGAATACCGCCGGATTTGCCCGGGGCGACTGTGTTTTGGGGCGAGCAACTGAACACGTGCCACATTTGTTTTGAACGTCTTGCGTTTGTAATGTCACTGCGGGAATGGATATGACCTAGTTTTCCTTCGTCTCTCATTCTTTCTCTTGCTCATTTTATCTTTATTATCAGCCCCAGGATGTCTCTCTCTAATCTTTATCTCTCTCGTGACACGACACCTGGGGCAGCACAATCTTTCACTTTCTTGCTCCCTCGGACGAGTCGGTTCAGGTAACCTCAGTGGTGAAAGAAGTAAGCTACTCACATTTTGTAGCCTACTTAAGTAAAAGTACCAATACCACAATGTAGAAATACTCTTTTACAAGTAAAAGTCCGGTATTCAAGATGTACTTGAGTAAAAGTACAAAGTATTCACATTAAAATATACTGAAGCAGAATGTCCCTTTACACAAGTTTCCAACTGTATAAAAATGCTTTGAAAATAGCAGATCTACAAGCTCACAACGCGTAGCTTTCAAATAGTATGCATAGGGCTAAGGCTGGCTAATGCATGTTTTGTAATAATAATACAAATCTACAAAGTAACAAGTAACTAAAGTTGTCAAATAATTGTAGTGGAGTCAAAAGTAGGCTACAATATTTGCCTCTGAGATGTAGTGGAGTAGAAGTAAAAGTATTGAAAATTGGAAACACTCCTTTAGGCCTAAAGTAAAACATCCTCAAAGGTGTACTTAAGTACTGTACTTGAGTAAATGTACTTAGTTACTTTTCACCACTGGGTAACCTCATGTCATGCAGGAAACCAGGATCGGATCTCAGATGAGTGATTCTCCCTGTGTGACACCTAGGGGTTCACATAATTACATAACGTTGGCTAAAAGAGAGAGAAACAACACAGAGCAATGAGAGCATGATTCCTTTGAATGTGGTTCATATAGGCAGAGCACATGTGCTTTGTGCGATTTTAAGTAGCTACGCCTACGCGAGAGGAAGAAAAAGAATGGGTAAAAAGAGTCGAGATTAGTGCAGCGGTCTTCAACAGGGGGTCCGGGACCCCTAGAGGGTCCTCAGAGTTACTACAGGGGGTCAGACAAATCTTTGTACGATGGGGAACATTAGCCGAAAGTAGTACATCTACAAGCTCACAGATCGGCTATTTTTGGAGAGTTGGTGTAGAGGAAAAAAGAGCAGACCAACCAACTATCAAGTTCACTAAATATTGAGGGTTTAAAAGGTTAACTATCTGAAAATATACATTAGCATGAATCCAACTGTCTATGAAATCTATGAAAAAGTTTAATCTACAACACAATTCTATACATTATGGTGGGGGTCCCTGCTTCATCTCTCTCTCTCAGCTAAGGGGTCCTTGGGCTAAAAAAAATACGTTGAAGACCCCTGGATTAGAGGATTCCAACAACTTCAGTTTGGTTGCCTGATCGACTGAGTTTTAGCTGTGTTAAATTGAACGTGTAAATTGCTGTGTTGAATTGAAGTGACGTATAGGCTACTGTTCACATCGAGCTCGCCTTCCAACCATGTCGCTATGACATTCTGGCCTGTCTGGAGCTCCCATGGGTGTCTGGTTCAATGGTAAAGTCATTTAATTCTGTAGTGGACAAGTGGAGCAGACCATAATTGATGGTGAATGACACGCACGCGCACGCAGGCACACACACACACACACACACACACACACACACACACACACACACACACACACACACACACACACACACACACACACACACACACACACACACACACACACACACACACACACACACACACACACACACACACACACACACACACACACACACACACACACAGTATCTAATCAAGTGCTGTCTTGAGGAACAAAGAGGACAGTTCTTTGCAAGCCTCACCCGTTCTCAGCTCCTCTGACATACCAGTGACAGCGTGTGCACGTGGATGGGTGAGTGGGTGGTTGGGTGGTTGGGGGCGGGGTTCCAGAGTATGTGCGTGTTTGTGCGGGGGAATGGGGAGATAGTGTCCAGACTCCAGTCCATAGAAGCCCAGACATGCTTCTCAAAGTAACCTTTTCAAATCAACAGTCAAGGACCCCCAAATTGATATGTACCTATTTGGCCGTGGACCCCCATCTGAAAATGTTTTGTGCCAGGGACCCCCAGAAGAGGAGATTTATGTAAATGAAATTCAAAATTATTTATATTTTTTCCCCCCAAATGTAAAAAAAAAAACAGATCTACAAGCTTACAGCGGGTCACTTCGTGCCGCGCTGTGAGCTTGCCTCGTAGATCTGCTATTTTTGAATAGCCAACATATAAATGGATGAAATGCTTAAAATGATTGTGATGTTATAGTATATATGCTACTTTTTGCTGGGGATCCCCTGGAACCCCCCCAAGGACCCCTGGGGATCAAAATATAGATACAAGAATTACGGACACATTTTAGGGTGTCTGCCCTGTGTATAAAAAAAAGTGGTTGTGGTTCAAAGTAGTTCAACTAATGTGCTAAATGTGTTATGTTAACACCCTCGGTTATCACTCTACTGTTGGGCTTGCTGCTATGCTTTGTCTTAGCTTGTTAATTCGCCTCAAATATATAAAGATGAAAATATGAAACACATTTAGTGTACTGCGCCACATATTTGTCAATCAAAACAGTTCGCAGAAGTTCTGCACACATGTCATCAAACAAGACAATTTGAATAAAAGGTGAGCTGAGTGCAGCCCTGTGAGTTAGAGGCAGGGCTGCTACGTGTGTGTGTGTGTGTGTGTGTGTGTGTGTGTGTGTGTGTGTGTGTGTGTGTGTGTGTGTGTGTGTGTGTGTTTGTGCGCGCGCGCAGCCTGTCTGTTGCTGTGGAGTGGAGCTAATGCAGGTTGTTTTCTTGAGTTGAGACAAGATGAGTCACAGGAGAACGCGTGGCTGGTTAACGATAGTGCAGCAAATACATTTCAAATCAAATGGTTTCAAATAGTCAGAATCAACATGTATTTAAAAAGTTATATTTGTGACAACACAACAATGTATTTCTTTCTGCACACACTAGAAGTGAGTAAACACACAAAAGAAGTGGGTATGCAACTATGCATGCAGTGTATACCTTCTTATATGCTGCACTACACCACGGCGTAATAGGCTACATACATATGACTGTGTTTGGATTCAGACATCTTGGCATAGTAAACAAAGCAGACTACAGAGCACCCGGAAACCTTAAAAAGATCTAGTTGTCAGTCATACTTGGTGACATCGGTTGGCTGGTGGCAGTAAATGCGTGTATATGCACGTGTGTCTGCATGATCGCAGCTAATAAAATGGGTTGGGATGGGTGAAAAATATAAAAAAAGAAAAAAAACAGACATGGGAGGAAAGGAGAGGAGAAGATGTTACCATGTATGCCTGGAAATAGATGACAGGCTGTGGGGGTGGGTGGGGGTGGGGGGAGTACAGTAGACAAGAGAACAGCCATATTGGTCTAATTTGTATTCCAACACAGAAAGGATATTGGGTGTTTGAAGAGGAACAGAGGAAAAATAGAAAATTGGCCAACAATTTGTGTGTGTTTAGTTCTGGGGGAGGAACCGGAGCAAGAACAAAGAGTTCTGGTTTGGGTCAGTCAGTCCATTAGCCAGAGCACTCCAGTCAGATGTCAAATGTCACACTCATGCTCTGCTGCCATGCCATTAGGTACACACATGCACACACGTGAATACGTGTACACACCCCGGCTCACACACAGCCATCGATGCCCAATATTGACGTTATTAATTAATCAATAATCTCTCAAGAACAGATTCTGATCTGCGTTGGAATCTGTCGTGAAGGCTCGTCATAACATGTACGCACTGGGCTACAAGTGGGCGTGCCTTCAGATCAGGAAGCAGGCCGCGCTTTACCCAATCAAATGTAGTGGGTGGGATTCACGTGTCCGTCGATCTTTCCCCCTCGAAACAAACCCAAACTAATTTAACAATAGCGTCCGCGGAGCAGACAAAACCACGGAAAGATATTCACATTTTAACTTACTCTTTCATCATAGAAACAAGTGGGCTTATAACCAAAACGATCCATGTTCTCTGGGAGAAGTGGTGTTAGTGTTCCGTGTAGAAATATTGTTAGTGGGAATGAAAACATAGTGGCACCACCGGAAGTGAAAGCTGAAGGCAGACCAAAACCCCGGTTTCCTTTGCGCACGGGTGCTACGGAGATTGGAGAGTTACAGTATGAAGTCACTAATTTAAAATCAATCAAATTGCTAATGGCGTGTGTCCCAGTGAATGTTAACTAACACAGTCATGGACAGACTCTGCTAGTTATGGTGATGTTAAACCTGCACTATGTAACTTTCCTCTTCTACCCCGGATTTGAACCCGGTTTCCTGAGCAAGTGCTGACATTTTTACCATTGAGCTAATAGAGCCTGCCTGCTTGCTCAGGGGATAAATTGAATCTTGTCAGATCCTGTGTCTACTAGGTGAGACATGACCTTTGACACAATCTAAATGTCTCAATAGAAGAGCAGGGAGACAAAATACAACCACCCCAATTGTGTAAGTTACGTTGTATTAACATACTCTTTCATACAGATTAGACTAAATTTAATTGTATTCATTAAAAAAAAGTTACATGGTGCCTTATTAAATTGGAGGAATTGATAAATATGCCAGTAATATAAGCCATATTTACACTGTCAGTCCAAAGGCCTATTCAAACGGGACTACAGTAGCTTTCAGGAGAGCAATTTTCACAGACATCTCTGTAAAAGTTGATATGAAAGAGAAAAGGGAACCAGGGGACCTGGTGCTGCCAGACCCCTAGTGGTTGAAATCTGAATAGCACTACGTCACGCTAAGCTTGGCCAATCAAAAAGAGGGACATGTAAGCACCATATATGGACAAAAACGTTGAACCGGGAGGAAAAATGTTGACCGGGAGGAAAAGAGGGACCGACAAAGCCTCATGTAGGCCGACCCCTTGGGTCTGGCAAAAAGAGTAAGACCCTTAGCGATATATAAATAAAATTGCTTTGGACTGTCATAACCTGCGGTCATTTAATGGGCATTTTACAGTAAACAAAACAAAACCTGGAATCTTCACTGAGTGTGTTGTGTGACCGTCATGGCTGATATGTTTAGGATAAAAATCACAGAGATTTTCTTGGCCTCAACCATACAACCCATCTAACCCCTGCTCATTTTGCTAGGGTTGGATGGCTCAGGGTTGAGGACAGAGTACGGCAACTTGCAATGGGCCTGGTCTACAAGATACATCACAACATTGAGATACCCATGTACCTGTCAAAATACTTCAAAAACTTTCATGAAGTCCACAATCACAACACCAGAGGCAGCACCACTGATCATGTTCAACCCAGATTTGGCACAAACAAAGGGAATGAACTCGTTCTCATGCTATGCAACACAAATGTGGAATGCCCTACCAAAAGGAGTAAAGGAGTGTAAATCCTACTCACTTTCAAAACAGCCCTAAAAAAAACACCTTCGATTCCAAACTGGCCCGTCAAAGCCTTAACGGTTAACCTAACCCCCCCCCCCTCCTCGAACTTTATTGTATACATTCTTGTTTTTCATACCAGTCACCTGTAAGCTGATTGTATGACGTTCTGCATTGTAGTGTATATCTGTCTGTTTTCTTAAATGTCATCATGATTTGAGTGTGTGGGGATCTCATTTTAAATAAGCCATTGTGCTTTTATGAGCGATCAGTTTAAAGGACCTACAGTGTATTATTGGAAAATTTACTTCCATACACTGTTTCCATGTCTTTCTAAATAAAGTGCTTCAATCAATCAATCAATCAAACAGAGATTCTCTGGTCATAATTACATTGCCCAACCTCCCCCTATAAAACTAGTTATGTCCAAATAGGATTTAAGTGTAATCTGTGATCCTGAGTAATTTGTAATCTGTGATCCTGAGTGATTAGCAAACTGACACAAACAAAAGTAACTGCATGGCTCTGTAGGCAATCACATTAATCAATCAATGTGAACTTCATCACATGACTGATTTTCACATTTCACAGAAAATCATTGTATATTTCCAAGATAAGGTTCACTGATGGGTGAAGGGTGATATTCAATTGCTGTGCTCTGTCTGTACATGGGTTTGCAGAGCGAGAATATCAACCATCAACTGTAGAGACAAGTCTCCCTCTGCTGTTCATTCACAATACATAATATCAGAAATACAATATACTGTGTGTGACTGTGTGTGTGTGTGTGTGTGTGTGTGTGCGTGCGTGCGTGCACACACACGTGAGTGCGTGCTTGCTAGGGCTGGGCAATATATAATATATCAATATCAATATATGATATATCAATATCAATATTGTGATATGAGACAGAATGTAATATGTGATATGGCATACGTGTTTCCCCAGTTTTAAAGGACAAGACCACTTTGGTAGAGGTTTGGGTTGTGTAGTTACCTTGCCATGATGTAACTCCAAAGGTGGACAAGAAATCTAAAATAATTGCTCCATTGATTAGAGATTGATAATTCAAAATATGCTCCTCATTGACTTACATTGTACGGTGAAACAGCTCTCAAAGTCACACTTTTAGCACGTAAACGAACACAAACAAAGTAGATTCAGACAATATAGAACATCACCAAACCCAGTACTGTTATTTTTTTAAATACAAATGTCAACTTCCTGCTGATTTTACTATTTGAAGATCCGGATCCGCGGATCCAGTCCGGGTTTTCTTCTTAATAAAAATAGCTAAATCAACAGGAAGTTAACATTTTATTAAAAAAACAAACAGTACTGGGTTTGGTGATGTTCTATATTGTCTGAATCAGCTTTGTTTGCGTTTGTTTATGTGCTAAAAGTGTGACTTTGATAGCTGTTTCACCGTACAATGTAAGTCAATGAGGAGCATATTTTGAATTATCAATTTCTAATCTGCTCCTCATTGACTTTCATTGTACGGTGAAGAGGCTCAGGAGGAGCTCTTTTAGCCCGTAAACCAACACAAATAAATCTGATTCCGACAATATAGATAGAACATTACCAAACTCTGTACTATTTATTTTATTTAAATAAAACTTCCCTTTGATTGAACTATTTTTATTAGGAAGAAAACCTGTACTGGATCAGCGGGATCTGGATCTTCAAATAGTAAAATCAACAGGAAGTTGACATTTATATAAAATAAAAAAAATGTCGTGGGTTTGGTGGTGTTCTATATTGTTGGAATCCGCTTTGTTTGCTTTCGTTTACAAGCTAAAAGAGCTCCTCCCGAGTCTCTTCACTGTACAATGTAAGTCAATGAGGAATCAATGGAGCAATTATTTTTGATTTCTTGTCCACCTTTGGAGTTACATCAAGGCAAATACACAACCCAAACCTCTACCAAAGTGTCCTAGTCCTTTAAAAGCTGTATTACAGTGAGGTGATGTAATTTCCTGAACTTACCTGACTGTTCTAATATTTGCCTTTAACCCACATAATTATATTATTACTAATGATTATTGATCAAAAATCTAAATGTTTCTTATTTTTGTGAAATAAATAATCATCCCCACAATATTGTCACAATATCTGACTTTGTCCATATCACCTAGCTTAGTGCACACCTGTGTTTGTGTGCACTTGTATGCATTATGTACAGGTATGTGTGTCACTTTCTGATATTCACCATGAAAGATGCTGTTGTCTGACAGGAAGTGCCGGCGATACTGCGGCTCTTTCCTGTCCACCATCCGGGAGCTCATGATGAGAGGAAGAAGAGGAGAGAGACTGAAGCGCCTGTGAAAGAGAGGAGTGAGTTTGGTCAGATCAGATGTAAACCAAATTATGCTACAGCAGTCTCAAAGAATAACACGTTTATGTTTGACATTTGGACACTAACCTGATATGACATTCCTACCCTTCATAGGAGCATAGTTAGACGTGTTATTTGTCTTTTTGTATTTGGTATTCATCTGAGGTTTTTATTGAACTCTGCCATAGTCTTTCAATATATTTAAAAGTCTGCAATAGTCTATTAAACACATGGAAATACCCACATTTGTGTCCCTTTTTCAAAAATGTAAAAGGAGGGTGGGTTACTTACATGGCATTTTAGTTATAATACAAGGACTAGACAGTCAAAACAGACATGTTAATATGTCATGAATGACATGATATCAGGCTCCTCACAGGATAACTCTTGCCAGAGTTGGAGAACACCAGACACAGAAACTTTTAAATAATTAATGTTAAGTTGGAGTGGTTGTTTAATTATGAGGTATTTAAGACGGCACATTTTGTTTCTGGAGCCTGGAGTAGAAGACAATCTCATCTCTTCAAATAGGTTCATGTCCGGACCGGTCTCCTGTTAAGATGTAGGTGTGAGTTCCAATGTTGTATTTTAAGTTGTATTTATGTAATCTGCCATGTAAGTATGAAGCTTGAGTGTTTTAGTTTGTTGTTCGTTTGATCATTGTTTGTGAATTATCATGTCGGTTTATTGTTTATGTCAAATGAAATGTAAAAGTGTCCTGTAAGTCCATATGCGCTGGGCTTTCTTCGAAGCATGACACTTTAAAATCATCATCATCATGTAAACCTTTTGTTACACAAAAAAGTTTATATATTTTTGTCGGAAAAAAGTGCAGAAGAATGTGTTACAAACTTGCATGTCACACAGGGCAGTGATCTAACACCTTTCACCTTCAACCCTTAACCATTCAAGTACTGCTGCTATTACAGAATACCTCTGCACCCTTTAACTGTCTCAGTACACACCTCTTAACACACCAGATATTAGATACATAATGCTTTTTGCTGGTCCACAGCCTTCATCCAACCATCTCTTATCATTGTAACCCAATCTTATTTGTCCATTACTTTGTCACTCATGACTTTTGGAAATTCTCTTTTCATTCATCTGCCTTTTCGGGGTGCAAGAGTTAATCAAAGTGACTAATAGATTTAATCGATTATAAAACATTATACATTTTTCGAAAATAATCAATTTTTAAAAATAAATTTCAAAATAGCACAAATATAAGTTCTACAGGCTCGACACGAGATGCATATTTTTACGCGACACTGTTGTACAACGAAGTATAAAATAGGGCTTATGTGGTTAATCAGACCATCAGATCAATTTGGAATTTCTTATGTTGATTTGTTGATATAATAAATAAATAAAAACACGCTTCAATCAAGACCATTTGATGAATCGAAAATGTAATCGACAGAATAATCACTAGGAAAATGATCAATAGTTGCTACTGTCTGCTCCCTTTTGAACCCCTCGCCTCTCTGAATCCTTCTTTCACTGCTTGGTGGTTCACACCTGTCCCTTGTCCATCGACCTGTGATTTATTACCCACCCCTCCAGACACATACACATGAGCACACCAGGAGGTGCATAGATCCGGAAGGACTCGGAGCCACTGTGACAGTTAAAGGGTGTCTGATGGCAGCTGATCTGAGGAGAAACTTGTATCTCAAGCTCGTGTGACTTGTGTGCCAGGGGTTAGAGGTCAGGGGTCAAACCGAAGTCAGGTAAAAGTACTTTAACCTGCTCCTCCCTCTCTTTTAATACCTGCCATCAATGGTATGTCTGCAAACTGAGCACAGGAACATTATCTGAGCACTGGTCTGGGTCTGACCTTGTACTCTTTGCTATCGGTTTCTTGTGATGTGGATGATCTAGGAACCACTTATACACTTAACCACTTATACCTATGTAGTTCATTGCGTGATGAATAGTGAAAATTGCCAATCTGTAAGCGTATGTGTCGCAATGTGATGCATTATTTATAAGCTCTGCTAATTTAGCAATTTTTTTGAACATTTTGAAGACATTTTTGATTGTCTACTACACCCAACCTGCCAAGTCTAACAATTTTATCTATTTATTCTGACCTCTTCTGTGAGGACAAATGAGAGCCAGAAATACATGCACCAAGCAGACTATGTCCGCTGTTTTGAGGAGACTGTCGGGTGGTGTATTTAAATGTTTTATCTAAAGTTGCACTTTTTGTAATTCACTGTGGATAACATGGATATGTCCTGAGACAAACTTTCACAAAGTGTTTAATTTTGGCCTACATGGAGAGCTTAAATGCATGCATAAATGCAAACGTGACTTATATTACCATGTAATGTTCCAGTTCAGTAACATACCGCCTAAATATAAGCTAGCTTGTTAAGGAATAATGACTCAAAATTGCTGTTTGTTTTGCAGATCAAGGTTCAGCAGAGGTAGTAGATGACTTAGGTCATTGTTTGAACGGCGTTATTGGTAGGTAGTTTAATTATGGTTAGATTATGAAAACACACACACACACACACACACAAACACACACACACCCATGCACCCCCCCCCCCCCACACACACACACACACACACACACACACACACACACACACACACACCCCCCCCCCCCCCCACACACACACACACACACACACACACACACACACACACACACACACACACACACACACGACACAAGCAGAAGCAGAAGTTTGGCAAGGAAGGGGTTTGTAAAAGTTCTCTATAATAAAGGATGAGGCAGGTACACTTTTGAACTCAACTAGAATTCCAGCAAAGTAAATTCCCACTGAGGTGTGAATAATGCCAATTACATTGCGCTTCATAGTATCTTAGGGGTTTCATCAGAAGTAGGTGGTAGGGGTTTCATCCACAAGTAGACTTTATTGAATGAATACTATTACTATAAACACAACATTCAACATTATGCTAATAGTAAGTAAAAGAAGAATAAATAAAAGGTTGGCCAGTGTCCCAAATTCTATGAATTTAAATATTGTGGCCTGTACACTGTGGGAGGCAGGCACTGGCATATCAACTTCTGTTTTAACAAAAGCACACAATTGATGTTCAGTTTAAATACATCAGCTAGCCTATCTAAAAGTGCATGCTACACATGTGTGACCTGTGAACAAGGGAAAGGACTGATGAGAAAGACTGCATGTGTTTTTCACCTCCAGTGTGAACTGTGAACGTTGTTGTCATGGTCATGGCGAGGTAGTTGGTAATATGAACCTGGCTCTTTTCCGTGTCTGTAACTCTAGTGGCTCATCCATGGGAAGGCCTCTAACTCCCCAGGGAATACAATCTGTTCTTTCCTGTCTAACGGGCAAGTGGGAGTGAATGAACCTCATAAAATATGCTCCCCTACCACACTGTTGCTCTCTGTCTCCGACTCTGGCACAGAGTTGGATGAGAATGCCCCAAGTTACAGTTTTGTTGCTGTGGTTGGTTACCTGAATAGGACTACAGTAATTTAATATGAAACACAAGCACATATTTTTTATCACAGATCTTGGATTTTTAATTTTTTATCATTTCACATTTTGACACCAGAAGACACTATTTTATATAAATATAAATGCATAATATGAATGCATTGCTGTATTAAAATGTTGACATTTTTAGACATTTTACAAAACAAGATCTAAGATCTTTCTAAAAAAAAGAAAAGAAAAAATCTGTCACACACAAACAGAAAGCAACATCAGCATTCATCTCAATTGAAGCACCAGCTGTGGCGTTTGAGATAACTCAATAAGTCAAAGGTGATCAATACCACAGTGACAGTCAGTACTCAGTCCAGCCTCATTAGATTAAGTGTGTGTGTGTGTGTGTGTGTGTGTGTGTGTGTGTGTGTGTGTGTGTGTGTGTGTGTGTGTGTGTGTGTGTGTGTGTGTGTGTGTGTGTGTGTGTGTGTGTGTGTGTGTGTGTGTGCGCGTGCGTGCGTGCGTGCGTGCGTATGTGTGTGCAAAAGGGATTATCAAAAGTTGTCATACTTATAGGAGATCAGCCATCCATTTTAAAATATTCCCACACACCTGATGATGATTCTATAAAGGTAGAGGACATTCAGTTGTCTAACCCTTCGCATATACCAATCCAAAGGCTTTAATAGCCTTCATATTAGGACAGCGTCATGATTGGTTTCCAAAGCAGCAGGTGTAGGTTTATTAGCGGATCAAATAGTAAAATGAACAGATAGTTGCCTTATAATGTTATCATCATAATGTGAGAGAGAGAGAGAGAGAGAGTTACTATGGGAAGTGATAACATTATGTTTTAGCGATAGCGAGTCAGTGCTCATTCAGGGAGTGTCTGAGCTGATACAGACTAGGGAACCTCAAGGCATTGAAGGCTACAGGGTTATTGGAAGTCAGGTTACAGAGTATTAGGATCAACAATCTGAGCCAAAAAGGCCAACATTGTGAACATGGAATACAGCTCAACCCAGGGGATGGTGGCTGGGAAAGCCTCACAAGTTTCAGAAAATCAAACATGATAAGTTTTTGTGATGTTCAGGGTTAAGAATCTATAGGCAAACTAAAACAAAATGAGAACATTCATTTTGTGAATATTATTGTTACTATATTATAACATTATATTATTAATGTTTTATATTAAGTGCCAATTTTAACTAGCTTTGGCGCCTAAACTACACTTATTTTAACATGGCTGTGCATGTGTCTCTGTGTACACGTGCTATTGTGTGCAGAGGATAGTGGGTGATTGGGGGCATGTTTTAACTGGGGGTGGGTAAGGTCATTGGGTTAATCATCAGATCTATTTCAAGCCAAAAGGTCTTTGGTCTTTTAGGTTTAGACTTTAACCATCTACTACACGGTCTGCTTAACTGGTTCACAGACAAGGAACTAAGGTCTGTTTACTTTCTGGAAGAAGAGAAGTTGATGGGGAGAATCTTGGCTGCTTGACTGCACAAGAATGTCATGTTGCACCAAGACAGAACACAATAGGCAGAACATGAGCCTACTCACTTAAATGTACAGTATCCAACTTTAATGGAAATAACTGGATTTAAGCAAATCTATTAAGTAATGCACTCTCACACTCATGTTATTCACATGTCAACAGAAGTATGAAAAACTGAATGATGAATCTGTGAATGTGTGTGTGTGTGTGTGTGTGTGTGTGTGTGTGTGTGTGTGTGTGTGTGTGTGTGTGTGTGTGTGTGTGTGTGTGTGTGTGTGTGTGTGTGTGTGTGTGTGTGTGTGTGTGTGTGTGTGTGTGCATGTGCGTGCATGTGTGTGTGTCTGTCTGTCTGTCTGTCTGTCTGTCTGTCTCTTTCTCTGTCTCTGTCTCTATTTTTCCAACCTCTGTCTCTCCTCCCTTCCTTTCCTCCATGCATAGTACTTCAATTATTCATAAGGGATCACAGCACCAACAAAGGGTCTTGTATCCACTCATAAAACCCTACACCACCACGGTGCCCAGCTAACTGATACTCTCCATAACGCTTGAGTCACATAACAAGAGAGTCACTTTACGGCTGATGCATTCCTTTACACCAAAGCAAAAGTGGAATAAAACAGTCAAAACAAAATAATGTATGTACATTACAACTGAAAGGGAATAAATACATGTGTAAACAGAGCTGTGTTGTACATTGCATCTCCCTCTCTCTCTCACACTCACTCTCACTCTCTCTCTGTGTCTCACTCTCTCTCACACACGCACACACACACACACACACACACACACACACACACACACACACACACACACACACACACACACACACACACACACACACACACACACACACACACACACACACACACACACACACACACACACACTTAAACAAAAATCCCCATGGACTTGCTCTCTGAGGGGAGTGTCCTGTCCCTTTATTTCTGAGATGGCTACCGGCTGAGTGTAATAAAGGCCTTTGTTATCCTCCATCACTGCTGCTCTGCTTCAACTGCCAAATGATTAAAGTACTAACTTTATCACCACTATTAACGTTGTCACTCAAGTAGATGAAATGTTGATGAATTGTTGAGTTTACTGTCAATAATTAAAAGGCACAAACAAAAGTCTAGTACAGTATGTAGGCCTACTGTAGGTAGGCATAGGTCTAACTATGACTCTTTTTATGTTAGATACTGAAAATGTCACATCTATTCGAAAGTGATCCATGGTCCTGATTACTATGGTCCTTGTTAATTTACAGTGGCTATAGATAGGGCCCAGTTTGGGGCAAACTATCACTGCAGGTGCCCCAGATGTGAGGGTGAACAGGTGCATTTCTGTTTATAAAGTGAATGACAAAAGGATATTGAAATGACACAAGGTGTAATAGGCTAAACTGCTATCCTCTGGGTAGAAGAAATATAAATACAACGCTTCTAAAAAATAAATGCTGCTAAATGTGTTTTCAATGTTTACATGCTGTTAGCCTTTCATACAAAAATAATTTAGACCTCTACTTACTTGTGTTTCCGATAGAGCTACAGCTCTCTCTTGTCACTTTCACCAAAACAATAATCCTTTGGGATCCTTTCTTCAGTGCCATGGGGCACAAGAGTGAGACACGTTAGCAGGAGAGAACTGTCCCCACAACTTCACTCACTGTAGGCAAGCCTACCAGTACCGCCACAAGCACGCTCCTTTTTCAAATGAGTGGCCAACGAGTCACAACAAAATCCGGAATGGAACGGGATCGGACTACTCCTTTGGCTTGCTTTCTACAGATTGTTTGTTTACTCACTAAATCACTGATTTTAGGTCAATGTTAGAGAAGGCATTAAGAGGAAAAAAAGTACTCGTATGAGATGTAAAAAATAAGATCTGGAATCTTGAATTGAACACATATTACATTAAGATTTCTACAAATGGCAATATTATGTAAGACATCTGTTTTGAGGTTATCAGTGGTTGAAATCCAATAAATTAGTATAAATACTCACTGTCAAAATAGTACTATAATAGTGAGTAAAATAGTACAAAATAATACCCGTACTGTAGGCTACTTTTAGCTGTAGGCCTACTGTACTTTTATTGTAGCAAATATGACCTGTAGGCTACATGTGTGCCATTGCACAATAAACGTCGTTCCCATAAGTTTTTGAACAAAACTAGAATACAAACTTGAAAAAAAAATGTGAACCTTCACAGTTCACAAAGGACCCAAATCACAGTTTGTGTTCAGTAGATCAGAAAGCAGTGCCTTGTTAACAGTAAAATCCGTAGTTTCCTTCCCACTGTTTCCTCAGTGACAGTTCAAAGTCTGGCAACACCAGCCATCAGCTTTAAATGCACCTTACAATTCAAACAAATCCACCAATCAGATGCCACCATTGCAGTAACAGCAGCTAGTAACATTTACACAACAAAAGAAAGACTAGCTGATTCATAGTCTCCCCCTTCCTCACCCCTCCACCCTGGCTCCTCCTCTCTTGCCTTTATGCATGGACCCAAAATCCCCTTCCACCCCTCTTCTCCCCTCACTCTAATCTGCTTGTGGCCATTAGATTAGGTTGACAAAGCATTACCTTTCACTACATAGCTCCCCAGCACCCCCCCACCACACACACATCTATGACAATTCTCCTGGGTACCATATGTATTCTTTAGATTATGCACCCTCACTGTTGTCTAAAAATCATCTAAACATTTCCCATCTGAGCTTTTTGTTTATTTTACCAATACAGTAACTTCTGATTTTCATGAAGTTACAATCAAGGCCAATTACTCTGATGTCCCTTGTGTGTTGGAGGATAAGTGCTCTAATATCTTAGTCAGGTCTAAAAGCTATCTTTTATGAGTCCCTAAAGAGCGTCCTCCTCATCACACACACAAGATTCCCAGGGGGTTGTGGGGCATTATAGATTCACCCCTTGATACGCTTTGTCTTTCAAATTTGGCGTTTCTATAGCAACAGTGGGGGGCCAGTGCACCCCCACATTTTGCACATCATTAAAATAAATCCCCCTCTGCTTTTTGAGAGGAGTGTTTCACAGACACACACACAGAGAGGTACAGAGGGATTTGGGGTCGTGGTTGGAAAAGGGACATGAAAGCCAGAGAGATAAGTATTACATTTGAGACAAAGATTGATAATGATGGCATTTGTATCAATTTGAATGGATGTTAGTAGAAGACAAGTGATTTAGCAAGGGTTACAACTGAAATCTTCTGTTTATAACTCTGTCGATATCCACTCATCGATATATTAGATACCCGTATCTAGTCCATTCATCCAAAGTGATTTTTTTATTCCGCATTCCAAGCCAACAAAATCCCAGCTAACTCAGGGGGGTCAACCTGAACTTCTCTTTGATTCTTTGGGTTTTACCTAGAACCATGCATCACTTGTTGGTCACTGAATTGATCAATCATTCAATGAATTCCTCGTAAAGAGCCTCATTATGAATCTGAGCAATGTATTGTCTTTAACAGCCTTTGAAGCCCTCTCGCGTAGGCTGTCTTCCTTCCACAGTCCTCGCCCCTTCTTTTCGGCTTTAACCTCTGCCTTAAGAAGCCGTTTGTGTAGCCGCCAACAGAGATGAGAGTCCGAGGGCAGTCCTGAGATAGGCACAGTGCGTGCCAGACCCAGTTTAAGTAGCTCTTCATTCACACATTGGCTCCACATTGACCCCTGCTGGAGAGAGAGCAGGTGGTCACTTCAAGATGAAACTTCAAAACTCAACATCATTGTTGTCTACATTCAAATAAACCCCTCTTGATTCTCTTGACTCTGAGGTAACAGATTTAGAGTCAAGCGAATTACAGCATTCTCATTCTGTGCTTTACCTTGCTGTAAGACAACAAACAGTGTAGTGTGTTCTCCTCTCGACTGATCAGCTTCAGCCAGACTACAGGAGCAGCAGCCAGGTGCTTCTTCATCCATGCTGTCCCCTCCGGTGTCACCTCCACTCCTGCTAGACGCACTGCAAGTGAAGAGGTGCGCACACCTGAGAATGACAAAGGAGGGTCATGTGCAGTTAGCTGTTAGTTGTGCAGCAGTGTGGATACATAAAATATGCCAGTTGCATTGTCATGTGTGTCACTATTCTGGTAGTGACACATACTAGCTAACTAAGCATAACTACGAGACAATAAAAAAAAACTGTATGCTGACTTGACTTTGTCCCGAGTTTTTGTGCATTCTCGTCTCACAGGCTTCTATGGATCATGACAACGGATAACTTCGGCTACGGATCAAGGGTTTCCAAGGATTTTGGCTATAGACTGTAATTATTATTGTTATTGCTGCTGTACATCTCTCTCTCTCGCTCTGTCTCTTTCTCTCTCTCTCACTCTCAGCCCAAACCAGTCAAGGAAGATGGCCTCCCACCTCAAGCCAGATTCTTCCCATTAAAAGGCAGTTTATATTTGCCGCTCTCACATGTATTACATACATACAGGGGACATTTTGGATCTCTGTAAGAACATGGTCTTGAACTACTGCACATCTATTTATCTATTTGGTAGTCCTTGTGATTTAAGCCCAATACATACTGTGTCCGTTCAAAAATAATCTTAGTTCGGACGTCGGTTGGATTGTTTTTTAACATTGAACATGACGTAACAATGTCACGTTTTGGGACATTACACACCAGTTAACATTGAACTTGAAAGTACCACAAGCATATATAGGATAGGATGTAAGCCCCTTTAGCCTTATAAATACAATTGATTTGCCTTTACTATGTCCTTTGTCTTAATGCAAAGGACACAGTCCCCAAAGAATGGCCTTCAGGCTTAACACAGTCAGAGGTCAAATGGTACAACGGTAACACTTGTAACTAGTTTATAGAACAGCCTTTCATGCGAATTCACCTCAGTGAGGGTGCTGATGGGGCATTTCCTGGAGTGGATGAATAAGCTAACTCAGTTGTACAACATAGACAGTGCCGTAATTTAATAAAGTAGCCCAATTGTTGCGACTAACAAGCTTACCAGGCAATCTCACTCATGTATATAACACAATAAATGCTATTTTTAAAGTTAGCAGTTGAGTGTCTTGCTCAGAGACATGGGGCGGGGGGGGGGCAACGGTGACCTTCTGACTTCTGACCAGACTGCCTCGATATCCACTAAGCTTCGGACTAGAGTTGCACCGATATGACTTATTTCACGTATCGGATATCGGACATGACATAACCGATCCACATTCCGATAAAAAGTAAAGTAAAAAAAAAAAATCTAAGTATGCACATTGTTTTAATTTATTATTTGTAGGTATTTTCTTTTGGTGATAGATCATAGTGTATTTGTTTTTTTTCTACTGTTATTGTACTTTAAAATATTCAGTAATTAATTGAAAGGTAATGCATTTTTTTTTGTATTTAAAGTTTTGCTCGGATATCGGCATATATATCGGATATCGAAAAATATCCTAATTGATATATCGGATCGGATCGGAATTGGAGCGGCACCTTCTTAGCAGGGAGTGTTTGGCGCGCGAGGAGTAGGACGAAGGCTCTACGTCCTCCCGGTGGGGGCTCCTCACTGGCAGGCGAGTCAGTAGGATACAACAGCAGTGACAACACAGAAATGTGTGTGGGGGGAATTAATTGGCATAACGACTAAATTGGGGAGAAAAAAAGGGGGGAAAAAAATTATTGGCTACTCTAAATGAATTTTAAAAAATCTAATAAAACTATTTGTAAATATTTCACATTTTATGTGTCTCAGTACTATTATAGTGTAATGCGCTAACCTCATACAGATACCTAATAAATACAAATGTTCTTCTGGCCATGATTAATTGATTGAGAAACGTATCTACATCTGTAATGACTTACATGAACATTCTTTCTATTTTTCGTAGCTTTTCTTTCAATTGCGTATGTATGTGTGTATGTATGTATGTATGTATGTATGTATGTATGTATGTATGTATGTATGTATGTATGTATGTATGTATGTATGTATGTGTGTGTGTGTGTGCGTGTGTGTGTGTGTGTGCGTGCACGCGTGCATATGTGTGTTGTCTTCCTTACATTTTGAAAGTAGATGGGACAGGATGGGGAGGTATATTGGAACATGTTCCACTTCCAGTCCTTTATCTGTGATGGTATGAAGTCTCCCACGAAGGCTCACATTCCTCTCAATAAATCGAGTAGGGATCTCAGACACAGCTCCAAACTTGGTGATCTAAACAGGTTAATTAGACCATGGTGATCTAAACAGGTTAATTAGACCATGGTGATCTAAACAGGTTAATTAGACCATGGTGATCTAAACAGGTTAATTTGACCATAGTGATCTAAACAGGTTAATTTGACCATAGTGACAAAAACTCGTCTCTCCATCTGGTAAAACATTTTATGTTAAAGAACATCCATGTTAGAACATGATCAGGAAAGAATTGGCATGGTGCAAGGGGCTATTATTATGAATCAGTAAGACTGTGGAAAGCTTAAACTTTTGATTTATTGATTACTTTATTATCATGTTTGTTAACAGTAGCCAAAGTACAGTAAAAAAAAGGCCATGCTTTCCATTCTAGAGTGTCAGTGAGTGGGTATCTAACTAAATACCATTACATTTTGAAAGCGTGCCATTTATTAGACTATCCCTGGTCGTTCACCTTGATCTGAGATAGCTTACCAGTCTGATACTCCTTGCTAATACAATAACACCAGCAATTGCGAGTCCAGTACTAATGTTCTGCGTGGAAGACAAGAGAACAGAAGCCTGTTTAGATTGACAGTGATCCAACTATGAGTTGTGTTGTGTGTCAGATTTCATGGAAGAAGACAATGATGTCGTGCTTCATACCCGCACAAATGTTAAATTATCATCGGCAAACTGAGATATTACAGACACCAAGTTGTGAGAAGACGACTCATCTTCTTTCTGTATTTTCTTCTCTGTTTCGTGTTGTGTCTCAGGCAGCATATTGTTGATATTCCGGGAACACTGGCGTCGCTCCGCCCATGTGACCCTGCGTCACCAAGCTTTACACCACGCCCACACCCATAGAGAGAGAGAGAGTTCCGTCACACTTAGATCTCGCCGCAAAGCGGGCTGCTATAGGCTGTAGTTCCAAACATTGGAACTTCCTCATTGAGATAGACAGAGCATTTCTGCATTCCATTCTACGATGGGAGTCTATGCTAGACTAGTGTCGTCACTACTAGGTTAAGCCGGGTCTGCCAGGGAGGAAAGCCGCCCATGTGACGGTGGCAGTGTTGCCAAGTCTATGAAAACAAGCCCAAAAGAAGCGACTATAGGCCGTGACGTAGATCGGCTATTTTCAAATAGCCGACGCTCAGTCGGATATTGTAGATCTACAAGCTCACAACGTGTCGCATCGCGACGCGTTATGAGCTTGTAAATTGGCTATTTTCAACAACAAATAAAAAAAAAATCATTTTATTTGAACACTAATCTGGTACAGGAGTCATAAAATACTTTTAGATGGGTGGGGGGTCCGTGGACAAAATATACATTAATTTGGGGGTCCTTGAGAACCAATGTTTTAAACAACATTTAGGAAGCAAGCCCAAAATAAGAAACAACCCAAAAAAACCGCAAGGTTCCTGCAACTACCAATATTTACAAGCAACTTTACAGAAAAAGAAGCCCAGAGTCGCTTATAATACGCGGACATGGCGGTGGTGGGTGGTGCGGGGAAAGGGTGGGTATATGCATTTGACAGGTGGCTTTGGAAATGTCTCCATCATGTGGTTTGGTTTGGCCACGACAAGTTAGAGAAAATATGTTAGGCTACCCTTGATTTGATTTGATTTTGGTCAAATTAATACAAGTAGGCCCAGGATAAACTCATAAAAAGCGTAATGAAACACTTGTTTCCAACGTGGTCCCTTACCAATACCACCACACTCAGTCAGAACAAAAAAGAAGCTGAAGAACTTGGTTTAAGACCCCCCCCCCCCCATTTTGTAAAATATTGGTTAACTAGGCAAGTGGACACGATATTTCGTAACCATAAAGGGAATTACAGTCCTATATTTTGAACCACATGTTCCGTTTAAATGTGTAAAACCCGTGCAAACATGTACTTATTATGTATTTATTTGTTTATTTTATCTAGCCTTCATTTACCCAGGGAAACCCTTTGAAACAATTGGGTCTCTCTCACACCCTCGTTGAATCCCAGTGATGACGGGGTGTGAAAGCCACTCCACCCTGAGATTGTAATTATAATTTGTCTCTGTTTCTTCCTGTCTGAGAATTAGCTTCACAATGCAAGGTGTGGTGACAGAGCAGAGCCGGCCATTTGTCTGACAATGGACACCCAAGTACCACCTGTCTTTTGTGCTAGAAACATCCCAATAAGGCAATGCGCATGACATCACCTTCACTGTGCGTGCACTAGCTCTCAGTCTAGTAGCCAGAGAGAGGGAGAGTGTGTGTGTGTGTGTGTGTGTGTGTGTGTGTGTGTGTGTGTGTGTGTGTGCGTGCGTGCGTGCGTGCGTGCGTGCGTGCGTGCGTGCGTGCGTGCGTGCGTGCGTGCGTGCGTGCGTGCGTGCGTGTTCAGTGTTCAGTGTTGCCATGTCGACTTATAGCGACTTTGGGCTTATTTTTCTGTAAAGTTGCATGTAAAAATTGGTAGTTGGGGGTTGCGGTATTTTGGGATTGTTTCTAAAGTGTACTTTCTTATTTAGACTTGTTTCCAAATGTTTTAATTATTATTTAAACCAGTGGTTCTCAAATATTTTCATGAAAATGTTTTCTGCCCAGGGGAGCATTTGTGTTGTTAGAATGTTTCAAAAAAAAATATTCAAAATATTTTTTGTAAATAGCAGATTTACAAGCTTTGTGATTTACGAGCTCACGTTTCTCCCTTTGAGATAGTTTTCCTAGACCTGGTTGCTTATTTCTCTCACAAAATATGGCAACACTGGTGGGGGGGGGGTATATAATAAAAAATGAAAATAAAAATTGCTGCCATGTAACTGTCTAATTACTATCTAATTACACATTCTCCGAAAGTAATCTGGGTTGATTACAGTTCCTAATTTTTCGTAATCTGATTACATAATCCAGATTAGGCTACATGTCAGTTACTACTACCCAATCCTGATGATATGACCTGTCAATCTATTAACCCTCTCAGTTGACCTCCTTTTCTGGCACAGCACTGCAAATAGACTAAAATCATGCAAACTAATGGTCCATCAGACAAAAGAACTAAACGCACATGTTCGCACATTCGTAGACTACTCGGAGTCAAAATCCAGACGCATACGACTTTCTGAGTTTGCTCCTTCAGATCACGATTTAGGTCTGTAAAGTGATATGATTAAGTAAGTGATGATGACAGATCTAATATGCTTTCATCTCGTACGGCAGTCGGCAGTGGTTCTCAACAAGTGGTTCGGGGACCACCAGTGGTCCTTGGGGGGTTCCAGGTGGTCCCCAGCTAAATGACGGAGAGTTGGTAACCAAGTGGACCCTTATAGATCTTTAAATCTGAAGAGTGTAAAATGAAACCAAATGGACCCTTACCGGGTCCTTTTGGTTTCATTTTACGCTCTCAAGAGTTACATTATTGTTAAACGTCTGCATTACTTTAAACAAATATATATATTTATTGGCATTTTCAATTATATTAAACATAACAACAGTATGGCTCTTGTGTTAATAAAATGCCTATAAATAATCAAACAAAAACAGAGCAAATAGACATCACATAGAAATACATACACATACATAGTAAACATCTGCATGACTTAATTAAATAATTGTTATTTCGATCAACGTCTGCCGGTTATCATCTCTCCTATGGTACCAACATCAATACAGCATGGAATTGTGGACAAAATCTTATCCAACGATAACAAAATATTCAAAGTCTTGGGTCTGAGAGTGTAAATCTCATTAAACAGTGGTCCGTTGGCTCAAATGCCGACTAAATAATGGACCTTGATAAGGAAAGGGTTGAAAACCACTGGCGTAAAAGTGATATGATTAAGGAGTGATGAATCTCTTGATGACAGATCTATTATGCTTTCATCTTGTACGGTATATATATAAACGGTATATAAACCTGTGAAGTCATACAGAGCTACTTGCCAGACGACGCCCCCATTACCACAAAGTGGCCAATGGGAGTTGAGAGGCAGAGTTGTCCTCCTGGCCGCCATTAAAGAATTCAATCCATGAATTGAAATAATGGAAATCTGCAGGACTCCATGGATCAGTGAGATAGGAGGAGCAGTCGATGAGTAATCCGGACAATTCGCCGTTACATCGGTTTTTAAGAGTTGTTTTTAGAGTTTCGGGGGCTCGCGGCGTTTCGGCGAAGATGAGCGCGGTGTAGCTAATTGTTTTCCATGGCTGGCTAAACGTTAGGTCTTTGGTATGTTAGCTCGTGTGCTAACAGGCTAAGACAGACCAGGGGGAGGGGAGAGTTCCTTTGCTTTGAAATTGTTTCAGATCGGCTACCAGCTAGCATTAGCAACTGTTAGCTCGCACCGGCTACTACTATTAGGCTATTGGTGGTGAAGTTTTGGTTAGCTAGCGATCGCCTCTTGTTTTCATTGCGCACACAACATAATTGCTAATATAGGATTGAAGGTTAGCCGGTCCGCGTCATGTTAACGTCGCTTATATTTGGCGTTAGCGTTACATAGCCGTAAAGCTGGCGGCCAAGTTTACACAGATTGGGACAAAAACGGTAGGATTGATGAATAACGTTAGCCTAGCGGCGAGGCTAGCGCCGGGACGGTAGAAGTTGTCAGTGCTAGTAGTAGACTAACGTTAGCTTAGCTAGCTTGTGGGCTAGCAGGTTTAGTAGCGTTTTGCTCTTTGACGTGGAATTACAAGTACATCTCACACGTTTTAGAGCGTTTCGTCACCAAGTTATAGCGGATTAATACGTTATTTCTCCTCATGGTGCTGATTGAGACAATGGACGGGGACGCTACGACGACAACAACGCAGTGAAAAGGAGGATGAGTTCGTGCTTTGTACCAAACGGGGCCAGTTTGGAGGACTGCCACTCCAACCTGTTTTGCTTGGTAAGACTCTTCTCTCTTTCTGTGTGGCTCTGTACTGTGTATGCGCTAGTTAGCTAACATTAGCGGCCATGAACATAACAACAAGGATGTGACCGTGACGTCTACCGACAGTCGGAACGGAAGTGTGTGTGTTGTGTTTCCACAGTGTTGCTCAAGGTTTTTAAATAAA
The DNA here is from genome assembly GCF_963280865.1 of Gymnoscopelus braueri. Taxonomy (NCBI): domain Eukaryota; kingdom Metazoa; phylum Chordata; class Actinopteri; order Myctophiformes; family Myctophidae; genus Gymnoscopelus; species Gymnoscopelus braueri. Next base: position 27,053,839 of record NC_137606.1, read on the forward strand.
GAAAATCGCCAACGCGTTTCGCAATGTGATAAAAACGAAGCCATTTCGAATCGTCTGGCCGAGACGCCCCTTTGAGTATGAACTATGAAGCCAGATTTTGTGAGAGAAATTAAGCAACCAGTTCTAGGAAAACTAGCCTTAAAGAAGCAACTGGGCACAAGGCCACCATGAGCACCCATATGCTGTTTACATTGAAAATAGCAGATCTGCAAGCTCGCGACGCGTTGTGAGCTTGTAGATCTGCTATTTTCAAAAAAAAAAACTGAAATAAGAGTTTGGAATACTTGGGAAGATTTTTGAAACATTGTAATACAAATCTGGAACGGGGCTCCTTGGCACAAAACATTTTAAGATGGGGGTTAGGTACAAATGCATATTAATTTGGGGGTCCATGACATGAAAATATTTGAGAACCACTGGTTAAAATAATTTTGAAGCAAAAATAAGCCCGAAGTCGCTTATAATAAGCGGACATGGCAACACTGTATGAATCACTTTGAGATTAGAGTGACGCGTAGTTGTGACGCCACGGATGCATCCTTGGCATTTTGATAGTAGGTGATAACTGAGAGGCCCGGAAAGCCATTTTGGCTAATCAGGCAACACAAGCTTTGTAACGTCAGTTCAGACACAAGTGAAGGCATCACAAGGCCTGCAACTTGCAGGATCCATGTACTTGGGTCTAATAGCCGAGGAGGCTGTGCATACATACTCGTCATACTGCACAATGCAACGCAGCGTTGTTACATACACAAGAGTTGTTGAACTTGAACAAATCAAAGTTTGTAACAAAAACATTTAAGTGACAGTTTAACATTACTTTCCGTTGGCAGCCTCAGACCAATTGGCCGATTCTTCTTCTAAATCACCCTCTTCATATTATATAACTCTTATTTAACCACTAAAACATTGAGACGTTTTTATTAAAAAAATAAATAATCTCATAGGTAGTGTTGTGTTCATCCACGCATGTAGGAGATTACTTCACCATAGTAATTACTATCATATTAATCCGGATAATTTGCTTTTAGTCACTCTGTCTCTCTAGAGTGCCTCATCATCAATTGTTGTGTTTTCAAAGTGGGGTCTGGGGGAACCCCAGGGGTCTGTGGGGGTCCCCAGCAAAATGAGTATCGGTATTAGTTCACTAATCATTTATGCAGAGCATAATCCAGTAAGAGAATGTATAGAAATAACAATTCAAATGTTATCTTTAACTCAACAACAGCATTTCATTATGGGGGTCCCTGGCACAGAACGTTTTCAAATGGGGGTCCGTGGCCTAATGCATATCTATTTGGCAGTCCTTGACATGAAAATGTTTGAGAACTACTGGTTTATAACACATGTATGAATAGCAGAGTGATGACTGTATTGTTTGCTGGTGTGATTGTGCTATGGCATGCACACAGTGTTGCAAAACTTTCCAAACTGTCATCGCTGTTCAAGTTATCACGTTTTTGGTCATGAATCTTCCTTTTACATTTTTAATTGAAAACATTGCCTGCATCCATGTGCAATGGGAGGGGATGTCGGATGGGGATATTTGCTTTTACAATTCACATGTTAATGCTGTCAGTGTTGCAGTCAACAACAGTTTGAAGTACTGAAGCAATACATTGTTATTTATTCATGCATATTCATGCTGTTTTTCTTGTTCTCTTAGGCTGATTTGACTGGAATAAAATGGCGTCGTTTTGTGTGGCAAGGACCCACATCGTCACCGATCCTGTTCCCTGTAACCGAGGAGGACCCTATCTTGTGTAGCTTCAGCCGATGTCTGGCGGCAGATGTGCTGAGTGTGTGGAGAAGGCACCACACCCCTGGCCGTAGAGAGCTCTGGCTCTTCTGGTGGGGGGATGACCCCAGTTTTGCAGAGCTCATCCATAATGAGCTCTCAAGTAAGTGCATGCTATATCGAAGGTGCTTTGTGCTGATGATGATTTTTAAGTCTGGACATATACAGTAAATTCTTTGCACACAAGTAAAAGATAAAGGTACATTTTGTTACACATGTAGCCATGGACAGTTCAGGCAGTATTTGTGATCATGATGGGAATCTCTCCTGTATGATTAGATCAGAGGCCTGTATCCCCACTATCTAAGGTCACTGTTTGAGCTCATAGATGTGTAAACAGTTTGATCATGCCTTGTTCTGGGTATTGTTCCCTGTATTAATCAGCATGAACACAGGATAGATACAAGTAAACATAGAGAGAAACTAAAATGTAAGTAAAAATATAATAAAGATATATGTATGTAGATTCAGTTTGACCTAGCCATATGCACTTGGTCTGACTGGGTTAGTATAATATTAATCTACATAAAACATAAAATCTATCAACAAAACTTTACTGCAGTAAAGGATCTGTCATGATTCTTTAGTGTACATCCCAGTAGTCCATGTGCTGCAAATGTGCCAAAATAGTTTGTTTATCATAACCTCACATCATAGTTGAACACAAAGGCACATGTTTTCATATGTAGAGATAGGTTCCAGTTATCAGGTGTCCAAAGAACCCTTTGGTTGATTAACTAAAAACAAAAATATGAGTGTATGATAGAATGTGATTTGTAAACAACACTAGCAAGATTTGATTTATTAACCCATTTAGACCTGGAAAGCGTTGTTAAATCTTAGTTTCAATCCGGTAAAGCATCTGTCATTTTAGTTGTTACCATATATCGTCACTGTCGGACAGAAACCTCTTATCTTTTTGTAAATTAAAGCCATACTTCATCACACGAGTGTCGCACAAAAGTAGTGAAAATAGCCAATCCACAAGCACGCGATGCCTTGCGTTGCGTGCTTGTAGATCGGCTATTTTCACTATTTAAATTTGTTTTTAAAATAATAATAAAAAAGGAACGGTTTTGTACATACAAGGTTTCCAGCCGACAACAACGATATATAGCAGCATGATTTAATAATATTAATAATTTGAATAAAAAAAAAATCCAAAAACGTAGGTCAGGATTTAGAAGGTGTTTTTAGAATCGGCCTCAGGTCCCAGCATTAATTGATGTCTGCTTTCAGGTGAAGAGGATGGTGAGTGGGAGAGTGGGCTGTCCTACGAGTGCCGCACTCTTCTGTTCAAAGCCATCCACAACCTGCTGGAACGTTGTCTCATGAACCGAGGCTTCGTCCGCATTGGCAAGTGGTTCGTTAAACCATACGAGAAGGAGGAGAAACCCATTAATAAAAGGTATGTGTGTCTCCTTATGTGCCTGGGCATTGCCATGTGTTTGGTAGGGTTTTCTTCATATGGGCTGGCATCATAAGAAGCATTTTTTATGACACTTTATTTCTAAGTAGCCAAAACAAATCATGTTTTCAGCTGTGTTTTTAATAATAAGACATGTTAATTCCTAGTCCGAAGAAGAGCAGTCTGCTCAAAAAGTTGTAAAAGGGAGCTTCAGTGTCCGAACTTGTATTATTTGTTATGTTCTGCCTTGCTAATGAACCATTTCAACCTGGCAGTGGCATCCCTATTTTAGGCATGCCAATCTAGACAACATTTTTCGAAAAATATATAAATGGCAGATCTACTAGCTCAGAACACGTCACGATGCCACACATAGCTTGTAGATCGGCTATTTTCGCCACATGACACAAGTATGAAATAGGGCTTAAGTGGTTAAAGTCCACCTATGAGGCACATATAGGGATGAGGCACATATAGGGATGAGGCACATATAGGGGACATGGTAAATGCTAACTGTTCAAATCTGGTGGCAGAATTGTATGAGTGCATATCCTGGCATAAATGCTGTGAGTGGAATTGAGAATTTGCTATGGAGGTTGACATTTATCACAGACTATGCCCAAATCAATCATGTTTGTGAACCTTCTCGGCTGGTTTTGATGTTTGTCACATTGTAATTGGCTTTCATAATTTGTAAATGGTGTTTATAGTTTTGAAGCTAGTAATTATGTGTTGCTGAATGTTTTGGAGGGTAATGAATGTCAACAGCTCTGACCCATGTTTTGACGCAGACTGTACTTGATGGCTACGCTAGTGGATAAGTTTGTAAGAGTTAGCAGAACAGCAATCAATACATTTCTATGAGGAGTCAATAGAAAGCATGTTACATTTGAACATTATGAGCTGCATTGCGTGCGTGCAAAAAAATACGCTTTTGATAAAACCAGACATTTAGAGTACATTTTTAACCGGAATGGTTAATACGTTTTAGTGGTTAGCATTTTGTATACATACAGTATAGTTCATACTGAATGCACAGGGTTCATCTAAAGTGACAGTCAGTGACACCATGAAAAACACTACAACTATGCAATGTGACTCTTGCTCTGACCCATAGAGGTAATGATGCACTGAATCCATTTCCACATAGATCTTATATGCTAAGTAATCTCAGCTCAGCCTCTACTTGAACTGAACATGCATTTAGAAGTAGATTGTCTCAATCTGGCTGAATGGCTATCATTTACCATGCTGGAATTTTTCAAGCTTAATTCTTTGCAGGGAAGTATTGGAATTCTGGAACATTGACAATCTATTCAGAAATCGTGGATTTTAATCGTGACATTGTTTCAACTAGTGTCATGGATTAAGTGTGAGAGAGTGGTCATCAACAGTTTTTATATTGATGTATTATTTATTTTGTTCTATAATGAGGTCTTCCGTCATCAGATAAAGGTGCAGAGCATCCAATATATAAGCTATTCACTATCATTTTTGATAAACCAACCCTGCAAACTACAAGGCTAGTTTGTGTTGTGATAAGATAAGTGAATCTATCCAGTGCATGCACACTGACTGCACAGTATGTCCCAGCTTGACGTGAACAAGTAGTGTACAGTACCACTCTGATATCGTATTTCTTCATCTGTTATATATATATAAATGACATAGTATTATTGCCTTATATGCATGGAGGCTGGGGAATCCTGGAGTTCCCTGTGCTGGTTAATTTGAGCCAGGGCTGTTTGGGTCTAGTGATTCATGTAGCCTTGAGTTTCTCATAATGCAAAAACAAAATTGCACAGTTACCTATGGCTGCTTTGCACACTGTCACTCCATGCCCGAGCTTTTTTCAGTTGTAACTGCTGTTGCAAAGACTTAAGGTGATTGCAGTGCCTGTTGGCTAGTGTCACCGTTACGGGCTATAAAAATGTGTGTGGGAATTGGCCCCTTTGGCCTCATTTTAGATGAAGACATCTATAAGTGGGTGTTGAGACGGCAGTGCAGCACCTCAAACAGAAAGATCCAGCAGTCTCACTGTCGCCCGTTCTCTCTGGTTGGTAAACGGGGCAGTCTTTGGAAAACGCTGAGTCTGCACTGTGGTTTTTTACAGCAACCATGTCAACAAGAACTATTTTAGTGCATTTACCCCCTCGACCATGCAGCACTTGTTAGAAAATTAAGCTGTGTAAACTGTCTAAACATTTCAAGGCTATGATAATCTCTTGATCATTATTTATGTGTCACGTTTTCACCTGTTTTTGGAAGGGTTTAGGGTAAGGTATTCTGTGGGGTCAAATTCTGCTAAAGCTTAGTCTGTTATCTGCAGTCTGACTGAAGGTCTTAGTTGGCCTCCCTGGCTATTCACCCCTTATGATCCTTGTAAGCCACCAATGTGAACTGGAGCGACTCTTTAATCATGGCATTGGCAGGATTGAAGTGAAGTGCACAACCAGGAGTTGGGCCTGTCACATCTTATTTCCTTTGACTGACATATTATCTTTATTATTATTTTTAACATGGTTTTGTCTTTTTCTGATTGACAGTGGGTTCTTTCAATTAATAACATGAATATATGAAAATAAATACTTTTAACCAAAGTTACAGCACTATCAATAATATTCATATTATATATATTAATTTCACACATGTTGCTTGGCAAGACAGTCCTTCAGCATTCCAACATAGGTATATCACTCCCGGGTTAGAGCCATGAATGATACCATTCTCAAGCTCATGCGAAATGTAATTTATTTTATCGGCAGTGCTGGCCTGGACTTTGCTTATTGTATAATTAATGACTTGACATTGTTTTTCCACCATGATTTTCCTAATAGCGATGCCTATTTGTCTTACAGTGAGCACCTTTCATGTGCCTTCACCTTCTTTGTGCATGGGGACAGCAATGTGTGCACAAGTGTGGAGATAGCCCAGCACCAGCCTGTCCAACAGCTGAGTGAGGAGCACCTTAGTATGGCCCAGCAGAGCTCCAGTCCCATGCAAGGTAGGAACATGCCGGGTATGCATATACTGATATGTACACGGAGAAAGCATGTTTACATTGGGTAGGAATTGTTGATGACACGTGGCTTATTTGGTTTTCCACAGCTAGTCCTAACCCTGTTTGACAGCTTTCAAAGATCATGGCATTTGTTATGACGTGTCATTTTAATCGCACCCGAATTGGTCATTTTTACCTTCTAATCAAAAGTTTGAGCCCCAAATACCAATATCAATTTGAGAGTGCTCCGCTCATTTTAGCCACATCTGGATAGACATCTCAGTACCTGGAGACATATCATTGACAGTTTCAGACTGTTTACAACAAGATTTTGTTTCTTTTGTGAACAACTGTTGTCTTCAAATTTTTCATATAGCCATATTAACAAATAATACGGATAATAAGCATCTTATAAGGACTTATTAACTTTTTAATTCATGCTTATTAACAGGATGTTTGTATAAAGTGCTACCCTTTCTTTCTTTTTTTTCCCCAATTCCAGTCATCTTGAGCCCCTATGGCCTGAATGGGACCCTCACAGGCCAGGCCTTCAAGATGTCAGACCATCCCACCCAAAAGCTCATCGAGGAGTGGAGGCAGTTCTATCCCATCAGTCCCTGTCCCAAGGAGACCCAAGAGGACAAGATGGAAGACCCGGACTGGGAGGATGACTCATTGGCTGCTGTTGAAGTCCTCGTCGGTAAGAAGTGGTCTGATTTGGTTTATGAAAGCTGGTAATGATGTACTGCCAGTGATAAAGTTGAGCTTTAACACAGATTCGTAAGTTGTTGAGGTAAAGTAAGTAACGGACTATGTTTGTGCTTCTCCAGCGGGTGTGAGGATGGTGTACCCTGCCTGCCTGGTGCTTATTCCCATGTCGGACCTGCCTGCCATGGCTCCCCAGAGCTCTATAAACCCGTCGGGCAGCCTGTTTGCTGCCCCACAGGGCCAGGCTGCTCACAGAGATCCTGCCATGTCGTCTGTCACTCTCACACCTCCAACATCACCCGAGGAGGCTCAGACCGGTAAGACTTTAAGATTTATGTTCAGAGACGGTATGACCGTATTATCCTTTGAGCTCAAATGTCTGACTGTACCCTGTGCTGTTTACATTTCTGTCTAATAATGTATTCAATCAATCAATGATGTAGAGGAGACAGTGCACTCTATCACTTTAGTATGGGAAAACCGAAAATAGTGGGGATGGCGGCACCAACAACAAGACCAGCAAACCCGGCCAATTGATGGGTCTTGTCTGCATATCTTTAAGTACAATCCTACAATCATAGTCTGTTTTCTGTGAAAACGGTTCACTTTGGAACAAATAGTTATTGTATACAATTCACCAATGTTCCTAAATATTAAATGTAAATGATAATGCAGAACTTTAGATATAGACAACTCCCTATTTAAAGTAATTGGAGACTTGTCTTCTTAGTCAGAACTTACTGCCCGGTGCCATTGCCAAGATGGTGCCCGAGTGAACTGACTTCTCCTAAAGAGACTTTGATATGTTGACCTGCATTTGATCCACAAGCCTGTGGTCCAGTTGAATACGGGGCACTTCGACCCATTTTCACACACAGCATTTTCTGTGAGAATATGTATTATTTATGGGTTTGTTCTGTCTTTCCCCAGATTGTCAGCCTGCCCAGAGGTGGCTAAAATTGTCCTGTGCCTCAGACAGCTACAGCTCCAACAGCAGGAGTCTCCATGGCGGCAAAATCCCTCGCAGGCTGGCCAGCCAGGTGGTGGAGTCTGTGTGGCAGGAGTGCAACATGAACCGCGCCAAGAACAAGTATGTCCAGAGGCTTTCCCCTCCAGCTTATTAAGCCTGATTTATACTTGCCAAAAATAGCCAATCTACAGCTCATAATGTTGTGAGTTCGTAGATCTGCTATTTTCGGCAAGCGACACCATCGCACAACGTATAAATTAACACATTCACTGGGTGAGTTTATTCATAATATACTCACCCAGTGCCAGCGATTTGTGTTTTATAACCTTTTCAACCGGTCACAGAAATGTTATATCCATTATAATCCATCATCCGGTTGTGTGTATAAACACACACGATCCATCCATCCACCAACCCCTAAAGGGTTAAGTTTTCAGAGCAGAGCTGTGTGAGGTAGTTTTCACCAGCGCAACCAGGCAGCAGGCACCATATCCGGCGATAATGCTCGTATTTATACCGCGTGAAAACTATGATGTCTGGCCAAAGCCAGTTAACTCAAGATAAAACCGGAAACAGGAAACGGTTTACGGATATTTTCACATAGGATGAGCGGAAAGCGAATGGGAAGAGAAAATGATCAAGGATGGTACAGAGAACAGCGCGATCGTTTATTAAACCACAAAAAATACCCTATCCCGAGATATCTCGGGTTAGGCGGTTAACGGGTGGATTTGATATCCCGAGATATCTCGGGATTGGCGGTAAATGTGTCAAGCGTGACTGTCAGATAAAGCAGTGTCTGTATGTATTTTGGGGGGGGGGGGGGATACATGTTTTTTATTGCACACTATTCAAACAGAAATTATTGTTAAAATATTTCTTAAATAAAGAAACTGATATTTATGAAGAATCAAGCAAACAATAAGAAAATACGTTCATAAAAGCAAACGGACGAGTGTGTACTGCGTGTGCTTAGTGATGAGTTGTGTTTGTCTGATTTTTCTCGTAGGAGAAAGTTTTGTGCGCTGACCAATGGGACGTGTGAAGAGGAGCCAGACAAACCTGGAATTTGGGACTTCATAGAACCAACTCAAAGGACACAGTGCACTTGCGCAAGGTACTGTTAAGTAGCTCACATTTGCATCATTTACATGGTTCTACCCATTTTTATACTAATTAGCTACTTGAAGAGCTACCATTGTCAAAGGGCAATTTGTACCTGACCGAAAACATTTGTACCTTTCCTGTACCGCAGGCATAAGAGTCAGAAACAGCGTTCCAACAGCACCTCAGGACACCCACCCTCATCAGGCCAACCGCAGCAGCCAGCCCCTAAGCACAAGCTAGGAGACAAGCTGGAGAAGGCGGAGAAGCAGCAGAAGAGGCCCCAGACGCCTTTCCATCATCGCAGTTCGTTGAACGAAGAGCAGGTCCTCGAGCCGCCGCAGTCCCAGAGGCTTTGCCTGCGAGTGCAGGACGAGAGTTCGTACCCCAGTCTGCATCACGTGGACTCGGCCCCACCCAAAGCCCCCACGCTGCACACCCACGGCCCCCCTTCCGACCTGGCGGGCTCGCCCCAGCCCCCTCCCCTCAGCCCCCATCCCTGTGACCACGCGGAAGGTGACCCGGCGACCCAGCTGAAGAGTTCTTCCACACCCGTTCACCAGCCCTTCTACCCACCGTCGGTGGAGCCCTGTCTTCTACCTCAGAAGGCCTCGTCCGACGAGCCCCACCTGGACCCTGTGCCTATGCCCCTGCCCTTCCCCCCAGCTTACGCAGAGACCTTGGAACCCACAATCTTTGTAGGTTCAGCCATCAACCCCAATGAAGACTCTACCCACAACCCCTGGAAGTACTTCTGTCTACCCAAGAAGAAGCCTTCTGATTTCCTCACACCCCAGCTGGCTGTGGACAAAATACGAGATGACTCAGGAGGAGCCTTAGGAACAGAGAATATAGTGTCTGTCACTGAGTGAGTATTATTTTAACCTGTTAAGACCTGAGGCCGAATTCTGCGAATGGCTTCTAAATCAGTAGTTCTCACACTTTCACGATTGTTAAAAAAATAGCAGATGCTTCGTGATGCGCTACAGGCTTGTATATCTGCTATTTTTGAACAGCCAACGCAAAAATCTAAAATGACATGGATGCTTTCCCGGTTTTAAACCTGAGGCGATTAAAAAAAAAAAACTAAATCCTAACAGTTTTTTGAAAAAAAATCGAAAACTTTTTTTTTCATGATTTTTCAAAAATAGCAGATCTACAAGCTCGTAGCGCGGCACTCTGTGCCGTGCTATGAGCTTGTATAACTGCTATTTTTGAATAGCCAAAGACATCTAAAGTGACACAGATGCGTTCCAGGTATCAATGAGTTACAAGAGCATGTGTTGCACGTGTTTACGTAGTTATACTGGTGTCTGTCTGAGCACGTCTTCTTCTTCTTTCTTTTTTACCAGGTTAATGTCGGGCTGCACGCAGACCCTGAAGGTGTCTCAGGAACTGGTGAATACCTATGCCCAGCGGAGAAACAGCCATCTGGCGTCTGCCACAGTGGACGGAGAGCATAGTGACACGTCGGACCCCTACGCCTTCGTGGAGGGAGACGAAGAGTTCAGCTTCACAGAGAAGAAGGACAGGCCAGGGGGGGAGAGAGAGGCTACCAGGAAACACAAGGTGGGGCTGATTTCACGCACCCAGGGAATCAAACCTAGCACTCTAATTGATCCAAATATTAGTCATTTATTCTGTATTAACACTGCATTTGTAATTATATACACACCGGTAGGCAGATTTGTCGTATTCCCACTGCGCCGGCCAGCAAGGCACCGTGGGCATGTTGTTGGTCTGGTGGCTTGAATGTAAAGCATCTTGTTTGAACAGGAGGTCAGGCACTAGACTATTCAGGCAATGTTCTGCTCCACCCCTTTGTTTACGTGTATGAAGTCCTGCTATACTAGCAACCTGAAAAGATGGACAGCTGGTTAATATGCACATAAGACATGGATAATGTAATGACTGTTGATTAATGTATTATTCCAGTTAAAATGGGCACCACAGGACGGCACAAGTGTGTGTGTGTGTGTGCATGCGTGCATGCCTGTAACACGCAGCAACATCTGGATTGCCCAGTAGACAATAATGTGGTTCCTAGAATAAAGGATTGTTTTTCTGCTTGCTTCGCCTAGGGGGATGATGGAAGTGGGACTTCAGCAGATGGTGAGAATATCTCTCGTTGTTTATTAAAAGTTCTAGGGATGTGCTCAGCTAGTTGATTAGTCTATTACATGACGCTGCTCCTAATATTGACTAAAATACTTATTTTCCGATTATTCTATTGATTACTTTAAATTTTTCTAAACTGTTTTGAATTTTGTATACAAAAAAATGATAATCAACTAGACTGATTAGTCTGATTTACTTACGCCCTATTTTATATTGTCAGTGGCAATTTCCACCATTTTTGAAGATTATTCAGTTTTACAAAATCATCATTTAAACGTCAGTGAAATTAGTTGCTGCGCACATCCCTTGCTGCGCACACGTGTTTTTAGTTAGTAAAAGTAATTCTAATAAAAATAAATAAATGTATGTGTCATTTTAATTTTAAAATCATGGTGAATAGGGTAATAATGACATTTTGTTTAAAGACTTATCATTTCATTGTGTTGCAGATGGCCCAGGATCAGCAGGCAGTAAACCTCCTGTGTCCACCAGTCTAATCCATGAGAACGACTTGGCTGTGTCCTTCAGCGACCTGGACAAAATTTTCAACTCTGATGAAGATGAGCTAGCGGTTTGTACATCATTTTTGGTTACATCTAGGGGTGCAAGCAACAGTTAATCGATCTAATTGCTTACAAAAAAGTATCGATAATTAATAATCAATCCCTATCATGTCATTGTAGGCGAAAAGTTGAATAGTTTTATTTTTTTAAGACAGCTGAACTAAAAGCTCACAACACGCCGTGTTGTGAGTTTTTTTTTGCAAGACATGGTTGTGCAACGAAGTATAAAATAACAATTATATGGTTAGCTGATTGATTGCCACAAAAAAAAGTATATGCAAAAAAACGCTTCTAGCAATCGATAAGAATAATCACTGAGAAGTAGGCCTGTCCCCGACTAAGGATTTGTTTAGTCGAATCTAATTGGCGACTAATTGCCAATAGTCGACAGGCAGTCGACTAATATATTTATAAAAAGAAAAAAAAAATTCAAAGGGCCAAGTCTACACTTTGTTTTGTGTCTCCAGCAGAGTTTCTAGTGTATCTATCTCTCTCTGGAAGAGGTTGCACATGAACTCTGCAGCCGCACTGAGGCGCTCCAACACAAACAATACCAATCAAAGACGAGGAATAAGAAGAATAAAGTGGAAGTTACGTGTGGTTGCAGGTGTAGACTTGGCCAAAAAAACAATTAAAAACATTTTTGGCCCCTAAAAAAGAGGGAAAAAAAATAGAACTTTTTTTTTTTTTTTGACTAGAGTCGACTAATAGACACGCAGTCGACTCGGACCCCCCGCGACTAACCAGTCGACTAGTCGACTTAGTCGAGGTCAGGCCTACTGAGAAGATAATGGGTAGTTGCAGCCCCTAGTTATGTCTGCACCAGAGTTGTACTGCTGGCTTCAGTTTAGTAGCCTTTGTCCTGGGAAGACTGACCTAGCGCATGGGTGTGCTTTTTAAGCTAAACAATGCTGCACATGCACTATAGTATAACACAAGTTCTGGGCAGATGTGCAGTACAGACCACAACATCTCCCCCAGTAGCCTGGCATGGCAAGACTAAAATCACTGCGTAGATGTTAGTCTGGAATCTCTGCATTTGCAAGGGGCAAATTAGATAAATGTCTACTGGGCCTTGATTGGTGCCCCACATCTTCGGGGGCAGTGTAATCCAATCACAACCGAGCGGGGCCAGACCAAATCTACAGAGGGATATATGTTTTTTTTTTTGCACTGGCAGATTCGGCTGGTTTCCAGGCTACTCCCCCAGAGCGTAGGCGCATATTTTCAATTAATGTTGAAACCTATAGAATAAATGTTATCATGAAATGGTAGACTATGTAAAAACAGATGTCAAAAGACTCACTTTTTAAGAATGTTACACTTTTTGTCCTCTCAGCCTGGATCCAGGAGAGCCGGTACTGGCACAGAAGACAAGTTTGGCTCTAAGGACCATAGACATGCGAACCTGGACCCTTTGTCTTGCATAAGTAAGGACATTTCCTATGTAACAATGTCACATAGGAATGTAATGAATAAAGTACCTACCTACCCTAACAGTGGATCATTAGAAACACTTGTACTTTGACAAATGTGTTAATCATGTCATCTCTGTCTTCTCCTTGCTCCAGGCTCAGCAGACCTGCACCAAATGTTTCCCACTCCGCCTTCCTTAGAACAGCACATCATGGGCTATTCTCCCATGAACACTGGGGGCAAAGAGTATGGTACCTTGGAAGCTGGGTCAGGTCTCACCCTTTTGGACGGCAGTCTGCTCAGCAGCCACTACAAAATGGAGGTGGAAGAAGGTTTCTGTAGCCCTAAACCCTCTGAGATCAAGGTACGGCAACAACTAAATCTATCGTGTGTAAAGAAAAATGAAAACATTCTTTCAAACTGTCGTTCACTAGTGACTAATGACCACGTCTTCTCCATCTCGCCATCTTTCAGGACTTCTCCTTTGTCTACAAAACGGATGCTTGTCAGCCTTTTATTGGCTGTTCCATGTATGCCCCCCTGAAGTCACTGCCCAGCCAGTGTTTCATGCCCATCAAGCTGCCAGAGGAGTGTGTGTACACACCCAGCTGGACCCTGGGTAAAATGGATCTCATAGCCTCAGTGCCAACCATGTCAATGCTCACCAAAGATAGGTAAGGCAGTGAAATAAGAAAGTGAACTGAAACAATTGAGTTTGAGTTTGAAACTGATGTTCTTTGTTGTCATTGTGACCTGAAGTTGGTCTGATTGCTGTTTCTTCTCCCTGCATCAGTAACATCCCCAGTGTGGAGCCGAACTACGAGAGCTACACCCCTCAAACACACACGCCTTTCATGTCCAACAGCGCCCCCCCTAGCAACAGCGGCACCGGCATCCTACCATCCCCATCCCCAGCCACGCCGCGCTTCTCCGTCCCCACCCCCCGAACACCTCGCACTCCACGGACGCCCCGCGGTCCCTCCAGTGTCCAGGGCTCGCTCAAGTACGACAACTCAGACCTGTACTCGCCGGCCTCCACGCCCTCCACATGCCGCCCGCTCAGCTCGGTGGAGCCCGCCACGGTGCCCTCCATCCCAGAGGCCCACAGCCTCTACGTCACCCTCATCCTCTCGGAGTCTGTCATGAACCTCTTCAAGGATTGCAACTTTGAGAGCTGTTGCGTGTGCGTGTGCAACATGAACATCCGGGGCGCCGACGTCGGGGTGTACCTAAACGACAACGGCGAGGCCCAGTATCCGTGCACCTGCGGCTTCAGCGCCGTCTCCAACCGGCGCTTTGGCCAGGCGGCTGGGCTCTTCCTAGAAGACGAGCTGGATGTGGTGGGGCGGGGCTCTGACGCTAGCCGCGACACGGAGCGATCCTACGAGGAGCTGCGCGCCGCCTCCCTGCATAAGGCCGGCAGCTTGAAGGAGAAGCCTCCAGATGAGCTCATCCTCCTCCTGCAGGACCAGTGCACCAACCCCTTTGCCCCTATGGCCGGCGTGGACTACCCCAAGCCTATGAGTTCGCCCTCACGCTCGTTTGTGCGCGTCGAGGAAAGAGACTGTTATAACGACTGCTACATGGCACTGGAGCATGGCAGGCAGTTTATGGACAATATGTCAGGAGGCAAAGTGGATGAAACACTAGTGAAAAGCACCTGTCTGCATCAGTGGCCGAAACGAAAGTGTGAGTTTATTTTTTATTTCATTTCTACTTATGCTGCTGCTAATGTATGTACACTTTTCTCCCTCCTGTTGATATGTTTTGTCTCTTGACTGTTAAATTGAGTTTGTCTTCATGATACTGACTTCTTCTGTTTTTACTTTTTTCTCCTGAAGCGACAGACATGAGCAAGCTATTTTCTCAGGATGTACTACGGGTGTTGTTGTCACTGCAGCCTGTGCTGCAGGACACCATTCAGAAGAAAAGGAGTGTGCGCTCCTGGGGTGTACAGGGCCCACTTACCTGGCAACAGTTCCACAAGATGGCTGGCAGGGGTTCCTATGGTAAACGCACCTATTTATCAGGAGTCTGAAGATTAATTTGTATGACAGCATTGCTCGCCAGAATTGACATGGCGCAATACTGTTATAAATTTGGCATTTAGTTTGCTGATGCATACACTTTAAAACATGACTGTTTGGGTTCAGATCAACAGCCAAAAGTCTTGTGTTCTTGATTCTAAACCTTGACCACCTTCTTCTCACTCCAGGTACAGATGAGTCTCCAGAGCCACTGCCCATCCCTACGTTCCTGGTCGGTTATGAGTATGACTTCGTGGTGCTGTCTCCCTTTGGCTTGCCCTACTGGGAAAAACTCCTCTTGGATCCATTTGGCTCCCAAAGAGATGTGGGATATGTTGTCATCTGCCCTGAGAGTGAGGCTCTGATCCGTGGAGCAAAGACCTTCTTTAAGGATCTTAGTTCTGTGTATGAGGTCAGCAACTGACATCTTCTGAAATGCTTGCACATCCACAAAGCAACTTCTAATTCATAATGAAAGGCGGTGAAACTTATTTCACATTCTTATTTAAAAATGTCCGTTGCAGGGATGCCAGCTCGGCCAACACAGAGCCATCTGTGAGACGTACCCAGAGGGCATTTTGAAGGTTGGCACCACCGAGGTCAAGAACATGGCAGAGCAGCCCCTTAGCGACTGGTTCCTTAAGATGTCTGCCAGAGAAGGGAACAATGAAGCCTTTAACAAGCTCAAGCTCTTCGCTCAAGTCTGCCGCCATGATTTGGGTAATGCAACCTTATTCACATCTCTTTAAAGGGCAATTTTTCCCATTTTTAACCCAATTCTATCATTCTATTGTGAGTAAGACATGAAAGTCTGACATAAGGATTCCAACTGCGTTTGGGTTTCTAGCATTGTTCATACAATATAATATTATGATATTGATGATTTTTATGTTTTTGTCCCCATAGCTCCGTACCTGTCAGGCCAGTCCTTGGACAGCTCTCTGTTGACCCAGCGCAGCCCGGCCGTGGTCTCCACCTCCTCCCAGACCTCCAGCTCCTCCAGCAGCACAAACACTACCAGCTCTGCCCAGCCTGCCCTGGTCAACAGCACCCCCCCTCCTCCTTCATCCGCCTCCTCAGGACCCCAGACCATTGGGGGAACGGCGTCAGCCAAGCCAAGCTCCTACCCCGGCTTTGGGACGGGGGTATTGCCAGGCAGTACTCCTCAGAACGGACCCCAGTCAAACCCCCAGGGACCAGGAGCTCTGGGTGAACCCGGCTGCTCTGCCAACCAGCCTCAGGTCCCCACTGAGCCAATAGAGACGTAAGTCACCGCTGCATGTCTCCCGGTTAGCTTGGACTGAAAACTAGGGCTGGGCAATTAACCGAAAATATATTGAAACCAATTTTTAGAACCAATAACTTCTTGCATATCAACGAATCGACATGAAAAAACATGATTGTATTTTGTCTAATTAACCACTTATCCCTGTTTTATACTTGTACAATGGTGGCATACATAAATAACGAAAATAGCCTTTCTGCAAGCTCACAACGCATCAAAATTGAGGCAAAGGTTTTAAATAATTATGATACTGATTTTGCCCAGCCCTTATAGAAACCATTGTTTGCACAGCTTGCTAACTAATTCACTATCCCTAATAGCACAATGGACAGAGACAAGGTGGGCAAACCCACGGACGGGGAGTCCCATGCCGTTACTTTCCCCCCTGCCATCGTGGTGTACATCGTGGACCCCTTCAGCTATGAAGATGCTGACAGAGAGGTTCACTCCAGCGTCTATACAATGGGTCTCTTGCGCTGCTACCTGGAGATGCTTCAGTTCCTGCCCCCTCACATCAGAAACGCAGTCTCTGTGCAGGTAGAGAGCTCAACATTAAGGTCATCCATAGATTATATCACAAGTGATCGACCGATCATGTTTTTACGGTGGCCGTTGCCGATATTTAGAGAATAGGGAAGGCCGATTTAAAAACCGATTGCCTTTTTTTTGCTTCTAATACAATACAACATTAATAATATGAAACAGCAACTAATACACATAACTGAAAACAACAAGCATAACTGCCCCGTTGGTAGTTTTCTCCCACAAACTAACAAATCTACAACTTGCGAAAAGGTTTCAAAAAGAAATCGGCTGAAATTCAACCGAAGTCTACCACTATATATCACTAGTTTTAACCACCACGACACATTTGAATTAATCTATATAGGAAATGCACAATTACAATCTAAATACAATGCTCATGGATGTGTGGATGCTTTTGACAAAGTATGTACAACTCATTGTGCTACATTAGTGGTATGAAAACATGGCATTAAACGGGTAGTTTAAACAATGTTTTCTTGGTTTAGATTGTTCCGTGCCAGTACCTGTTGCAGCCTGTACGTAGTGGGGATCGCCACCTCTACGGCCAGCACCTCAAGTCCCTGGCCTTTTCCGTCTTCACTCAGTGTCGTCGGCCTCTGCCCAATGCGACCAACTTCAAGGCTCTCACTGGCTTTGGGCCTGGCCTTGCCCTCGACATGGCACTCAAGAACCCAGAGGTAATTGATCCTGCAGTTTATAGGACCATACCAGTGATCTGGCTTCTTAGCCTAATGACTGTAACTGACCATTTTCCACAGCATACTGTTTTTTAGATTTTTGAAGAAGCCACTGTATTCAGTTCACTTCAGTACAATATGAAAATCAACTTACAGAGAATTGAAAGTTCTTGAGATAGGCAATCCAGCATACTAAATATAATGTATTTATTTGATCAATGTTATTGTGTTTTGATGCATTTAAAAACATGGATTGGTTTGAAAAGTCAAGCTGAAAATAGGCCCTGGGGACAAAGATTCATTGATAAACGAAGTTCAAACATTCATGAATTGATATACCGTGTAATGATATCTAGCCAACATTATCTCAATTATTCAGGTACCGGTAAGTTCAATAAAGTTTGGGAATAATGTAAACAAAATTTGTTAAAATTTTCCCCAAACTTTATTGAACTTACCTGAATTTCATATTTAATGTGAAATAAAAAGATATATATAAAGCCATTAATGGGGAAATGGTCTGTTAATGTACAATATAATACGACCGAAGCTGTCAATGTTGTATTGATGTCGGTATGGTCATCTAGTAAGCTGTCTTCATTTAGCATAATGTTTCAAATTAATGTCTACCATTGTCATTTTGCTGTCTTCATTTAAAAACATTATCCCTTGACCTTTTGCAGAGACCTGAGTGTTTGCGTCTGTACACGCCTCCTTTCATCCTGGCACCAGTGAAAGACAAGCAGACGGAGCTGGGGGAGACATTCGGCGAAGCAGCCCAGAAGTACAATGTTCTGTTTGTGGGCTACTGTCTTTCCCATGATCAGCGCTGGCTGCTGGCCTCCTGCACTGACCAACATGGAGAACTTCTGGAAACCTGCATCATCAGCATTGATGTGCCGAACAGGTACATATATTGAACTCCCACATCAAGGCTCAGGATCACTCGCTTAACATCTCTGTTACGTACTGTAGCCAGCGCTGGAATTGTTTTTCACACAATACGGTATTTAAACTAAGCTGTTTTTGGTGTAGGGCCAGAAGGAAAAAAGGGTCAGCCAGGCGCTTGGGCTTGCAGAAGCTGTGGGACTGGTGTCTTGGATTGGTACAAGTGACATCACTGCCCTGGAGAGTAGTGATTGGACGTCTTGGCAGAATGGGCCACGGCGAGCTGAAAGGTACACACTTTGTCCATTCCATTATGTGCTCTCTGTGTACATTGTGCTGGTAACATTGTACATTGTGACGGTAACAAAATGGCTTTGTTCCAGACTGGAGTATTCTGCTGAGCAGAAGGAACCTTCAGAGCATCAGCAAACGACTGAAGGAAACCTGTAAGATGTGTGGCATTTCTGCCGCTGACACTCCCAGCATCCTCAGTGCTTGCCTGGTCGCCATGGAGCCCCAGGGATCCTTTGTTATCATGCCAGGTAAAAAAAAAGAAAAAAAGCCAGTGAATTGAAAACACGGACTGATAGTCGATTTACTATTATAGAGTTTGTTTCTGACACGTTCTCTTTTCGTTTTTTTTTAGACTCTGTGTCGACAGGTTCTGTCTTTGGTCGCAGCACCACACTCAACATGCAGACGTCCGCACTGAGCACACCTCAGGACACATCTTGTACTCACATCCTGGTGTTCCCCACTTCTGCCATGGTGCAGGTCAACTCCAACACCACTGAGCCTATGGACATTAATTTCAACCCCATTAATCCTGGTATGTTTGTCTCCCAGTGTCCATGATGATCTGCAAATAGAGTCGCATGTCTTCTTAGACGAGCTGTTGTAGTAAAACATGCAATATTTGATGAGTTTCTAACAGCAGGGTAGAACCTTACTTTTAATATCAGTCAAGAGAAATTACAAACCCCTAAGCCGTGTGTGTGTGTGTGTGTGTGTAGATGGCTCTGACGGGATGGGCATCTTTGACCTGTTTGACAACGACATGGTGGATCCTGACCTCATCAACATCTTGCCTAACTCCCCCACCACCTCCCCTGTACACTCCCCTGGCTCTCATTACCACCAGGGGGGAGATGGCAGCAAGGTAAACCATTTATATATATATATTTGCAATGATGCATTAGCTGCTCTTATTATATAGTTAAATTGCTATTCACTTAACATACCTATGTCAATGTTGGATGATTATTATTTTTTTAATGGAAAAAAACGTGTTACCTGTGCTGGCCAGGCACAAACAGAATTTCCCAGTGTATGTTGTAGGGATTTAATGATGCACCATGAGACGGTTAATTATTCATACAAATGTGTAATGATTCAAATGTGTGACTTGAAAGATGAATCGTGATGCTCTTTTGTGTTTTTTTGCATAATCTAGTTTTGAGTTATATATATATACCGGTGTGTGTGTGTATATATATATATATATATATATATATATATATCTCTGCTGTCCAGCCCGAACTTGCTAACTCCAAAACGCTCATTGTTCAGGAAACGAAAAAACAAAACGTTTTTCAGGAAATGAAAGCAAAACAAAGCAATACTGCCTCATCAAAGTTGGTATAGTGACTTTATATATCGTTAGATACTTGCATGTGTCATTATATTATCACCACTTTACCCAAATCCAGCGCAAGTGGAGATGGTTGTTTCAGAGGAGCAGAAATCAAGCTGAAATGGAGTTAGGTGTCCAAACAACAATAGCTCCACTTGCTGCTGAGGGAGAGGTTTCAAAAGGGTACAAATTTCCAAAAGCTAACAATGGATCTCCAAGCTCACAATGCATCACAACAACGTGTGAATTAATGCCCTGATGCTTCATGACACTTATATAGGCCAACAATAATAAACAGGACTTTAAATATTACAATAACTTCTGCAAAGAGGGATTCACAGAATTGGAGTTTCAGTAGAACTAGCGCGAGTAGCGACAGAAATGCTATCAACTCCTTTCTTCTTGTCACATTGCTCTCTTCATTAAACACTTCATAGATTTTAGAAATATAATTACTTGTTTTCATAACATTAGCGTCAGTGCTAAGTTTGATAAACAGGTACACTGCATAGTTTTCAACAGACTACGCGGAGTTTGTTTACGAGATACTCCTCCTCGTTCACTGCGCAGCGCGCACTGTTCTGTGTTGTGAAAAGGCTGCAGGAGCAGAGTAGAGAGGGGGAGTTGTTTGTTTTTGACGGACAGTTTGAGGATCCAATGGAGTTGGGAGTTTTCGTCAGAGGCGCTTTTTTTAAAAAACTAAATTGTTTTATCCCACGATTTTTGTAACCCTTATTTTTCACCCGGTGCCAATTTGCTAAGTGATCCTGGGCACTACACTCCCCTCACCAGCCTAGGGAGGCCAGGGCCGAGCTCATGCCTCCTTCAATGCATGAGAGCCAACTGAACTTCTTGTCACCTGACAGGGGGGAGTTTCCCTGGTTGGACGTAGCGCGTGGAAGGAACACGTTATTCTAACCAGTTCCCTTCCACTCCATCAGGTGCCCCGGCTGTCATGGGGAGGCGTTATAGTGACCAGGATTACTACATGTTTTTGTGAGGGTATTAACTACCCTGAGAGACACAGGGAGAACATGCAAACTCCACACAGAGTAGGCCCTTTCGCCAACCCCACCTAGGGTATGGGCGCTGATGACGCGGAGGAGAAGACACGCCCACAGCGTCCCCGGACAGAGGCGCTTTTTAATACTTTTCATTGCTTCAAATGTTTAGATTTTTTTACACAGACGTAAAGGGTGTTCAATAGCGTTGATTTATGAAAAAAAAAGCTGAAATGGAGTTAGCTGGTTCGTCCCGGACACCGACGATATATATATTGGGGGTATAAATGAGGCTTTAGCTGTAAAGTTGTGAATGCAGTAGTGCAGTTTACAGAGATGTATATGATGGGGTGGCGCGGCATGTCCACTACATACTCTGACGAAGCCCCACCGCCCAAACCATGCTGTGTTTATTTTGAGGATGTGCTTCCAGTGAGACCTAGTTCTTCAAATGGACTTTGAATCTCAGTTTTAAAAACAGATTACTCCAATTAACAGATAGCTACCCCTGATGTCGCCAAAAACTACAATAATGAACGTTCCACAGTATGACCTGACGAGCCTAAAAATAGCAGATCTACAAGCTCACAATGCGTCTCATCGCAATGCGTTGAGATTGTAGATCTGCCATTTTTGCCTAAGAAATAATTGGAATAATCAATTGTCTGGAATTTCATAAAAAAAGGAGTAATCATTTGTATTGTGAATTAAATGATGATGTTTTGTGTTGCAGGGCCAGAGTACAGATCGCATGGAGTCCCATGAGGAGGCCTTAAACATTCTGCAGCAGCCGATGGCTCTGGGCTACTTCATCTCCACAGCTAAGGCTGGACCCCTCCCTGACTGGTTCTGGTCCGCCTGCCCACAAGCCCAGAACCAGTGTCCTCTGTTCCTCAAGGTAGGAGAACACTTCTTCTGTGGAAGACCACCCACGTGGTACTACTAAGAAAGCAAACTTAAGTGTTTACAAACACTATTTGACACTCTGGGAATGTATCTTTGACTTGAAACCTTGCACTGAACGTCAACACATTTCTTTGTCTCCCCCAGGCCTCCTTGCACCTACACGTGTCGTCTTCCGATGAGCTTCTGCACAGTAAACACTCCCATCCCTTGGATTCAAACCACACCTCTGATGTACTCAGGTATTCAGAAATATCTCTTAAGCAATGAAGAACAATGGATTGTTTATCAGAATGCAAGCAATGAAGAACTATGGATTGTTTATCAGAATGCAAGCCATAATGTATGAATCATCGCATGGATTGTTTTATCAGAATGAAAGCCATAATGTATGAATCATCGCATGGATTGTTTTATCAGAATGAAAGCCATAATGTATGAATCATCGTTTTCCAACAAGTGACATGCAACTTCTCCTCTATTTGACAGATTTGTACTGGAGCAATACAACGCCCTCTCTTGGCTGACGTGTGACCCTGCAACTCAAGACCGTCGCTCCTGTCTGCCTGTTCACTTTGTGGTGCTCAACCAAATGTACAACTTTATCATGAACATGCTCTGATCTCTGGTGGGATCTAACTGCTGAGATATGAGTCATTCAGTCTGATCGGCGATCCCCAAGAACTAAATGGACCTCTGACCAGGGGAAGAAGGACCATACAAGACGCATAGGATGCACTTCCCTTCCTGGCGTATCATGTGACACTGACTGGCCGACTGGAAGTTTCCAATCAATTAATCAAATGCCAAGAACCCATTTTGGATGATCAAGGGACTTTTCATAAAGGAGAATACATTTTTCTTTTTATTGACTGTAGATTGCAATCTATGAAATTTTATCCTAATGAAATGCCTGCATATATTATTTATTGTAAGTTTTTAAATGTGGAATTTTTAATTCTTAATATCTTTTTATATATTACAAATCCTAGAGAGTGTGTATATTGCCATCTCACTGTAAAGGAATTGGTTTAAAGTGATGTAATTTTCTGAATTGCAATACAGAAATCTGTTCAAGTGAATTTGCTGTAGATTGCTTTTAGAGTATTATTTTTTCAAAGGGTACAGACCTTTTTATTGCCATGCTGTACAAATGAAGGGGCTGGTCTGGGCATTGGAGTCCCACCCAGTGAGTGGATGAGAATTACCTCTCCATCTGCTTTGGTGCCAGAGTCTCTCGCACAGTAACTCGAGCTCTGAAGAGGAATAAGAGGTACATTGTCAGATTCTATATTTTATATTACAGATTTAGGTAATTGTGTGTGTGTATATGTGTACATATAATTGTGTGCCACTACTGATGGTGCAGCTTCTGTTTTAGGAATAAAGTGCGTCTACCTATTGTCACTGTTTTTATGGGGTCTTTATAGCTTGGATATCAAATGGTCTCACAAAATTAGAACGAGGTGTGAAGATCATTTGGCTGAATCTATTAAGGCTAATCATACCGACCGTGTCACTTAACAAAGTATAAATAAGGCTTCACATCTGTTCAGGCGCAGTTTATATTGGTCTCTAGGTCTATTCCGGTTGCCAGGGTTGTATGTCAAGTGTTCCTCTCAGAAGTTTTAAACTCATTCTAAAACAAGACCTCAATTAACATTGTGAAAGCTACTAAAATATTTACATGGATGGTGTTACAGGTAAGCAGGATTCATTTGGCGACATTAATGAAGTCAACTGAGGACACAGAAATAAAAGGATTTGAAAGGTTAGTGAGAATGGAATTAGCTAATCAAGGAGAACATGTTATCCGAAAGCCTCATCCAATCATCGTCTTACGTTCTGCTTAATTGGATCCTATTGTAGGGCACCATTCAGGAAAAGTAGCTCATGCCAAAACCAAGAAGGAAAAAAAGTGTACTTGGTTACATAACATGGTTTGCAATACAATAACACCTCAGCAAAATGAGTATCATAGCAAGCCAAGATGATCTATTTTTGTTAACCAACAGACATGAGATTCCATTAAATACTGTATGTTTGGGGACATGTACTTTACTGTAATGCATTTGAGGGAATATCTGACTTTTTAATCACGTCATAAGTCACATGTAGATGTGACTTTGTGGCCATTGGTTCATTCTCTTGTGGGTGCGTGCATGCGTGCGTGGAGGAATGAGATGGAAAGGAAAGCAGCGTCCGAGACAGGAGGAGGAGGAGGAGGAGGAGGAGGAGAAAGGGAGACGAACAGAGAGGGAGTGTTTACTTGTGCTGGTTAAATAACAGTGTGTAGCTGTGAGCGCTCAATCTCACTGGATAGTTTCTCTGAAGCATCAAGAGGTTTTTCATCTGATTGTATCACTAAAGTAAGTACCTTTGCAAAAAAGAAATTTGCTGTTAAGACGCATTAAGTAGCCTGCATCATGTTCGTTATACATGTAATGCTGAATAGTGTCTTAGTATTTCTAATAAGTAATCCATAGTTCCATGATACACATACTGTAGGTATTATGGGTGCTCAGCACACATACTTGTGTGTGTGTGTGTGTGTATATAGACACACATTTATGTGTATACAGTATGTGTGTATATACACTTATACAGTATATATGTGTGTGTGTGTGTGTGTGTGTGTGTGTGTGTGTGTATATATATATATATATGTATACATGGTTGGAATCCACTATTTTGGAAATGTTCACATTTATCTAAATCTTAACCAGGCTAAGTAGTTGACACAAACAATGTTTTCCAAGTTTGTATCTGGCTCTAATCTTTAACTGAAGAGCGTGCATAAGAACTGATTACGTGTGATCTAATAAATTAGGATTCATTTATATAAGATTGCAGATCTACAAGCTTGCAACATGTGTTGTCATTTCATACTGTAGTTCTCTAAATCCTATGGAGCTATGTATTTAATTGTCACAAATATCTTCAATGCCTCTGTGCCAATGTTTCATGAATGTAAGGTTGTTGCCTCAAATCCAGCTTTTGGATCTTTTTCACTCTACATCTAAATACTATCAGGCCAAGTATTTAATTAGCCTATAAACAGGAACATCAATGCATGGTTTCATTGACCACTGAGTTTTCACCGTGCAGAAAGTGCGCACACATCAACAATGTTGTGTTCATGTTACATCCCACTTCAAAAATGTATGGTTCCACTTCAATATCCTATTCTACTATAATATAATAACAAAACCTCTGTCTGTCAGTCAGTCAGTCAGTCACACAGGCAAGTTGACACAATCCACTACTTTGAACATTTTCACATCTAAATGATAAGGCGGCTAAGTAAGTAACTGTCACAATCTGAGTCTCTGGTGCTGGAGATAAGACAGCGTTCCAGACACACAAGGTCCCTGGTTCAAGCCCACCTATTGGATTTGGATCATTTTCAATTTGCATCTAAATCCTATTAGAGTAAGTAATT
This sequence comes from Gymnoscopelus braueri, assembly GCF_963280865.1. Lineage (NCBI taxonomy): Eukaryota > Metazoa > Chordata > Actinopteri > Myctophiformes > Myctophidae > Gymnoscopelus > Gymnoscopelus braueri. Next base: position 27,079,327 of record NC_137606.1, read on the forward strand.
AGTTGTCACAAGAATCATCTATCTGTATGGGAGAAAAGTCAGTGCTTTATAAACAGAAGACTCTTTATTCAAATCCACCGATGTTTTCCAAGTTTCTATCTAGCTCTAATCTTTAACTGAAAAGTGTGCATAAGAACTGATTAAGTGTGAACCACGGTGATAAAGTGGTAACATAGCCTACCTCCAACATACAATATTACATCCTGCAGCTATTCTTGTTATTTATAAGAAAGTAAAGAGGCACTAATATAGGATAACATTCCTATGTCAGGCCCTGGATGGCATTAGGTTGACAGCTTACCTGACCTCAAATTGACTACTGTTGAACAATAGCATTAACTGACTAAAACAGAACGGTCTGTTCTTGATACATAAACAAGCATTCTGCTAATACTTAATACCTGTGTAGAGCCTCCTCTATTTATCTTAGTCACTTTGGGAAATCATCTACAACAGCATGCTGCATAATGATATGAGGCACATTGTTTATGATTCACAATTGGTTTATTTATTTTATTTTTATTTTTATTTATTTGTATAGCACCTTTCATGACATGAAATGCAGCTCAAAGTGCTTTACAGAGCAAGAATACAATTACAATTACTTTAACAATAAAGCAAATAAGAAAAGCAAAAGCATAAAACAACATTAAAATAATAGCAAAAGGCAGTGAATCAGGCAATACAGTGAGGACATGGATAACAACACAGATATTTAAAAATCAACCAAAAAATCTACTAAAAGCAAGAGTGAAGAAGTAGGTCTTGAGCTGTGCTTTAAAGCTATCCACAGAGGCTTAGGTGTAATGGGAGTTTATTCCACACTCGGTCGGTCGGTCCGTAGAAGCAGAATGCTGCTTCACCGTGTTTTTTATGTCATTGTAGGCACCTCGAGCAGGTCAGCACTTGAAGACCTGAGGGGCGGTTATTAGACTAATTGGATTACTAATTCTGAGTCCTTGGAACCCAAATGATTTAAACAGATTAGGCACAAAAGCGTATCGTATACATAAACGGTTTGTGTGAGTGCGTGCATGTATGTGTGTGGAAATACATCATCTCATCAAGTCATCATCCCCCCTTCCACCTGTAGGCTCTGAGTCAGGCTTCCATCAGGGGGTCGATGTACTCTGTTGGCACTATATAGGTGTGTGCTGCAGGGAGTGACAGGATCAGAGCCTATACACCAAACTAAACTGTATATTTAGCATTCATTCTCAATAATCTCTGTTTATGTGAGTCGGCAGACTGAACAAAAGAAAAAGTATCTATTGTGATGGGATTTATTTGAAGGGAAATGCACTATATACAGTATATTTTACCAAAGACTAGCCATGAGGCCAAAGCTCTATTTACCCTCCATAAGACATCAAAATTAATCAGAACATATTTTGTTTTTAAATAGATATTAAATATAATATTTTCAAATACACTAAAGAATGGCTGGAACATCGTCACATTTTTCATTTACAACTATTGTTATAAATGTAGATTCTGTGCTTGCTTTTTTTTTTTTTTTAACACCCAGTATTGTGTTGGAATTGTATTGATGCTAGGTGTATCCTTATTTACAGATTCTATTGTTATTTATAGATAGTATATAGATGGTATGATACATGCCAGGTTTACTCTCCTAGTAATTTGTAGCACTTTTCTTTTTAGCATTCTAATTGCTTGACCAATTGCCCAGTTGTTGATTGACTAGGTTTCATTGCTCTTAACTCTGACCTTGGCAGAAGGCTTGGTGTTGAAGGGCCTAATTCTGGTGAACACTTCCTCTGTCTGGTGAATTAGGTCATCCTATTATTCTACTCCAACATGTTTGCAGCTCCAGTGGGAGACCAGCTAGCCCCAAGGACAAACCCAGAGATGCCAATGTTTTAAAAAACATTTCTCAGCCTGGTACACAAACACATACACACTCAGATTTTCAAATAATAATTCTGTTGACAAGCTTTTCAGTGCAACATACTGTAGCCACAATATGCATTGACCTAACATTAATAAATGTATTTATTTATTTTATACTTTGTTTTACGGTGGTGGTCACACACCAACACATTACATTGTGAGATTCGTGACACATTTTCTTTTAAGAATAACACATTTCTTTAAAGAATTTACCAAAACTGGGCCACCAGGTTCAAAGTGGTTAAAGGCTTCTGTCTCCCAAATGTGTACAATTAATGTTTATGTGCATTTTTATGACTTTATCTTTTAGAATACAACATCCTGCAACTTCAGGAAATAAGAGCACACATGATGTCCTCTCTGGGATCATCTCCATATGGGTTCGCTCAGTTCCAGCAGCACCAACACATGCATCAGCACACCCACCAGCACACCTTCACTCCAGGGCTGCACCATTCCCTGGCCATCTTACCTCCTCCACTGAGGACTCAAGACAGTGAGGTAAAGATGTCACTTTTGTGCTATGAGTTAATGTAGAATTAATTCCCATCTAAAGCCTAATTTATACTTTGTGTTATGAGTGACACTGTCACACAATGAATTATAGGTTAGCCTTTATAGTTCCTGTGCAGATACAGTAACCTACAAAAGCTGGTCTTTCTCCTTCCATTACTTACAATAAAATGTTTTTTATTATTCTATGTCTGTTTCTACCCTTTTATTTCTTTTTTATGTAAATTCCGCAGTCTTTCGAGCGTCTATATTGTGGGACACCAAAGCGTTTCTCCTTCATGCCCATCAAAGCCTTTCTCAGAACCTCACAGGGAACCTTACACCCAAAGGTATTCCCATGATGAGTTTTATTGCATAGCTGCAGTTTATTTCAGGAGTCTTTGTGAGATAAAATAAACTAGATACAAAGTTGTTTGTGAAATCTTGACTTTTTCCTACCAGAAACCAAGGAGGTGGGGTGCAATGCATGTCTGTATTGCATGGCAGATTCATTACCATAAACAGAGTGTTCAGGTAACAATTGTTAAATTGTTTTTCAATAGAAACCAAGGAGGTGGGGCGCAATGCATGTCTGTATTGCATGGCAGTTCCATTACCATTTTTGCAATAATACGCAAGAACCCGTTGAAAGAACAAGACAAACTTGTAGGATATAGATTTCTGTATTTTTCTAAAATGCTGTATAAATGCTACATTCTTTTACAGATGATGCACGTGAAACCGAGTAATCTTCACCCAAGACTACAGCCTGAGCCTGACACCAATATAAGAGACTCAATGCACCAATACAGGGAATTGTGTCAACCCTCTGGCATCCATCCCAGTCCAGGTGAGTTCAGGCACAATTCATAAACCGCTTTAGCCACAGCGAGGTTTAACGGTCAGGTTAGAGAGGTTTAATAGTCAGTCAAAAGGTCACGTTTGGTGAGATTAAAACTCTTTACTGATTGGTAGCAAAACAGTGTGTCGAGACGACTCTATGTTTTTGTCTCACGTCCTCTGTCTGGCATTTGTGTGTTCTTTTTGTCTGGGATGTGTGTGCTCTTTGGCACTTCAGTCAGGTTAATCAACCTGATCTGTTTCTCACTTTTAGAATCTCCAGCTGGGAAACTTCCATGTTTAAATTCAGAAATCCACATCCCGAACAGGAGTGAGGCGGTTATGGAACACCTTGGCAAAGGTCCATCTCCTGAACGTTACACATCAACATCAGAACATCACCACATCAACGCAATCAAACAAGAAGAGAGCGCAGAGAAAAATGGGCAACACCTGCACCTGCTGTGGGACAGAAGAGAGGAAGAAGCGTATGAAAATCGCAGACAACCCTGCTTGACCACTTTGAAAAAAGGTTCACCGGTTGCAGAAGAAACTTCAGGCAACACAAAATTAAATTATCATCAAACCATGACTACTGAATTCAACCATGGAACTGATGATAGTTGCAGCCTGGAGGCAGGCAGCAACAGAGATCTTGAATGTGAGGGACACATACAAGTAAAACGGGTGAAGCAGGAGCGAAGGGAAGATGACCACCAAGATTCTAACGGGCAAGTTGCAGAGTGCAGTACACCGGCGCTCTATCATGTCAGTAGTGGATATGATGTGACCAGGACACATACCACCATTCCTGTCAGGGTAATCTCCTGTCTAAGACCTAGAAAGCATCCTTACCCGGTTTCTTCATGGAGGCCATCGCAGGATATGCATGGGAATATGGACCTAAGACTATGGATGTCTAAGACTGAATGGTGCCACAGAGACAGAGAGTACTACCACCACCTTCCAGATTTTCTTTGCCCTCTTCGTCTGAGGCAGCAGGAGGGTGTCTGCCTCAGAGGGAACAAGTTAATCCACCCACTGAATGAGAAATACTACCATAAAAACTATAACCAACCTCATCTCCACCGTTCTACAACCAGGGGTCTACATCAACCTTGCTTACTGACTACCATCTACCCTGGGCCTCAGGTATCCAGGGTGGGAGTGGCCACGTCCACAAGATTCACTCGCCTGTGTCAAGAAGTACCACTACTGCCCTAGCCTTGCATGGCCAGACTAATATCACTGCGTAGATATTAGTCTGGAATCTCTGTGTGGAATCTGCATTTCCGAGGGGCAAATAAAAAAAAAAAGCCCCTGGTGATAAACCCGCCCCATATTTGCATACTGTGCCCTGATTGGTCCCTCACAACTTCAGAGAGAGAGAAATCTCATCTCATCCTAACACAATATGCTTCAGTTTCAAAGTGTTTCCCAAGATGTAATTAAATCTGTGGCCCGTGTGGTACATGAACTCACCAGTTGAGTCAGCGGCACAACCTGGACCTGCACTTTTCATACCTTTAGTGCATTTCATTAATTCATGTTGATGAATTGGATACATTCTGTAGGACCACAATGGAAACAAGCCCCCAGGACTTTTTTGTGTTATCCTTTTAGCCCAAATGTCTGACGGAACCATGTGCTGTTTACATTTCTGTCTAATAAAGTATTCAATCAATCTATCAAATGTGTGGTGTATGCACTGCAAAAAAATTGCCAAACTATTTCACTTGTTCAATGTGAAGAGTGATGAAACTGTATTGCAAAATAGAATTTAATTGAATAAGTATATCACAGATTCATAAAAATATGGCAATTGGTCAAGCTGTATCAATTATGCACAATGCTAAAATATGAGTTGGTAAGACAGTACGACACAAACTCTGATAAAAGCAACTTCTGTATTTATAGTCATGTAAAAAAAAAGAACAAGCAGCTGTTTTTACATTTTTGAAAAGTAAAAATTAAATGTTATGTATCAATACTACTGTAGTATACTTTATTTACATTCCAAGGATGTACATGATTATTCAAGCCATTGAAGATTCTGCAGGTAAGGAAAGTTATTTCACAGCAATTAAAGAGCAACAGCAATTTCCCCTGTCCAGGGACCAGAAAATACTCCCTTTTTTTCTCAGGGTTAGACTGTCAACAACTGCAATCTATACTATCTTAAAAAACAAAACAAAACAAAAAACAGCCCATCTCAGTTGTCATATTCAAACTTCAAAGTTACATTTGTACAACACACATGGTGTGGGAAAACCCAACAGATTTAGAGAGTAATTTGTTTACACAATAACAGCTTAATAGCATTGGAGACCTTACACGTTTTGTTTATTTGTACACAGAAAAAGTAATAAAAATACTAAGAAACAAATATGCAGTTGAAAAGGGAAAGTGGAGAAGCCAATGACTACTGTCCGTTTGGAATGATTCTCAAAGACAGCTTGCAAATTAAATGTGAGACTTTGATGCATGAGCTTTTTCAGTGCAAGGAGGGAGGTTCACACCACATCCATGCCCAGGCCCCTAGCGACATCAGTCAGGGCCCGCACTGCTCCAGAGGTTCCACCAGAGTCACAATCCTCCAGGGGTAACCCCCCCGGCTCATCTTCAATAACAGGGACACTGTTCATGACGCAGTACACAGGGTATAAAGATTCACTGCCCCTGGGACTAGCCTGAGGTGACCCGTCCTCCCCTCCAGACAGCTCAGAAGAGGAGCAGGACGAAGACCAGGAGGACGGAGATGAGGAGCCTGGGGGAGAGTTTTGGCGGGACTCTTCTCTGGTGGCAGCTCTTTTGGCCCGGCTGCCGACGCTCTTCCGAACGGTCTGGCGCTTCTTATCCATGTTCTTTATGAGTTCCTGGGTCACCTCCACTGTCTCATACCGCACCATGTTCAATTTCAGGTAGCCATCTTCATCCTCTTTGTATCTTTGTTGCAAAACCAAATAAGCAAAACAGAACTTAATTAGATAAGAAAAAGAGGTTGTGCATAAACAATGGGTTTAATTTTTTTAAATATATACATATAAAAAAAATAGGAATTGAAAAAATCCCCAAAAAGATAGCACATCCAAAATTTCAATTTCAAATCAATGGAGGACAAAGTACGTTTCCACTTTTGTATTGGCACACACCAATAGACAAACTTTACCTTAAATTTGAGCCCAACCAATTTATCGTTTGGTGGTTATTGGCCAATCACAGTTATATCAGTATGTTGTTTTAACAGAATATAATGCAGAAAAATATGCTTCGGGTAATTTAGAAATGGTTCTATTTGTGTGTTTTCTTACAGTTACAACGGCCAAAATGTGTTTCACCAGGAGGGTGGCTGGCATCTCCCTTAAAATTCATGCTTTGAGCAACAAGTGTTGACCGACTTGTCAACAATATTGTGTAGCGGAAAAGTCCGCCAACAGTGTTGCGTACCTCTGGAAAAATAAAAGGTTGCAGACAAAATGTTTGGTTGGGAAGATTTTTTTGTTTACTTTTTTTTCTTCTTTTGATTATCTTTTGCCTTTTTCTGCCTTTATTTGATAGAGTACAGTAGACTGACAGGAAATGGGGAGAGAGAGATGGGGAGTGACACGCAGCAAAGGTTCTCGGGAACGGGACACAAACTCGCTACACGCTGTCAGCCTAGGTGCCCGGACCGCTCAATGTATAAATTGGGCTTTTTAGAGCTAAGTTGAGAAGCTCAGTCATCCGTGAGGGACTCTGAGTAGAGCCGCTGCCCCTTTGCATGGAAAGGAGCCAGCTGAGGAGTTTGGGCATCTAGTAAGGATGCCTCCTATTCGCCTCCCTAGGGAGGTTTTCCAGGCACATCCTGCTGGGAGGCCATGGGTCAGACCTATATGGGCTGAAATTAATGGCAAAAATATTTGAACTTGTTACTTGTGCTTGTAACGTATGGTTTGTGTCTGTAATTTGCAAGTTGAACCTGTAAACATGTTGAATTTGTAGATATAGATTTAATTCTATTAACATTTGCGAACTGAAAAAGTATGAATGCAAAGTTATGCTGTTGTTAAGCCGTGACGTTGCGCCCCGTCAGAACAACTTCCAGGTCCAAGTGTGTGTTTTGCCAATATGCGCAGAGTTGTGTCCCTCGCTGTTTTAACAGATCCGAGACTAAAATAACGACTAAAGTGTCATTCTACCGCTTTCCTGGCAACGACAAAGATAAGAGGAAATCGTTATTTTAATATTATATATATATAAAAATAAATATTAAAAAGATCACACCCAGTATGAAGTGAGCGGTGCTATTTATGAGTTACTAATTTCATCATGTATCGGTAGCCAATCACAGCACGTCCTGCGAAGTGACGTGCTTACATTTTTTACATTATCATTAATTTCATCATGCGTCTCGCTAGCCAATCACAGCGCGTCTGCGAAGTTTGAAGTTAATTTCATCATGTGTCTCGCTAGCCAATCACAGCACGTCCTGCAAAGCTTAGCCTATGGGCGTGTTTTCCACAGCATGGCGTCACAGCGAAAGACACATTTTCACGACGGAAAGAAAAACTTTCACCACGGATGGGTTCTAAACCCTCTTATAGGAGCGGTTGCACCGCTCAAAAATAAATATTATAATGTTAATAATAATAATAAATAAATATGTATATAAATATATATATTAACCTACTTTTTACTGTCTATGATATTAGTATTAAGACCCTTTTTAACCCTCAATAGTTCATTTCTGAAAAAGCAGGTTATTGTAAAAAGATTTACGGGTTCCGACATGTTTGTTTACAATGAAGAGTAGACGGCGCTGGTGCCTTTTGGACTACAAAATGACGTCAGACTTAAAAAATGAATTGCTGTACATGCACTACTCTACAGACACCAGTCTGCTCACAAGACACATACAGACATTTGGCTTTAAATTTGTATTCCATCACACGTGTGAGCGTACTCTAAAAGAGTTCCAGATCTGTGTTAGCTGCGAACTCATACCTGAAGCGGGAATGGCCAGATGGCCATTTCAGCTGATGCTGCTTGCGCAGGTGAAGGGTGAGTGTGTAACACCAGGAGAAGGTCTTTTCACAGATATGGCATTTGTATTTGGAAATCATGCTACCCTGAGGATAGAAACCCAAAACACACTTGTGTAATAATCCAAGTAACAGAAAACCATTGCAATTATCAAGCACAAAGGTTTAGCTCATAATGACTCATGTAAATTGATAGTGTATAGTTGTAATTCAGAGGACGGACCTCATGGATTCTCTTGAAATGCGTTTTCATGACGTGTGATGTACGGCAGGAATAATCACAGCCCTCCACTGTGCAGTGGTAGGTACTACCGTCATTGTGGGTGTCCATGTGTTTCCGCAGGTCGTGCTGATTCTTAAACCTGTGGTAAAGATGTTACACCATCATCAAGCACATCATTTGGCCATGGCTATATTCACAAATACATAGTATATAATTCATTACATTATTTAATGGGAGATAAATTGATGTGAATGAATTACCTCCATTATCAAAATATGTGAGAACTGGAATAACTCAACCCAACTAACACTGTTATTGTTTTCCATACTTTTCTAAATTACTAAATAGTTAATATGAAAAGTATTAAGTACATGTGTTTTACCATCACCGTCACATTCTTGCCATTAGACAGGAATGTTCATATTTTCTCACAATAAAAAGATTATGCAAAATGATTGTCTAATGTGTACTATTGCAATTTCAATCAAGACAAAAGGAAATAAGCACCAATTAACTTAGAAGTAGGCAACAAATAAAATAACATAAACCATAGTAGCAGTGGTGTGTAGCAACAAAAATATCAAATGATCAAATATCAAATAAAAAACTCCATGATTCAAAATCTCAAATTGTATCCAATATGTTTTGCATCTATGCCATCCCACCTCTTCTACCAACATAATTCACTCAAAGTAGTCATTGAGCGCCAATTTGTTTATCTTAAATGGATAGTTTTGTTTGGGGTTTAGTGGTTAATTTTGTCTCACAAAACTAACCACTGTTAGTTGATGTTCATCAGGTGAAATACAGATGCAAACAACATTTCAACAGCTGTTTTGATGGTCTACCTGCTCTCACAGAAATCACAGGGGAATGGCCGCTCGTCACAGTGGCGGAACTTGATGTGGATTTTCAGAGTTGCCAGAGTAGTACAGGTCATGTCACACAACGGACACTTGACATGGTTCACTGCAAATGAAACACAAGATTACATGCGTGATATATTTTATAGAATATGTAGCGGGGCTGGTCAATATCACATTCTCAATCACATATAGTATTTCTAATGAATTGGTGTGAAAAATTCTACAATATACTTGAAGTGTTCTCTCTCTCCTACTTCCTCTTTAACCTGTGTCATTGAAAACCGTGATTTAATCACACCGAAATCCATAGCATTGAAGGACCAGTCATCAATAACAGTATGTTGATGAATTGTGTATTCATTCACTATTGTAATGTCTCAAATATGAACATTTGGTCTACAAATTGTGACACTGTCACATTGCCCAACCTCAATATCTAAACCAGCTACATCAAGACAACGTTAAGTTTACAGACTGAAGAATATCATTACCGTGCTGTCGTACATGGTCCCTCAAAAGCCTCTCATTGGCAAAACCTTTGCCACAATGCTCACAAACCAAAGATGCTGTTGGAATGAGATCAACAGGTAAAATACATGAGGATATCAAAATGGAAACCAGCCCTATTGAACAGGCTTAAGATGTGTGTCTAAGAACAAGCAGCTTTCTTCTCACCCTCTGGTGGAGCTTGCCTATGGAGGTGATCAAAGAACTTGGTGTTGCTGGAGAACATACAACCACAGGTAGGACAGGCCACAACTCTCTCCTGAGTGTGGCTACGCAGGTGTTCCCTGAGGCGGTACTTGATCTTGAAGAAGGCATCACAACCTATGGTGGAAAAACAAAAAGCCAAACGTCACTCAACCTTTGACCAGAGTTGAACCAAACTAAGCTGCAGAACATCAGAGTGGGATACATGTACACCATTCGTCAATCATACTGTACCTGTCCAGTGACAAAAGAGGGCCTGCTCTTGGCCTGCGAGAGGCTGCAGCTCCGCACACTGAACATGATTGTCGACATGGCGGTAGAACCACTCTGGATTGTTAAATGTACTCTGTACAAATAGAATAGAAAACATCAAGGTTCCATAAGGATTTTCTTTGGTTAAAATAAGTGTTAAATAGCTCTATACTCTGATAGTACTCATTAGTACTCATTGCTATAGAGTGTTTGTTCAGTAACCGGAGTCTCCAAGTCTCTCCAGCTCTTTATCAAACAGAAAATGCATTTTCAGTTCGGCATACCAATTTTATCCAATCAGTATAGAGAACTCAGTCAGGATACAGATTAAACAAGTGAAATTGGAAGTGATGACACAAATGAGCAGACAAAATTGGAACAGGAACACTTTAAAAATCTGTTAACTACTTGTAGCCACCTGAGGGGGACAGGTCACTACTTAATGACAGGAGCAGGTACAAAGGCACATTCTGGGGAGGCAAATAGACAGCTGGCAATCTTGGGTGCTTACGGGCTAAACATGATGCCTGGTGAGGCGAAAAGTTAGTTTGTGTTTTACTGTTGCCGTGAGTGACTGCAAAGTGAATTACAGTGTGTGTGGAACAAGGCAACAAGAGCATGGATTGACGGCTGCTCCTTTCCCTTTCTTGTTTTGTATAGGCTGCAGATAAGCTAGCGAGCATGTTTCTGCTCTTTAAGTATGGCCTCAGTTTAATAAGTGGAGCGTGGAGCTGGTTAACCGATGTGCTAATATATTTTTGTTTGTAATATTTGAGACCATTCTCCCCACTCTATTTGGCTTGCTAGACCAGTTGTGCTTGGCCTGCCATCAGGGTGAGGGGCTTTGTGCACTAGTCTGGAATGCTGTGTTGTGGATTGCTGTGTACACTCCGGTAGGTTTTTTTATCTGTGTGTGTGTGTGTGTAGTGTGCTGTTTAAGGTGTGATTCACAACTGTTGTCTGTATAAAGTCAGTAGCAAACACTCACAGGAAAAGTTGTCCGTCATCTGCATTGTTATGCTCGCAAAACCTTTTAACCATTTTAGATACAAATAAACAATAATTCTATTTCGCAACATCGTGTGCCAATAAAATAGTTGATATTTTGATTCTACTGCAATGTGTATATATGCAGATATCTTAGATTTTTGCCTCTCCGTGACATGTTTTTCTTTACTGTTTGTTTTTTCTAATTGCTCTACCTGCCCCCCCCCCCCCCCCCTCCTCTTTCTGAAAACCAACGAAAACGATGTCTCATATTTCTCCAGTTCTTGTTAAAGGTAGGGTAAGTGATATTCTTTGGTTAAAACAAAAAGTATTTTGTTAAAAGGTTAAAATACTATATTCTGATAGTAATCATTGCTATAGAGTGTTTTTTCAGTAACAGATGTCTCCCTGTCTCTCCAGCTCTTTAATAAACAGAAAAAACATTTTTCGGTAGGTGTCAAAATCTCAGCCAATCAGGAGAAAGTACCCATTTTTAAGCTTAATTTGTATAGTGTTCCAGTTCAAATTTTGCATGCTCATTTCTTAGTGTCATCACTTCCAATTTCACTTGTTTAATCTGTATCCTGATTGAGTTCTCTGTCCTGGTTGGATAAAATTGAAAATTAAACTGAAACTGAAACGAAAATGCATTTTCTGTTTAATAAAGAGGTGGAGAGACAAGGAGACTCCTAATACTGAACAAACACTCTATAGCAATGAGTACTATCAGAATATAGAGCTATTTAACAATTATTTTAACCAAAGCAAATCACTTACCCTACCTTTAAGTCTCACACCAGGTGAGTGGGGTGTTTTTCCTTTATAAAAGGTCTATCTATATCAATCAAGAATTTACCACCAATAACGCTCGTTTCATTAACAAAGTCTTAACAAAGTCAATACACATGTATGCATGTACATACATCACAGTGCCCCCAGTGGCAAATAAGTGCGTCTGTGTCCTCGCAGACCAGGTTGCTGTTGTGCTGGTTACAGCTGGGGAGGTCTGGGTGGGATTTGCGGAGTTGTGTCCCTATGAACTTGAGTTTGCCGTGATAGGTGTGGAAGTGAGCGTGGACCTCAAGCCCCCTGGGCTTACCCATGGCCAGGAACTCACAACCCTCCCAAAGACAGGGATAGTCATCTAGAATGACAAGTAAGAAGAAAGAGACAAGGGTTACATGGCAAACTAGGGAGTAGATTAATTATATTGACGTCATCTTTCTCCTAACTGATGATGATAGACCACAGGAAGGAATGCTCGTTCGTGGCATACACCGCAGTCAGTGGTGGAAAGTAACTAAGTACATTTACTTAAGTACTTTATTTAAGTACAATCTTGAGGTACTTTTACTTTACTGGAGTATCTCCAATTGTCTATACGTTTACTTCTACTCCACTACACCTCAGAGGCAAATAGTGTACTTTTACTCCACTACAATTATTTGAAAACTTTAGTTACTAGTTACTAGATATACATTATTATATTATAAAACATACATGAACTACTTTAGCCCTATTTCATACCTAGGCCATTTGAAAATAGCCGATCTACTGTACAAGCTCACAACGCGTTGCATCGCGACGCGTTGAGCTTGTAGATCTGCTATTTTCAAACATGTTAGTACTTTTACTTTTGGTACTTAAATTGCATTTTGATACCAATACTTTTGTACTTTTACTCAAGTAAATTTTGAATTCTGGATTATTACTTGTAACGGAGTACTTCTACATTGCAGTATTGATACTTTTACTTAAGTAAAACATTTGAGTACTTTTCCCACCACTGACTGCAGTACATGCAGGACAGGAGGCATGCATGCATGCATGCATCTTCCTCACAAACCTAATTCCTCCATGGCATCTCCTTCTCCCAAGTGGTCCTTCATGTGCAGAGACATGTGCTCGCTCAGCTCCTCCATGGAGGTGCCCTTGAAGGTGCACGACGCCCACTCACACATCACCACCAAATGAGAAAGCTGCCTCTTTGCCATAATGCTGCTGGAACGTATAGTCCTCCTAGATATCAAAGGGCTCACAACAGTGAATCCTCCTTACCCCATAGGTGAGGCACAAAGGATACAGTAACAGTGAGCAGATGGCAGTGGTGTAAAGTAACTCAGTACATTTACTCAAGTACTGTACTTTTTTGAGGTATTTTTTTTACTTTGCAGGAGTATTTCCAGTATTCAGTACTTTTACTTCTACTCCACTACATATGATCTCAGAGGCAAATATTGTACTTTTACTCCACTACAATTATTTGAAAACTTTAGTTACTAGTTACTTTGTAGATTTTGATTATTATTACAAAACATACATTAACCACTTCAGCTGTATATACATTTCGGCCATTTGAAAATATCAGATCTACAAGCTCTTAATGTGTTGCGATGCGACATTGTGAGCTTGTAGATCTGATATTTTCAAAAGATTTTTTTTATATTTTATACATCTGAAAACTTGTGAAATGGGACATTCTGCATAATGAGTACTTTCTACTTTAAGTACATTTTGATACCAATACTTTAGTACTTTTGCTCATGTAAATTTTTAATTCCGGACTTTTACTTGTAACAGAGTACTTACATTGCTGTCTTGATACTTTTACTAAAGTAAAAACATTCGAGTACTTTTTCCACCACTGACACAACAATGAATCCTCCTTACCCCACAGGTTAGGCCCAAAGGATACAGTGAGTAGATGGAAATGTCAAATTAATCAGCTAAAATGTGTGTAAAGGTTAGCTACACAGCTTTAGAGCTAATGTCAACTAGAGAGGGATTGATCCCAGGAGTATCGCGTTAAGCGGCCACTGTCCCCTAAAGCCTTTCTCTGGATAATCCTTTTAACATACCTTTAATAGGGGAGAACGTATGCAGCCATCAGCATTTAATGACACGCACAATAAACACGTCAAAGTTGTGTTATCTTGCCAGCATAGATCTTTCTCTTTCCCTCCAATGTTTTGGTTTATTTCCTGCAAGAGGAAGAGCGTCTTCTTTGTTGTCATTGAACGGCAGGTCACAAACTGACAAGCACACACTGCCATCTAGGGGCGACTGTAACAAATGTCACTCAAAGTTTGAGAGAGGTGGGGCTTTTTTTATGGTCGATGTATGTAACAATACTCCAGTGGTGGAAAAAGTAGTACTCAATTTTTATGATTAAGTAAAAGTATCAATACTGCAATATAGAAATACTCTGTTACAAGTAAAAGTCCGGAATAAAAAATGTACTTCAGTAAAAGTACAAAAGTATTGCTATAAAAAAAATCTTAAAGTACCAAAAGTAGAAAGTACTCATTATGCAGAATGTCCCTTTTCAAGTTTTCAAATGTATACAAATCTTTTGAAAATAGCAGATCTACAAGCTCACAATGAAGTGGGTAATGTATGTTTTGTAATAATAATCAAAATCTACAAAGTAACTAGTAACTAAAGTTTTCAAATACATGTAGTGTAGTAAAAGTACAATATTTGGACCCGAGATGTAGTGGAGTAGAAGTAAACGTATTGGTAATTGGAAATACTCAAGTAAAGTACAAATACCTAAAAATTCTACTTAAGTACAGTACTTTAGTTACTTTCCATCACTGTCAAGGGGTGACTGTAACAAATGTCACTCAAAGTTTGAGAGATGTGTTTTTTTTACAAGGCTAATATAAAAATACTCAATAAGTAACAATATTCAATCACTAATTAAATAAATAACGTGTTTTATTTAGACTAATATCTTCATTGTAATATGTTCTAGGCTGGTGAACTTAATAAAAAGTAATTTCATGAAAGAGGGATATACACATGCATGGAAGCATGCAAAACATAGCCTATATCTGAAAGTATTTGCAACTAGCCTGCTTCTGCAATTTAAAAGGTATCCCTTTAAGTTAAATTATGTCCAAAATCATATTACTGATATGATTTTTGACATAATTTAACTTAAAGGGATACCTTTTAAATTGCAGAAGCAGGCTAGTTGCAAATACTTTCAGATAAATAGGCTACTTTGTAGGCTGTAGATTGATATTACATTTGTTATCGTTAAATATCAGTTTACTCTTATCTGTAGCTTCTGAGGTCTTTGGTAATTATTTTTGTTTTTAATTAAAGTTTGTAACAGGTGCATAATAGAAGAAGTACTGCATTTGTCTTGCAGTACAATGCTTTTTTACATAGTCATTCTGTTACAGCTCTCTTCCACTAGAGGTCAGAACTGGCTGACAATTAGGTATGCCTTTCATTTCATAAAAATGTACTGCCCAAGTTATATTTATAAGTGTAGTGTATGTCTGTTGATTTGCAAAAGAGACAACATGAATGAATTATGGAATATTGTGAATTAGTCTGTTCACTCAGGTAGTAATTTGCATATATAAAGGAATTTAAAGCTGTACTGAAGACACTTCTCCCACGTTTACATGGTCTTACTGTAAGACCCTCATCTGAAAATATTTTATGCCAGGGACCCCCATACAAGATTTGTATTAAATGTTTAAATAAATATTCCACATTTTTCAAATTTTCTTCAAGATGATTTTTTTTGTGTGTGTGAAAATAGCAGATCTACAAGCTCACAACGTGTCACATCGCGACACGTTGTGAGCTTTTATATCGGCTATTTTCAAATAGCCAATGTAGTACACCAACAACTCTTTTTTTCTTTCAGAGATCACTGCATTGGTGGCTGATCCACTGTCATATATGGTCTTGTTCTCAATATTTCATACTGCTCCCCAAATGTAACTTTGCCTCATAACAACTGAATTATTCATGCAGTTTTATGTTAGGATGACTGATTCGCAGACAAATGACCACCACCATGTAATAGCTATTCAGTGATTTAACTGAACAAAATAATCTACAGTAAAAAACAATCCATTAAACATGATAATATGATAAATACAAATAAAATAGATGTACTTTGAACTCAGACTAAAGACACACAATGACATGAAGCTTATATTGACACAGACAGTGTAGCACACCTTTTTTGTTTGGGTGTTTTTTGGGTGCCAAATATTATACAATGGTCCAGTTAGCAATACAATAGATGACATACAGCTGATAATGTTATTTTTTTAATTTTTAACACAACTTCATTTCATACATGTGGTCCAGAAAAGTGCTTACTTGTTTGGATACAATTAGAAAAACTGTTAAAGGAATAGATGAGACTTGAAGAGGGGCATGTGGTCTGGTACAGTACAGATCTACTTCAGAGCCATCTAATCATTTCAGTAGTTGGTTATCAACCAAGATATTTTAGCTGTATGTTCCAAGAAAGTACACTTATTTGCTCTCTGATTAAATTATGAGGTTACAACCAACCTTACACACGAAATTTTGGTTTGCATTATCTATTCTTCAACTAAAAAGTAGTGCTGCCATGTGCAAACGCACAAGTAACATCCCTTCAATGTAAGAATACTAAACCTAAGAAAGACAATGTATGGTGAAAAGACTAGGATAGAGGATACAAGTGAATATTTTACACACAATGGATGTGCGCACGCACGCACACAAATGTCTAAAGCCAAGAGTTCAAGAAGTCACAACAGATGATTCTCTTTTGTCATTTTAATAATCATTTCACCCAGCAAGCTTAGAATACAAGCACAAAATCACAATGCATTTGTAGCAGTATAATGACATAAACATTCTGTCATTTCACTCAGTCGAACAACCCCACACAACCCCAAAACAGACAGCATAGATGAGAGATATAGCACCAGGGTGACGGCATGCTCAGCAGCACTTCCAGTAACTTGACCAGAATGGATGCTAGTGTAGGCAGCAGGCTGCTAAGGTCAGTAACCAAATACTCACATCCCCCTTGCACACACACACACACGCACACGCACGCGCGCACACACACACACACACACACACACACACACACACACACACACACACACACACAGCTTAGCAAAGACAGGAAGTATACAAGACTAATAGCCTACCATAACTAGACTGTGCACTCACTCACAGCTAGTTGGGCTGCCAACATTAATGTGTTACAGGACAGTGTGGACAGCCGTAAAAAAAAGAAGGCTGATATAAGTGAAAACACAGTGAATAAATGTGATTTCAGCATTTTTGAACAGCAGCATTTTAAGAACTTCAAGTCCTGGCCCACTCCTGGTCTTACAATACATTGGCTTATATGCCCATTCAAAGTGAAGGTGATTGAGTAAATACAGTAGGTTCTCCTATTTCTATATCATAGGCCTGTGCATAATTATTTTCTTATTTAGCACAACTAATGGGGTACTATGTCACAAAAGACTCATCTGTCACTGTAAAAACAGTAGTATATGCATGTTAAATCAAAGTAGTAGAAAGCGGACAGTGATTCCCAGTTCAGATTACTAGAGACAGTGGGTAGAACCATATTGCTGGTGGCTTGATTTAATACAGCCACACTACACTATGTGTTTACTTATTTGTGAATGTCTACTTGTTTGTTTGATTTCTGATGTGACATAAGTCTATCTCTACACATGCATCAGATTGGGAAATGTCCAGAACATATCATGTTCTTGATTGACTTAATTTACAAGCTACTACACTTTGGCTATTACTCAACCAAACATGGGGCCTTGCATGCAAGCCGTAGCAATTATATTACAGTTCAGTTGGTTTCCTAGCAACCAAACGGATGAAACCAGATATCATCCAATACGATGAAATGAAAACCAGGACCATACGGCAGAGGCACTGTAACCGGGAAATGGAACATTAATGCAGATTTAATATCTTTGAGAAACCAAGTTCGGTCTCAGAGATTGAAAAGGAGAGCCTTTGTTACTGTTTACAATCATTACATTAAAGATGAGTTGAATTGAGTTTTTGTTTGGTCTTGATTCTGGGATATCCAGAAAAATAAGGTAAGAATGCCCTTTCTTATAGACATAGCTCATGTGTACCGATGGCTCTGAGATTCTTTCTTTTTTTAGTTTGGCTTCAGAATTAACTGATATAATAATGAACAAGTGCAAAATAAGCAAAATAGGTGTTCAATGTAGAGAAAGTCGCCGCATGTGCACAATAACACATATACTCCCACTCCCACTCCCTGACACACTCACGCATGCACGCACGAGTAAGCCCGCACATACACAAACACAATAGCTTATAGTGAGAATATTATGTAGAAATTTGCATGAAACCAAACGCTCAATATCAGCGGGCACCACATTTAAACAGTAAATTAAAATGCAACAAAAAAGATAGACAGAAGAGAAAGGTTTTGTTCTTGAAGCGGCCTTTTGTTCCACAAATAAAGAACAAAACACAGAGATGCATTTTTTTACTGCTTTGCCTCAGCCAGTCTGTTGCTTATTTCTTTGCTCTTCTTTGTGACGCCACCCTCTGGCTTGGGTTCTGCAGTGCTTGTGGAAGGTTTCTTCTTGGCCGTTTGGGAGCTAGCGATCTGCTTCTCTTTGGCTTTTTTCACCATTTTGCTAGTTGTGGTCGGTGTCTTTTTTGTTCTGGTGCGAGATACAGGCTTGTCGACCTGAGGGAGAGTAGAACCAAATAAGTTAATTTAGCTACTAGAGAAACCAAAGCACAGACATATTATGTCAAAGCTTTATTTTGTGCATGCAATACATACCCTCTTTATCCTGTTACCAAAGATTAATGTCAGACAAATGTCACCACATTACATTGGTGATATTTGCACTATGTGGTTAGTGTAATGAAAATAAAACAGCACATTGTGTGCTTTCGTGCTTTTCGTTTAATATATTTGTGATTCATGCAAAATTCTCTACTTAAAACACATTTTCTAAAAACAGAAATGATATGCTCTGTTAGTATGTGCAGTTAGACATTTATGCCAGTGGTGTGTTCTAGGTTTTTTCGGAGGGCATAATATAATTATTCCCTCCCACACGCACGGCACGTGCACATGTGCGCGTATGTACGCACGCGTGGTCGCCGAATGAAATAACCGCTCTACTGTTAAGTAGTTAATGTGTGAATTACTTCGAAACTCCAGCGGCCAGCGGTCATTATCACCTCAAGACAATAGCCACACATAAGCCTGCACCTCAGACGCCACATTATCACATGAAAAAGGCTATTTGAACTCAAGTTTACATTCTTGCTGCCGCCAGCCCCTCCTCCTGCGTATCAATACGCTTCCTCGGACAGTTTCTGGATGGCTACGCTTGGCTACGATTTTTTTCTGCAGGTCAAACTACGTATATAGCTTAACACGGTAGAACACACCACTGCTTTATGCCATAGAATGGTGTATTTGGTAACAGTCAACCAGCAGTTCTTACACTGTAAGAACTGACAACGGATTCGTCCTTGGTGACAGGCCACGTGTGACACTTTTACAATTAAAGATGAACTGCCATCAAAGGTATATTAATCAAAAGGTGGAAAGAAGACTACTTTGAAATCTATTGCAATGCAATAGTTGCACATTGCTTTGATCCTTGTGCTTTAAATGTCTCCCGATCCATCCATCCATCCTTCCTTCCATCTCTCTGTTAATCCACCCATCCATCCATGCACTTGGACAAGTCCACAGCAGATACATGATCACTTATTGACCCCAACAGAGGGGTGGTGGAGGCAGGGAGGTGAGCAAACTGTGAGGAAGTGGCTGATAGTTTGGCAGAAGAATCATCACTAGCAGCTGTACATTAACAATAATGTGACCTCTGGTCTCTACTAGTGCATTCTGCATCTATAAATGCGCTTGTGTGTGTGTATGCGTGCTTGTGTGCGTGTGTGTGTGTGTGTGTGTGTGTGTGTGTGTGTGTGTGTGTGTGTGTGTGTGTGTGTGCATACATCTGGATGTGTCTGTTGGTCAATCTGAGGCCAACCTCAGAACCAACCATGCCTTCTATAAGAAATAGACAACACACCTGACTACAGCAGATTTAGAACAGAGCTGTTCTCAGTCTCTGAGAAGTCCTACAAGAGTGAGAGAGGGAGTGTCCTTTTAAACACACTGCATGCAGACAAACATGTAACCTACTACTGAGACAGACATGCATGTGGAAATATTAGCCTATCTTAATATCTTCAAATACAGGTCAGGCCTCCTTTAATTTATCTATCTATCTATCTATATACACACACGGTATATATATAAATTCTAGCTGTTGTGTTCCCGGAGGGATCTTTCTATAGGACTTTAAAACTAAGAACCTGATTACTGAGAAGGCTAACTAATATTGTTTGCTGTATTTATTTGTATGTAGTTGTTCAGTTATTTATTCTCATTGGTAATTGTTACTGGCTAGCCTACACGCCAAACATTGGATGTTTCTGGATAATGATAATATCCATCATAATGACATCACACAGTATGTATTTATTTCATTAAAACGAATTGCTAAAAAAGTAGAAACATGCTGTGAATGGTTTTAATTGATGTTGAAGTTGAATTTAAATAGGTAATATATAGTTTAGATACAGTAGTTGATATATTTATAGCAGGGTTTTTTGTTAAACGGTTACTTATTACTACTTCAATTTTGGTTATTGCCACAGTGGGCCTACCACAAAAAAAACAATTCCAGCTTATTTTAATCAGCAAGGCAAAACTAACACTATATTTACAGTTTTTTTTAATACAATACATTACGCTGATTTTATTCACTGTACACAGTTTCAAACTCATGGTGTTGAGTCAAAGGCTATAACGACAAGGAAATATGACGCAGCAAGACTCATTCCATTCTTATGACAGCGATCTGTATGCTGCTAAGGTTCCCTCACCTTGGTGGTCTCCTTGCCGGGCTCATTGTAGAGGGTGCGTATCCGTCTGCGGTCCACCACCTTATTGTCAGCGGGGCACACCTTGGCCTGCTCACCCTTGTACGCGGCACTGTAGGTGCTGGTTTCTAGGCTGGTCTCCTTGACAGGGGGTTGGTACTGAGATGGGGCTTTAATGGGCTTTACTGGCTTTACATCCTTGTATGCCTTGAATTCATTCCTAAGAGCAATGATAAACAGCAGTTTAACATCCATGGAAAAACATGAAAAATAAAGCTCAGCTATCATGTCAACACGCAAGTATTCTGTATTTAATTAGGTCAGTAAAATGCCAATGTTCAATTCAGATTTATTGTAATCAGTTATAGTGTGTGTGTACTGTGCAGTGACCCTAACTCTCGGTGATACAGCATTGCGGAAGCAAGTAAAGAATTTGACCTCTGTCTCTATACAATAGTTATAGCCCAGTTATAGCCCTGTTAATTTGATGGAACTAGGTCTTCAAACAAGAAAGCTACTGGCCAAATAGTTTAACATTCACTCATTTTCAGCTGCATTACTGTGTAGCTCAACTGCAAAACAGTTATATCACTGGGCCCTCCATTTGACCTTTTGAAAATTGAAATGCCTTTGATGAATTTACACTACGTCTGATGCCAGTTAAACCTTTGCTAAATGAAACTGGAACAATTATAGTATTAGATCATAATCTAATATGTTGCCACATATAACAATGAGATACCAGAAATGGTATGGGACTTAATGATTTCTTGTATCTCACTTTTCACTAACATCAGTTATACCTACTAATGTCCCTAAATGGTAACAGGAAGAGTGGGCACCTTGATGCATAATTGGCGATTTTTTCCAAAATGTTAAAAATAAAATATTTGGATCCATGATTATAACATGCTTGGACATTCAACCATTAAGGTCTAATGTTTCTACAATTGCTACAAATTGCTTCAAAACCAGTATATCCAATCATTTTGGGCATAAACAAGGATACATCTGATACTGTAGTCTGATAATGATGTACCGTGCATGTTCAAATCATACTTTACATTGAAATGTGCTATCCAGATTGAACTGCCTTGCCTTGCCTGAAAATTTATTTTCTGTTTATTAAAGACCTGGAGAGACCCCTGTGACTGAACAAACAGTCTATAGCAATGATTACTGTCAGAATATAGTGCTTTAACCTTTTAACAAAAAAACTTACAGATGATTTCCCAATACAGGTATGCTTATCCTAAATTAAATTGCAGGGTGCATTGTAGTTTTCCTACCTCCTTAACGTGTAAACGCCAGAGGTGTGCTGTATTCTGGTCTACAGGACTTCAACGGTATATGTATTGTATAGTGGTCATTTGAGGCTGTATTCCAGAGATACTAGAGCACATGCTTCATTTTACTTTAGTTGTATCTTTTGCTTTATGTGTATATATCCTGAGGTCTCTGTTTTGTTTTTATGTGCCATTACCAAATCAAATCAAGGTCTCATGCGGGTCAAATTACCCTTATTTTAACTGCTATACACTGGTTTCTTGATCATTGAGAAATTAATATTGATTACTTTTAGGCTGATCGTGGGCTAGCCCCATCGACATCTCTTTGAAACTCTTGCGAAGCTGGAAGCTTGTGGCAGGGTGCTTCTGTCCATTCCTAAATCTGCTAAACATCGAAGGTGTTTTTGTCTTCCAGACTCATAGCATGTAGTCCAATGTCCCTGAGAACTTGCATCTGTCTTTTTGCATTTGTTATTCTTGTATTTGCCTGTCTCTTAGAGCTTTTTTCAATGTACATATTTTTGTTGTTGTTAGTGTAATGGCTTTTTAGTAAATATTGTACTTTATAACTGCTCTGAAAAGTGCTATACAAATTTGTTTTAATATTTTCAGAGAGATGTTCCATATTCTGGGTTTTATAGGCTACCGATTAATGTTATATAGCCAGTCCAAACAGTCTAAGGACATAAGATCTGAATTATGTTTAAGCTGATATTCAATAATATTCCCCCTTCAAAGAGGACAGACAGAGTGAGGGTAACACAATTCATTTTATTTCATTTCATACCTTTGTTCTTTTACTTTAACATCATTTTACTAACCAAGACAATAGATAACCATTCAAAGAATGTTAGAGACAGGCTACATTTATTTACAGGGCTGGCTTTTTCATTGGCTAATGGCTATTGATCTTGTTTAGCAAAACACTGGGTGATAAAAACAGGGGAATCAATAATTCAGCATTGATCTATGACTAATTCTTAACTGATCTTGATCTACATTTTAATGATGAATAATGCACCACCAAAATACAGTAAGTGACAGGAGAAATTTTGTTAATTCAAGTGAATACTTTATCTTCTCAGCTCCAGTAAACTGTGGCTTGCCTTTAATTTAAAATGTGGCATTTCTGCTATAAACGAAACCGTTTAACACTGATTTAATTTGCTTTAATAAAGCAGTAAACATATAATACAACAAAGTAGGAGTAGGGCTACCCATGACATCATCGTATAGGTAATTGTACTATTCTCCTGCCTGCATGGGTGGCATGACTCTCAATCCCACAACCAGGCTAGCCTAGTACTGTACTGTACTTCAGTGGTGTAAAGTAACTAAGAACATTTACTCAAGTAATGTACTTAAATAAAATGTTGAGGTATTTTTTTTGCTTTACTGGAGTATTTCCAATTTTCAGTACTTTGTCTTCTACTCCACTACATCTCAGAGGCAAATATTGTACTTTTACTCCACTACAATTATTTGAAAACTTTAGTTACTTTGTAGATTTTGATTATTATTACAAAACATACAGTAACCACTTCAGCCCTATATACATTTAGGCCATTTGAAAATAGCTACAAGCTCACACTGCATCGCGATGTTACGCATTGTGAAAAGGGACATATTGCATAACGAGTACTTTCTACTTTTGGTTCTTTAAGTACATTTTGATACCAATACTTTTGTATTTTTACTCAAGTAAATTTTGAATTCCTGACTTTTAATTGTAACAAAGTATTTCTACATTGCAGCATTGATACTTGTACTTAAGTAAAACATTTGAGTACTATTCCCACCACTGCTGTAGGCCTACTTACCTGTAGCTGCTGACGGTCGAAACATCCTTTATCTGTTTGTTCACGGCGTCTGCAGCCTCTCTGCCTTTCCTCTCCTCCACACTGACATCTGCCGGCAACAACGGCTCCTCCGTCTGTTCACACATCTTTCCATCTACGGCCTGATCTTTCTTAGGCGTTTTTACTACAATCTCTTTCTCTTTTACTTTCTCTTGGACCTTCTCCTCAATTTCACTCTTCTCCACGCCGCTGTCGGCCTCGGCAGCAGGGGCATGTTGTTCCAGCTTGGTACTGGAGGAGGTAGTGGTGGTGGTGGTGGTGGGGCTGGGCTTGGGGATCCAGGGGTGATCTCCCTTTTTCGGAATAGGCCATGGCTTGTAATCCTTCTGATACTGGGTCACGTTGTTGAAAGGCAGCGCCGAGCGTTGGTATTCATTCCTCGGCTTGCAACTGGGCTCGGGGCGCACTTTCCACGCCTTGAAGTCTTGGCGCATGACGGACGCAGAGCCCGCATCGCCGCCCGCTGCGGCACTACTACCCGCGGCGGGCGGCGCCTTCGACTCCTGCTCGCCGGGATGAAGCTGGGTTTCTATGGCAATGGGGCCGGTCCTCTTCTGGTGGAGTTGAGGCTGGGCGGAGAGATGCTGCCCTTCGGTCGCATCCGAGTATCTTGAGAAAACCAAAGGCACCGCGATGTCCCCTTTGTCCAACTCACTCCAGTAACGGTTGATGCAGCAAGCACGCGTAATGCACGGCCATGCCATTATTATCGGGGGGAGCTAATGCAGTCGACTAGCCTAATAGTGAAACGTAGCCCGGTGATGATGGTGCTAAATAGAATGCGCTACTCACACGAGACGAAGACTTCTGCAAGCTGCAACCACCACTCAATGTCTGACCACTCAGGGCTGTTCGCTATTTTAAGATTGACCGCACTGATCTTTGCCAGGAATGAGGTAGAATCCGGCACGTTGTGTTCTTATACCAAGTAGGCTACCAGCTATTGTTGAAGTTTAAATGGACTTTTGGGTTCGGTGGGTGGAGTAGCCTACCCTACATTGCTTGCGAGTTGCGCATCAAACCGACCCCACCCACTTTAGTGATGCCTCCAGATGCCCATCAGGGTGGTGTGAGTCTGTCTGTATGGTGAACTATCACCTGTATCCATCACCGTCTGTCTGGCCAGCAGAGGGACGACATTCTTAACCCCTCATTATCCACGACTATTTATTTTAAAAAGGTTTTGTCTTATTTCTTCAATTTAACCACTTAATTCCCATATGAGTAGCCGGAGTCCCTCAGGGCTCAATACTAGCATCCTTTCTGTTTTTGTGGGGAAAGCTTTCGCTGAAAATAGCCGATCAACAAGCTCACAATGAGACACTGTGTCACGTTGTGAGCTTGTCGATCTGCAATTTTCAGTGAAAGTTTCCCCCACAAGTGTGTGCACTTCAGTACTAGGTGTAGGCTAGT
Organism: Gymnoscopelus braueri; assembly: GCF_963280865.1. Lineage (NCBI taxonomy): Eukaryota > Metazoa > Chordata > Actinopteri > Myctophiformes > Myctophidae > Gymnoscopelus > Gymnoscopelus braueri. The sequence continues at coordinate 27,104,935 of NC_137606.1, forward strand.
AGCCTACTAGTATGGATACACAGAATATAATAACAGCTGCTTAATTCAGATTAAGCTGTTCTACATTGTTTGTACCCATCATCACTGTAAAAAACACAAGGTGATCAAAAATACACAACTGCTATAATGGAATACATAATCACGTTTAAACGGAGGCTGATAAATCTAAAGAGAACTGACAGTCAACGGGTGGCAAACATTTTTTTGTCCACTCTTATCGTAAATGAAAACTGACATAAGACCTAAAATGTTTGAAACATTGCTATTGTTTAGCAGCTTAGCATTAGCAGTAAAATACATTTCAATATCGGGCTTCCTTCCCAGAATATGACGGCATAATGCTGATTAATCTAAAAGCAACTGTTCACTCTGCCTTGTAGAGAGAATACAATGCATTACCACTACACACCTACCTACCTGGGCCTGGACTGTCCACCGTGTGCCTTACATTAATGTAAATTAAACACAACACAGACATTGACGATTTTATTAACACACCAAGAACAAGTATCTTGTATTATAAGAAAAGCTAGACTACTTAAAAATATAATGCAGAAACGTAACGTCATATAAAATACTTTTATACAAATCATAGCAATTATAGGCCTCGACAGGATAACTATCTACATCTGAAACACTGTTAAGTCGGAGAACAAACCAGTTAATCAAAAAGTATTCACTCCCTGGTCTCCCCTCTTTTCCAAGTTCTGTTGTGCATCAAAATTATATAGCATCAAAATTATGTTGCATGTTAAGTCCTCTAGTCTCTATACTACCAATGCTTTAACGTCCAACATGCACTGTGATCTACCTTCACTGTAAAATTAGATGTGAACAAAAATATTAATAATTACAAAAAAATATTTCACATTATTATTATTACACATATATTATCAAGGTTATTCGTTTGGATTTTCTTTGCTTTTCAGTCTTCAGATACTGGATACAAATAACGCTTATATTCCTCCTTTACATCTGACAATACTTAATCATCCTAGAAGTCCATGTTAAAATGCACCCAATTATGTTGTAACCTACCTGTGTAATATGCATATAAGAAACATGAAGGAGACTTATGGTGAAAGAAAAACAGAGCAGAGTTCCATTTAGAACCCTAAAATCTCATTGTGTTGTGAATTCTTTGCAAGAAAAAACAGAATAATTAATTGATTACATTATGAAATGGATAGAAAAATGCACACAAATAAGCTTTTTTTCCTTTTTTGTGCAACAATAGCTGCAAAAACATTGAAGAGGGTAGGAACGTTTATGAGCAACATCATATCTTTTCAACTCGATTGTGTCGCATTAAGTCATCAAGCTTAATCTTAGTCAATGTCACATTATGTCACCACAACTTACTCCATGGGCTCAGCCTTGGTAATGGCTTCCGCTTCAATTTCAACTTCAGCCTCGTCATCTTCAGGGTAAAGTCTGCAGTATTTGTCCACCATGACATCAAAGTCATGCTTGACATGGCCGTTAACATTAAGCACGGCCAGACTCTTGCACCGGTGCTTGACAGGTGTGCTGTAAAGGTAGGTTTGCAGCCGGTCACCTGCCGTCTCAAGGTCACTGTCCTCCATCTTCAGTACGGGCAGGGTGGAGAGAACTTTGAGGAATGAATTCACATTGGGGAAGAACTTAACATCTGATAGCTGGAGGGTCTCATGGATGGTAGTGGGCAAACGCACCTCCTTGCCTCTGTGCTTCCACTTGATCCTCCAGCAGTGAAGTTCTGCTGGGAGTGTGTCTGGGGTGGGAAGGTCATTGCGGTAAACTTCTGCATAGTTTTCCTCAGAGGTGTTAAACTTCATCTGACCCATTACGGCAGGGACCAAGGACAGGCATTTGAGGGCTTTAAGGTTGGTCTCTGAGAAGATGTCCTCCACCTCCTGGATTACTCCTCGAATCACAGGGACAGTCACATATTCTTTGAAGTATGCCTCTGGTTGGACCTCCCCGACATCAGCTGCACGCTGTTTCCGAAGGAAAAGCCGAGGTACTGTCACAGGAACCCCCATCGCAGTAGCCAAATTCATAGCCTCCTCATACCAGAATTCATGGTAGACATCAATGTTATCAATGACCTCATTCAGGGAATGCAGCACGGCAGTTAGGGTATTGGCAGCAAAAAACACATCAAGCGTTTCTCCTTGGAGATTCTTGCCAAAAGCTCTGGTGAAAGACAAGGCATTTTTTAAAATGACTATACTGACAATAATCTCAAAGTCAGCCAGTATCTCTATGATTGAGTAGGCATCTGCTGTAAGTGTATCACTGAACTTTCCGTCCTCATTGTCCCGGATGCTATCCATGCTTTGCACTAGGGCCTCCAGCATATCCACCATCAAATCAAATACGTTGTGCTGTTGTGTCCAGTGTGAGCCACAGACTTCTTTTAACTTGGTTTCTTTCTCTTCACTCCCTTGGTAATTAGCCGAGATAGCTTTCTCTAATTCTCCCTGAGTAGAAGGGTCGCTAAAGAAACTATCAATTTTTCTCAAGGTTGCCATGACAATCTGGACACTGGGGAAAGGTAGACTGTTGGCCAGGTGGATGTTTAGTGCGGGAGAGGAGCAAGGCATGTTAAGTGCCAACGGATACTTCTCCATCAAGATTGCTGCCACTGCTTTCATTTTGATGGTTGAGGTCCCAGTGGCCTGGTGAGCTTGCCCACGACAGTCCTCCATGCTCAGGCCCCAACGTTCAGTCAGTTGGGCTTCTAGTCTCTCCACTAGAGAAGGCTCATCACCACAGAATGGAACAAAGTCCAGAAACTCCTCCCTAAGCATGCTGCGCTGATCCACAAAGCGTAAAAACAGAGGCAGATTTTTCTCATTGGAAAATTCAACCAGGTCTCCGGTGACTAGAGAGAAGAAGCGACTCTCTCTTGCCTCCATGAGTATCTCTTCTCTCACAGTGTTCTCAAAGATGTCCAGGAGCTGGCTCTGCTGTTCCATGGAGAGGCACTCTGTGTTCACAGCTGATGCCCCAAAACGCTTACTCAAGGCCACATCGCCAGCATTCATGCGGTATTCTAGCAGGGCCTGGAAGTTACTGCAGTCTTTTTTAGCTTCTTGTAGCTTGTCAGTAGCCAGTGGGATGTTCTGCTTTCCCAGCATGGCAACAACTTCAAATAAGGACCTCAAGTACTCACGGAATCCCCTCTCGTCTGGAGACAGCTGTGGCTCATTGTCTTTGTTGCTGTCCTCCTCAACTGTATCTTTTTTTGAAATCAACTGTTCAATAGAAGATGCTACTGTAGATGAGAGGCAGGAAGATATAATTTGATTGAAGTTCACATATTAAAAATATGTATGTGTGTGTAATATATATATATATATATATATATATATATATATATATATATATATATATATATATATATACACACACACACACACCATAAAAATTGCGTAAATATATACCATATATAAATATATGACATTGTAACATTTATATGAATGTTGCCCAGGAGCTATAGGGTTCATGCCATTTACTCTAATCTCACACTTGTAAGTCGCTCTGGATAACGGCTGTAAATGCCAAAATGTTTAATTGTACTGTATGTCAACTCGGTGATATTTGCATTTGTATTGTACTGCAACAATAAATTACATTAAAGCCATAAAAGAAACTAAAACAATTTACTTACATCTCCTTTCCTTGATTTTCCGTATATCCTCTTCAGTCTATTAAGAAAAAATAAATAATACTTATTTTGAGAAGAAATAAACACAAAAATATGGTTTGAAAGTATTAGTTGATTTTCAAGCAGCCTTAAGAATTTACATTTTCATACCAATTCTTTAATGCGCTTGCGATGTCGAGTATGAGGATTTTTGAGGTGGCTTGTCAAGTCAAATATAGTTGGAATAGCTGTATCCTTCAAAACGGTCCTGTAGGGGCTCTGGGGAAAAAAGTCACATAAGCTCACTTGAGAAAATTATTCATTTGGAAAGTCATGGCTCATTGAGTAAGGGTTTTGACTGCAATAACACAAGATAGGCTACTTACGGTTTTTTGCACCATTGCTGGGTCAAAGTGTTTGGCACACAATCTGTAGTGCTTGTTCAATTGGTCTGAGGTTTTTGTCTCTAGATCTGCCCTGCGACAGTTCTCTACCCAGAGTCGGCATCTGCATTATAAAACAGAAACTGTGAAGCACTGATAGATAGTGAAAGGATGCAACAATAGAAGTAAGAGTAAGTATTCACAACCATCACTCAGTCTCTTCATGTACTGATTTTAAAAGTGCATTCCTGTCAGGACCACATTAACATTGCATGATTATGGAACAAAATTAACATAAAGAGTCTAGAGAACAAGTCACAGTGGTTGTGGTAGAGATGGGCCTCAACAACTGGAACTGGTTCCCATTAATAACCAAACTATCCAAGACGTATTAGTGTGTCTAAGGTCAAATTTAATTGGAGAAGTTTTATAACATTTAGCACTGTAGTGTCAAATATGATTTACATTGTGCCTTTCAGAAAGACAGATTTCTCGGGCTGTTTTCTCCTAACCAGTAGCCATGGATCTTCTAGTCCACATAGAACCACAGATACAGTAAGTGGTAAGGCTGTCTGTGTTATAAGCAATGAATATGTAATATCAGCCATGCTAGGGCTATGAATCCTGCTGAAATAATGTGTGTAAATAATAGAATAGCCCGGTTCTCAACATTTTAAGGCTGTGACCCCACAAAATAGTCATAATTGAACTGGGGACCCCCCAAAATAATCATTTGAACTGGGGACCCCCCACCCTGACAGGCACTTGCAAGTGTAGGAGTTGAGGCATGACATTTAGTTTGACTCGGTTTCACAGATAAATATTGTGAAAATAGCAGATCTACAAGCTCACACGAGGCGTTGTGAACTTGCAGATGGGGTTTTTTCTTCATGTTTGCCTCTTTCTTATATTATTCGACAATTTGGCCAATGTGAGACCAGTTTTTATAGTATAGATTGATTACCTTTGATGCAGTAATGCTCCTTTTTCTTTTCTTTCTAGGTAATAAAGGTCTTAAAAGTCCTTAATTTGCCACTTCACAGTCATGTGGGGACCCCCCTGGGGATGCCGACCCACAGGTTAAGAACCAGTGGAATAGCCCACTGGGAAACCACCTATACTTAAAGTACAGTTAACTTGTTCCAGCCATGCTTACACACATCATCATTATATGTATAAACAAATACAATCAGACTTACCGTTCCGGGTCTCTAGGAAACCTAAAGAACGCCAGATCAGACTGTGTACTCTTCCTGGTGCAGTTTGGAGCCGCGCAAAAATTGGGCATTATCCACCGTGCTAACGCTGCTAGCCCTGCTAGCTAACTTTTAGCGAATAATATGCCACGCAAACTGCAATAACGCTACCTGTAACGCGAGCCTTGCAGTGGGATTTCAGACTATTTAGTTTCTGGTGCTGTGCTCCAATTGTGAGTTCTTTGTAGATACGGAATGAATACTAATACAGCTAACAATTGTGAACATGTAACAAGTGTAGCTTGGATGGATTCAAAAACCTCTACCAGTGTTGCCAGGTTTTGCGAGGGAAACAAGCAGCCAGGTCTAGAAAAACAAGCCCAAAAGAAGCACTTTAGGCCACAAGCTCACGCGTTGTGAGCTTGTAGATCTGCTATTTACAAAACGATATTGAAGAAAATGAGAAAAACAGAAAAAAAAAACAGTTAAACACAAATCTTGTATCCCTGGTATAAAAAAAAAAATCATATGGGGGTATGCAGACAATTACATATTAATTTGGGGGTCCTTACCTTGGACCTTGACATGAAAATGTTTGAGAACCACTGGTTTAAACAACATTAGGAAACAAGCCCAAATAAGCAACTACACTTTAAAAAGAGCCCAACAAAAACGCAACCCGCAACTACCAATATTTACAAGCAACTTTACTTTGCAAAAAAAAAACAGCCCAAAGTTGCTTATAATAAGCAGACATGGCAACGCGGCAACCGACATTGTATTTTCTTCTTCGTCTTGTACATTTCCGGCCAGTTCGTAGTTATTGTAGCACAACACTGCATCCCACTGGTTGGTTTGGCCGTTGCACCGTAGCCAGGTCGTGGGACTAGTTGGATTTAAGTGTCGCTTCTTACTTCGGTTTTCGTCAACGACCAGGCAGGCACGATACTACATTTTGAAACGAATATGCGTCATGCAGTGGTGGAAAAAGTACTCACATTTTTATACCTAAGTTAAAGTATCAATACTGCAATGTATATATACTCTGTTACAAGTAAAAGTCCGGAATAAAAAAATGACTTGAGTAAAAGTACAAATTAAAGTATTGGTATCAAAATGTACTAGTAGAAAGTACTCATACAGAATGTCTCATTTCACAAGTTTTCAAATATTTTCAAATGCTGGAGTGGGTAATGTAAGTTTTGTAATAATAATACAAATCTACAAAGTAACTAGTAACTAAAGTTTTCAAATAATTGTAGTGGAGTAAAAGTACAATATTTGCCTCTGAGAGATAGTGGAGTAGAAGTTTAAGTACTGAAAATTGGAAATACTCCACTTCCACTAAAGTAAAAAATACCTCAACATTGAGTAAATGTAATTAGTTACTTTACACCACTGCGAACATGATAATACGTAACATTCGTGGAGTGGAGGGATGGAGGTCAAAACATGTACTGTGCTGTGACGTCAAGGACTCCGTCAATGTTTCACAAATAAAACTTAACCTCAAAATAACTAACCTGCAAAGTAGCAAGAAAGGGATCGCACTTGTGCATTAAGATGGTAACCTATTCATTAAAATAACGTTTGATCCTCAACATAATGTGTTACCTACTACGCTTCCTTTGTATCGCTAGTCATACATCAGCTGTAGTCTATTCTACTCTGAATGTGATCCGATCCGCATGTGTGCATAAAAGAATACACGTATCTATATCTATATCGACTGTCTACCCCCACCCCCTAAAAAACAATAACATTGAATACCTCGCTCAAGAAAGGATTTTGTAAAATGATCTATATACAAGCGTCACGTGGCTCGTTGGTCTAGGGGTATGATTCTCGCTTAGGGTGCGAGAGGTCCCGGGTTCAAATCCCGGTCGAGCCCTTAGTATTGTCACTCGAGACAAAAACGCTGTCGATTTCCATTTGTAACGTCACCGGAAGTATCCCCTTATAGTGTACAGTTTATGACTAGATTTCACTCTATTTTCGTTGCTGTCTCTAGTTCATAGTGGATACTTACTTTGGCAATAGTTCCTTTCAAATAAACAAATCACGATCAATGAACGAGTCCCATTTGTAGGAAAAAAAAATGGGCTCGTCCGGGATTTGAACCCGGGACCTCTCGCACCCGAAGCGAGAATCATACCCCTAGACCAACGAGCCAGGGCTTATGATTGGCTAAGTTCATCAGTATTGACAGTTTTAACTAAACGCACAATTTACTCATTCGACTTTAATTTACCGTACTTTTGTTCTAGTTTGTTAACGTTACTAGTTCATTCAAGATTATAACCATCTCAATCAGAAAGCTAGGATATATGCATTTCACAATAACTTCAAGGCAACAACTTACGCTTCCTACTAGATACTAGCAATACACATCCGACAGAGAAGAATGAAGACACACAAAAGATTTCAATTAACTTCTTTTTATATATCATACATAAGACTGTCTTAATATAATACAAAGGGCATTGTCATAAACACAGCAAAGTCTTGACTAGATCTTACAATCTGTGGATACATGGACTTATCCTTTCCCCCATGCTGTTCAATTTTATAGTGCATGTTGCATGTACAAAAAAAGTGATAAAATGTGGGGAAAAAAACTTAAGGAAAAATATTCAAATGAAATCAGAGGACTTAGACTTCTGTTGGGTGTAAGATATAATGTCAACAAGTATACACGTTTGTGTAAAACCCACAAACAGAACAGGCTTATGGAAAATGGAACCACTTTTCAACCATGTGCTTCTCATTTAACCAAAAAGTAAGGTTTGTGATGTACATGCACTTACAATATACCCTGTGAAAATTATTAAGGTTTGAAGATCTAGCTTTCCCTGTTTGATTCAAACCCTACCTCATAGTGTTGTCCTGATGCAGTCAAGTACCTCTGCCAAAAGGCAAGGTTTTGCCACTAAGAAAACAGGAGTTCCTGCCCACTGAATGGTCACCACATTGACAAACATAATCAACATACCAGCAGGAGCAAGGTAGTGAGTTCTATACTTCCTTTATTAAAAAAATATAAATATATACATAAATTCTATTTCAACTATTAAAAAGGGGCTGCATTTCATGACAACTGCTCTAAATAAGAGGTCAATCAGCATGATCTGAAATAGGCGCACACTTACGAGTCACTGCAGTCTTTTTTTTTTTTTTCAGTCTTTATTTTGGAATGTTTAGTACCAGTATGAGTGCCAGTAATCAAACTACTGGCAATTTCTGAATGTCTCAAATTCTCAGGGGTATGAAAAATGATTGCAAATTTGCAGTTAACCTTGACATCCAGATAAAACTCCAATCTCAATATAGGTAGCGTTACATTTGTATTTGTTGAAATACCAAACATGATTTGTCCTTATGATGGTCTCTCCTTTTGAATTATGACATTAAAATGACCTGTGTCCTGCCCTGTACTTAAAATGCAGTTGTGGGCAGGTTTTCTGTCTAATTCCAAAGTTGATAAAATGAGCAACAGAAAGAGAAAGCACTTCAAAATCCCTGATATAAAAAAACAAAAACAAACGAAAAAAAATAAAAGAATATTCTGTATCAACTGTAATGTTCCGAGGACATACATGTCTGCCAAAGCCGAGCATGTGATTGTGGGCTGACGGGCACCAATTCCCTTTGAATAGGACAACAACCATGGGGATCTGCCCTAACAAACCAGAACAAAACCATTTCAAACAAATTCCGATTTGCCACAAGTATCCCTTTCCTGCCAGGACAATGACACAAAAAGTCATGGCAGAAAACTAGCAAGTTGACCAAATGATGTATGAAAGGCAGCAAAACCCTTTGAAATAGTATGATGGGGGGCAAAAGAAAAACAACGACACAGAAATAGAACGCATTAGTCTCCTTTTTTTTTTTAACCATCAGCTTCTATCTTGCTACTCCGGAGCCTGCAGAGTAACTACCAAATTCTCTAACATACCAAAGTTTTAAAAGACTCCCAAAATAACCTACCAATTAATATGGAAACAGTTTTGGTAAAACGTTGCAAACAAATCTGATCAGAATACACAATAGCCAACGGTCTCAACAACGATCTCCAGTTTTGCTAAAGTAATATATTGCAGCTGTTTTGTATTGACGTTAAAATAAGATCTTGATAAACTTTGCGTCAAAAGTGGTGAACTGCTACATTATTGGTTACAGACACCTATATGCTATAAAACAACTGCTTTGGTATAAAAACATATCCAAAGGGAAAATAAATTCTTGTAAAATTCACAGCATAATTTGAGGAGAAAAAAGGCAGTCACTTAACTTATTATTATTATTTTTCTTCAGTTTCCATGTTTCGGATGGAGAGACTTGTGCAGGTGTTCTGATGAGGAACTACATGCAAAAGGGAAAAAAGTAACAAAAAAGTAAAACGGTAGACTCTGGAATAGATAGTTCTTTCCACTGCAAAATCCTTAATCGGTGAACAAGATCTCAAGGAAGTAATGTTTAGGAGGTTGTTGTGTACAATAAGACCCTGTTATGTGGGGCCCTGCTGAAGAAGAAATCTTTGTAGAGAAAGGCCTCAAATTACCATTCTTATTTACCTTTTTCTATGTTGTTTTAATTTCCTTAAAGAATTAAGGGCTGTCTAGAGAGAAAAATAGAGAAAAGCCATCTTAATTCAAATAATAATGTCCAGCTCCATCTCGTTCCAAGTCCATGAGTCATAAGGCCAAAGGGTTATCTAAGAACCAGCCACTGACTGTCTTCCATTCATTGGGCTGGAGTCTTCCGTCTCCCAAGCCCACTGCTGCTCTCGTTTGTGCCAGGCCCGGTTGCAGCTGCAGGACTACAGGGCCTCTAGGCCTGAGGGGTACCACCTCCCTCTTTCCAGCCGACCGGCGTCGGTATCCACCTGCAGGGTCTCCCCTCCACTTGGCCAGCACACGCTGTAGGGACTCCACTGCTATGTGCTCCCCTTTTACAGAGTTACACAATACCGACCAACAACATGAAATATCACCGCAAACACTTCCCCTCATCAAGCTACAGGATTTACAAGCAGCTCTTATGTGAAATTTCACTTAAAAAAGGGCAAAACAATTAATAACCAGTGGAACAGTAATGTCAGACATTCCACTGTTTGAACCGAAAGAGGACGCTAAGCATTTCATCACTGACAGCTACCTGTAAAACAGCTTAAAACTTCATTCTGAAATGCTCCTCAGAAGATTTTGCCACATAATACCATATGGTGATTACTCGATGGTTACATGGAATCTGTGAAATGGTAAGATGGATGTCTCAATCTTACTATGGTTATTCTGCAATATTACTTTGTGCCTAATGATTGAAAAGAAATTTGATGAAAATTACATATATACTTTTAACAAAATGTTTTTCTCTGTAGTAGCGGTTCAGTGATATCTCCCTTCTGACGTGAGCAGCTTTTGTTCTCAACACACCTTGTAGTAAAAAACATCACCTTAAAAATGACGCACAGGGGGAACACACAGCCAAATGTCAGTGCAGTCACGAGCTGGCCATGGAACTCTGCTGCACACACACTCCAGTCATCGGAGACTCCTCTCGGTCCATGCCCTGCCTCATGCCCAGGTGGCCTTCCGCTAGGTAGTGGGCAGGCCCTGTGTTCGTGCCCATGGGGAACGCGGGGTGCGCTGCCATGCCAGTCTCCTGCCGCGGGTTTGAGAAGGCACCCAGCCCCATACTCAGCCCACCGAGCCCACCGTTCTGACCAAAGTCCAGGGCACCAGCGGGCAGGTGGCGGAGCTGGTAGGCCTGGTTGCCATGGTTCCCAGTGGAAGAGGACGACGTCGAGGAAGAGGAGGCAGAGGAAGACAGGGAGGTCATGGACAGATGGCCATGTACCACCTCCATGGAGTCCTGTGTCGAGGAGCTGTGTGTCGGGGAGGTGTAGTGGCGCGGGCGTGGCCGGGTGGCCATCATGTGCCCGTGGTGGTGATGGGGGTGTGAGTGGGGATGTAGGGCCTTAGGGTGCTGAGGGGGAACATGGAAGGTGGTCTCCTGAACTGGGTGCGTCTCTCCAGTGACTGCCTCTGGTCCAACGCCTCCCCCCCATACCAATGGAGGAGGGTAAGGCTGTCTTGCCTGTCAATATCCAGCAAACAAAAATATTTGAATACTTCTATATTTCCCAAGGTATACACAAGATTTCAGGCAACTTAAGGTAAAATTACCTTTATTTGTATATCAAATATAAACATATTTCAACAAGTTTGTCTCAGCAGAATCACTTGTTTTCATACAACTACAACTTTACTTTGACTGAAATAAAATTTTATTTAAACTTTAATTTAAGATAGTATTAAACTTTGGCATTGGTCTTTGAAATATTATTCAAGCCAATAACAAGATTGAAATTTTTAACTACATGAAGTTCAAACAAGAACTTGAATTTGAGTGACGGTGATGAAGTGCCATACTTAAAACTCTGGCGTTGACATTGAATCAATAAAAAAAAAATAGACACTTATAATGATGATCATTGTAAACAAATATTACAAATATGATATTGTGTCTTATATACACCAATTGCTAAATTATCTGACATTAAACATTGCAGGCTGACGAACCTGTGGGCAGAGGCTGTCACCATCAATGGCAGGCAGGGCCGTGCCAAAGTGCCCTCCACTGTGCAAGTGGTGGTGGGTGGGGTCTGACCTCGCTCTGCCACTGGTACTCGTCCCAGATGACCCTCCTAAAAGGGGCAAAATGTGTACCAAGCACAACTTCATTATTGTTACAAAAACAAAACTCTGAATAACTAGAGCATTGACACATTAAGAATGAATAAAAAATTACACAGACTACATTTGTAAGCCATTTGTTGTTATGATAACATACATGTTCAGATAGAGGCAGGACTTCATATTGTCACATGGTCAATAGCTAGTACTTATAGTGCTGGATAAGAGTTTTGCAATATAATGTTTGATCCAATCTGTAATGTGTAGAGGTGATGAAGTCATCAAGTCTGGGCCTGTAAAATCACTCAATAGACTAGGCAGAATTTCAGAAAATGTGCTTTTTGACAAATGTTTTCAAGGGGTATTAAGGGGTGCTGAATCCAAATCTAACATATTGTTTTTGAATGAAGATAGAAACTTGATTGAATTTAGCTTTTTAAGGTTTTCATTTTTAAGGTATATGGAGAATCCAATGCCATATTCTGATCAAATGTGAGGAAACTGCTTGAAACTCATATATGGTGAGTTATTGCAAAAAACTTGGGACAAATTCCTTACCAAGAACGGTCTTCATGTTTGTAAAGGTGACTAGTAACACACACACACACATTTATTTTATAATTTATTTAATCCCCTAGGGGAACTCGAGACTCGCTGTAAGTTGGGGTACCTGCAACTTTATGTGGGAACATTTTACAACATTAAATTCTGCCATAAGTAGCTTGTGCGGGGTCAAACTATGATTTTTCATGATCCTGGATCAATTGCAAGCACTTGTTTTGCACCAATAGCACTCCTTGGCAGAAAAACAACCACACCCACTTTTCCCTCTCATCACAAACCAATGTGTTGTGGGAAAGTATACAGTATCTTGCTGGGTGCATGTAAATTAAAACTTTGCTTTATTTATTCATTTAAATTTCTCAAATACTACTACTACCAGATACTGCTCCACAATGTCAAATGCCTCAGTAGTAAGGGGCCTGGGTAGCCTACTTCAGAGCAGTAGTTCTCAACCTGGGGGTCGCGGCCCCCTGAGGGGTCGGCAATTAATTTAGAGGGGTTGCCAAATGCTTTTCTGAAGAAATGAAAATCTGAATTAAAATGAATAAAAATAGTATTCATATTTTTCTGTTTTCTTAGTTAATATTTCAGTAAAAGCACAGTTAAGAATATTGAATAAGGTAACATTCTTCGGAGGAAGAGAAGGTGACGAAGTGTGTATGTGCACACGACTGTGTGTGGGGCCACACTAAGACTGACCATTCACGCTGGCTCTGCGCTCACTGCAGCACAGGGGATACTTACTCCTTCCTTTGCCACATAAGCTTAACTTGCTCCACTAACGTTTAAGAAATGTTCATATGACAACAGTGAATGGTTAATCCATGTGAGGAAATAATCACAATACATGAAACGGTGGCTCTCAACAGCCTATGGGCGGTGGATGGAATGGTGTGATGGATGCATCTTGCGGTTACTAAGATCCATACAAAATATCACACACCCAACAGCCTTAAGTATTGTCGACTTTGACCCGCAAGTGAGAAACTCAAAGTGGTCAGGTTGAGGCACAGCGGTTTACAAAGCGGGATAAATTGATCAGCCCCAACATCTTCTTTGTCTTGTCCTATGTTTTTCTCTGTTTTCAGACTGCGCCCCAGGCCAGTGTAATAACTGGATGGGGGGCACACTACAAATACTGTACCTTTGGGACTGACCTGGACCATTAGGTGTGTGGGGAAGATGGGCTACTCAGTGGGGTTACAGTGGAGAGACATGGCCCCTTATGGGCCTGGAGAGGGTGTGGCACTCACTGTGGAGATGTCAGAACCCCTATGCCATTCTGCCATTCTGGCATAGGGATATCACTGTCTGCCTGACATACAGCCTTGCACACCACCACCGGGGACCAACTCTCCTCGCTACCTATGTGCGCCCACAAGTGCCTATCTTGGGCATACAGTAGGAGCCAGCATGATCTGCCTGGAGGTCCACTAGGGGACCAGCGCAGACTATCAAGTGAGCCAGACTGACATCCCTGTCGGTCTAACGATAGCCATGCATCACATGGAGGTCTTAGAAGAGTTTGAAGCAGTTTCCTCACATTTGATCTCAAATCAGAATATGGCATTGGATTCCCCATGAAAACCTAAAAAACTAAATTCAATCAAGCGTCTACCTTGTTTAGTAAAAAATATTTAAATTGTCAATTTTGAGGCATTAACACTAATTTTTTAGCTGGACATACAGCGGATTTGGATTCAGCATCCATTAATACCCCTAGAAAACATAAATTCATAAAGTCATAAATGAACATGATTTGCCTTCGGGGTCAAGACTTTTGGAAATCTGACCTAGTCTACAATGCAAGTAACTAACTATCGATAATTGATTAAATGAGAAGAGCTGAAGAACATTCATGTGGAAGTTACCTGAACTAGAGGAGGTGCTGGAGGTGGTTCCTGAAGACTGGGACTGCTCTAGTGCGGGGCTCGTGGACACGCTGCTGCTCGTGTTGGTCCCCTCGTCCGCAGTCTTCTTGAAGAAGCTGTGCTGCAGGGCGTAGTAGGGCTGGATGCGGCTCTTCGGGTCATAGTCCAGCATCCGGAGGATCAGGTCCTTAAACTTCAAGTAGTCTGCCACAGCGTGGCCAGACTCCCCCGCACGTCGGCCACCTGGGCCCCCTGCCTCCACACCCAGAATGGAGTGGAGCTTCCGTGAGGCTGGAGGCTTATACTGCTCATGGAAAGGCGCACAAAGGTGAAGAGGTTTACTACCAAGGGAACTGTGCATAACACCAAATAGTTGCAACCATGGTTGGTTAAAAACATGATTCAAATGCACAAATTGGCTTATATTGAGAAGACATTGAGACAATTAATTGGGCTCACCCTTTTGCCATCTTTGGTCTTCTTAACACTCCAAGTACCATCTGATAGCTTCTCAAAGAATTTCCTGGCTTTTGGGGCTAGGTCCATTATGTGATTGGGAGGAATACCAAGAACTTCAACTATTTTGTTCATCTGGTCCACCTGAGGAAATTGTTGGCAAAGTTAGCAAAGATGCCAAATACTTTTTGTTTATTGATCTTAATTATTTTCTGGTAAAAAAAAAAGTGAACCATTCTACCAAATTCATCTAAGCACAGTATTCAATGAAATACTTTAGTTTTTGTACAACCCTGCACAATACAACCATGATATAACAAATCTGAATATGATGTCAATTATACAATGTACCCTTAAGTTCAACCTGCAATTTGAATTGAAAAATGAATTAAATGGTGAATGGTCTGCATTTCTATAGCACCTGTATCCAAGCACTTTACAACGTGCTTGGATAAAGGTGCTATAGGAAGCCACAGACACAGACAGTGGGGGTAACCATGCAAGGAACCACCCTCATCGGGTGGTCGTAGCTTAGTGTTTTTTGCTTGTTTTTAGGGGTGGACGTAGATTAGTGGATAATGAGGCGGTCTAGTAATCAGAAGGTCACCGGTTTGCCTCCCAGCCCCGGTCCGTGTCGAAGTGTCTCTGAGCAAGATACTTAACCCCCCCCCCCCATGGGATTAAAAAGGTCTACAAAAACAAATTGGGAGCAGTTAGGGGTTCAGTGTCCTGCTCAAAGACACTTCAACATTAAGCCAGGAAGAGCCGGGGATCAAACCAGTCACTCTACCTCCTGAGCCACAGCCACCCTACCCACAGTCAGTTCAAGAATCTTGAATATTTGAGAGCAATTTATGGGCATTAATGTTACACAATGAAAGAATCTCCCCCTTAGGTCTAACATTATTTTACTGGCTATTGATTTTATCTATTTATTAGATCCCTATTAGCTTACTGTACTGTTACAGCAGCTACTGTTCCTGGGGGTCTCAAAATTGCACAACTGCAGCTCAGCATTATTGGTTGTAAGGTGACCTAAACATGCAACAGTGAACAGAAAGAAACTAAATCCATCAATATTTCCAACATCGCTCACTTAACTCATCTTTCTTTCCAGTTACTTGCATAATACTACAACTTCTCACTACTGGGTACAAATGTGTGATTTGGTTAATGTTGTCATTTCCAACACTGTACCTCATTGGCTCCACTGAAGAGGGGCTCTCCAGTGTGCATCTCCACCAAAATGCAGCCCAGGGACCACATGTCGATGGCCAGGTCATAGGGCATTCCTAGCAGCACCTCTGGGGAGCGGTAGAAGCGACTCTGGATGTACTGGTATATCTTTAAAAAATTAAATACACCATAGATTTTAGCTTTAAGGCCTTAAGTTAGAAATTATCTGGTTATTCATCTACAATAAGTGTCATTATCATTGATTGTGTAATCTGTAGATAGGTACCCTTTGTCCTAATTGGCATGAGCTGCCAAAGTCCACTATTTTGATGGCACTCCTCTTGGGGTTACACAGGAGGATGTTCTCAGGCTTCAGGTCACAGTGGATGATGCTGAGCTCAGGCGTGGCCAGGAAGAGCAGCGCCGTACATAGCTGCTGGGCAAACTTCCGGGTGAGGTTGAGAGAGACGCCGCGGAAGTTGGTATTCCGCAGTAGGTCGTACAGGTTATATGAAAGCATCTCAAACACGAGGCAGAGGTGGTTTCGGAACATGAAGTGACGCTTGAGGTGAACTGGTGAGGAAGCACAGAGTGTCTCTAAGTCAATAAACATACACAAAGCCTTCAAAATACTTTGTGAGAAAGCATACAGTGCAAATGGCAAAGGTAAAAGAACATTACCTATGTAGTATTTCATCTCAGTATCATGTTTGTTCATGAGCTCTAGGAGGCGCACTTCAATCTGGGCTTGATTGAGAAAAGCTTTCTTGTTCTTGATGATCTTAATGGCAACCCATTCCTGCTCTGTACGGTCATAGGCTTTCACAACCTGTGGATGGATGGCGGGGAAAATAAACATCCGTTAACATATTTAGTGTAGACATGTTTACAGTATCAGAAGACAGCAATTTCTCAGTTCACATAGCAATTCTTTTCACCAGAATGAACATACCAATACATCGACTGTATTTACTACATAGAGCAGATCAGTACCACAGTATCCTTTATTATCCATTTCACATGCCAGTGATGCCACATTTACTTTCACATGTATTTATTATTAAGCACCTGTCCAAAGGACCCTTTGCCTATCAAGGAATCGATTTCATAGCGGTCCATCCATTTCTCCCCATTCTTGACGATGTAGTCATAGTTATCATCGTCATAGCCATCGTTGAAGACCTTCCTCTCTTTCTTGTGACTGGAGTCTTCGCCCTGACCCTGTTGGTGCCGTCGCTTCTTTTTTGCATAATACACCTGCACAAATTACAAGAAACGTAAGACATTTCTAAATCTTAAAACAAACCACCTGGAAAATATTTGTAATAACACCTTTAATGAGAAGGGAAAGAAATCCTCTCTCACCTCATTGATGTGTTTATATGTTTTGATAAGGTCAATGGAGAGCTTCCTCAGGGGAGCTGAAGTTGGGTCACGAAAGGACTGGGGCATGTGCCTCTGATCAAACAGGAAAATAATATTAACATTTCAGCGATATGATCAATACAAAGCATACTCTGACAAGTACCAGGACTGAGGACTCATTAATAACTTGATGTATGAACCATTATGTTTATGATACAACAGTAAATAAGGTGGGCTGAACCAAACATATGACGTAACTTCTGGCCTGGGGGTAAAACAAAAATGTGGGGGATGAAAATATATGGGTTTTTAAGATTCTTGAAACACAATGAATGAGCCAATAAGCTACATATCCACGTGGTATGTGTTGTGGGATGCAGGCTCCCCATGCGCTGTATCATCCTATTCTTAAGCATGTAAAAAAAGAATAGCATGTTAACCAATATTAACTAAACATGTGAGTCACAGTATACCTGATTGGCAGTGAGCTGTGGGTTCTGATCGCTGTACGGTAAGACCGCAACAGATTGGTCAGTGCTTGGCTGGTGGCGGTCACTGTACTGCTGGTGCGTATGGGGCATTGGAGCAGCCATCTGAAGACCAGCAGTGTGGAAAGAAAAAGAGGGCGCAAGCCGGACGGACGAAGGTTTGCATGCTGAAGTCTCTCCTCCTAGAAGAGATGAATGCTGTCATGAGTTGGATGATAATTAATTGAACATGTCTATAAAGATATAAATAAAAGCGGCGAAAAGAACAGGTTCCTGGGTGTAAAAGAGGCACATTTTCTTTCTCACAACTGATCATAACGTAGCATTATTTATACAAATAGTATATTTGAAAATATAGCTTATTCTGAGCATAAAGCCTTACAGTGAATAAATACCAATGACCAGCAATTACAATATGTAACAGTGCCATTTTCCTTGGTAAAATAAATAAATAATCAAATTGGAGACTTAAAAATCAAGATTCCTGTCAAGCAAATTATGATTGAGCATCATTATCATGCAAATTGACATTAATTGTATGCTTCTAAACAAACAAAATGAATCATGGAAACATATTGTAGGAGAAATAACCCCCACATAAATCCATTGTTGAATTAGAAAAAAAGATTATATATTTTTTGCCTAAAATATATAAATCATAAATATTCAAAGGATTTTAATACATTGAATACAAAATAGCAGTCAAATATATATCAAGCATTGTAGGGGAAAGGAACAAATAAATGTGGGCTTATAAGGTAAAGAAAAAAGAAAATACATCTCTCCACACTGTATGTACAGTGAATCATCCTTCATTTTAAGCCAGAAGGAATCAAAAAAATATTAAATAGCATGTTCAGCTATCAGCATCTCTCACCAGACAACACAATTCACCAGTGCTACACAGTAACCACTATTCAGAATCCCAGCAACAGCACCTAATTAGCATAGCCTATCACCACAGAGATACAGCGTGATTTGGCAAGCCCATCAATGCACAGACCAATCACAACGCAGTATGCAAATAGCCTACTTTTGTTGCCAGGGCAGAGCTGCTCCCATTTTCCAATGAGAAAACAAGAAATAAACAAGAAATAAAATTGAACTTTGGCACACTTAGACGCTGCTTTCAACACAAGAGCCTGACAGCAAAATAGCAGCACAGCCCAAAACCTGCACTCTATCTGAGAGCGTTAGAAAGCTGACCCAGCTGTGGAAAAGGAAAAATACACATCTAGTACATGAAATAAGGGGAACCTAGAGATAACAGAATAGCAGTTGTATACCAAGAAAACTAGGATGTGTTCAATTTATTTCCACGTTATGATATATAACATGGAGAATATATATATATATATATATATATATATATATATATATATATATATATTAAAATAATTGTTTTATTATATATATATTTGCAAGGATGAACCCAGGTGACAGCTTGACAGAGCTCTATAAATGATGTTTTGTTAAATCTCATAGGCCTACATCTTAATTGAATGGAATATTTATTTAATTTAACATAAATAAAATTGCCTAGGTTTCATCAATATATATTTGTTGAAAATAATAATACATTTCAGGATGACATGTTCCTCGGCTATTGCAATTATTTTGAGTAAGCCTGACCCTAAATTTAAAAAAATATTGCAATCTATGGTCAAGTTTTCTATACAGCTTTTTGTTTTTAAATGTGCTTTATAAATAAACTTACTTGAATGAGTACAGTTTTACTTTTACCACTTTAACATGGGTTCTAATCAATTCTGTAAATTAGTTGCTGTACTCATTTAGAACCATTCCTTTATTAGAGGGAGGAAGAACTCACACTGTCCCTCTCCACCAAAGGTAGACTTAGTATATAGCAGCTAACCTGGATGCATCGTCTCCTGTAAAATTTCATATCATCCTGGGAGGAGAGTCCAGCAGCAAACCACAACCCACTACAAAGAATAAAAACAGATCATTATCATTCTGCAATTTTGCTGGGATTCAATTTCAGTGTTTAAACTTTAGTGAAAAGGAAGGGATAGAAAACCCAAACATTAGGAAGAAACTTCGTGGAAATTCATGAACTTTTGCAAAATTTCTAATAAAGCTCATATGCAAAAAAACAAAACAAAGACAAGCTGCTTAGATTGAGTGAAACATATTCAAGGCAATAATGCCCAAACAATTAAAATTTAAAAAAAGGGTGTCAGATAGAGCTAGATAAACACAATGTTCACTCAGGGGGAGAAAGATGAGATACCACTCTAGAATCAAATCAAATCTGTATTATTGTTGTGGATTGAAGAAGTCTGGATATTCCTCTCAGCATGTCAATCCAGTTCAAAATTATAGTATATCTACAGTATGGACCTGGCATCTTTCATTGTTCATAAATTAGTTACACAGCCCAACTTCAGCTGAAATAACTGTGTAGGATTATGCAAATATGTAAGGAAGTGCAGAAGTTTCTTTAGAGCCCATCTCTGAACATGATAACTGAAATCAATCTAATAATTAAAACTATGGGATGGTCTTTTAACTTCTTTGAATACAGCCAATACTGTTAATGAACACAATCTAAAACCATAGCAACAAAGCAGATTCATAGCACACATCTCCACTGACAATGTACATTCTTCATTTTCAGTACCGACCTATGAACAGTTCCTTCCGCGGCTTCTATTCATCAAGGCATGAACGGGCCTAAATAGGTGTAAATATAGCTAGCTTGGCATTAGAAGCCGTCTCATATATAAAATGATGGCTATGTATACGATCTGTTACTGACTTATGCTTCATTTCACACCCAGCTGGTTGCCCGAACGAATTCCTTGTTGAATGAAATGTAATCCATCCAAAATAATCCAAAGCTACAGATGTATGTCCATAAAGGCATCCGAACAGCTCTGTACTTACAGTTGATGGGGTATATCTCGTCATGGTTGAAATTTAGAGAGCATATTCAGTACATTTCTCGCCTTCACTTGCTATCGTTTGTGTATGCCTCAAATCCCCCGTACAAATGACAGACAAACGCATCCAAGCTCGCGTTTACTGTTAGCCATCTACTGCCGTTAACGTTACCCAACAAAACTGCGGGACAAGCCAGTGTATCTTTCACCAATCCAACGTTAGCCAGTGACGATGATGTTCAGCCAGCGGGTTGTGGTGCTGCTGCTGGTGGGCCCGTTCCACTGGCTCGTCAACAAGCAAAACGTTAACCATTGGCTAGTTTAGCATGTTAGCCAGATAGGTTAATATAACCTCTCACAATATGGAAAAGTCTAATGACACGTACATAAACATGTATGCCTTCAAAAGGGGGGGCGAAAAGCGACGTTAGTGCAACGTTAACACCTCAGATCGCGTTAACAACACTGATGCCAGTCACACACACACACACACACACACACACACACGCACTGCTTTGCAAGGTTAGCTGCAACGTTCACAACACTGCCAGCAACAAGCCCACACAGCCCGCTAGCAACGTTAGCAACACAACCACTAGCATGACAGCTATTCAGAGCGAGTTCGTCGCGCGACCGTGTTGCTCGACAGAAAAAAATATGACGTATTTTCAACTGTAAGAAATGTCAACGCACGTCGCGTCGACACCTTTTTCTGCTGAATATGACGTCATTTTTGTCGAGCGACATGGTCGCGGCGACAGTGTCCGGTCCCCCGTCTGTAAGGTTGGTTCGTTGACCTACTGTCTGGAGTTCCAACGTTAACGCTAGCCTAGCAACAAGGGTCGACAAGCTAGCGCCGTTAGAACTTGACTATTAACGTCAACACAGTCTAACGTTACACATCTAGGATGACACGGCCGCTGTGGTTATAAATATAAACGTTGCATGTCGTCAGAAGAAAAAGATAGTTTCCACTTTATGCTCACCTCTGATGGCACGATCTTCATTTAAAGTCCAATAACTTGTATGATGAGGCAACTTATCCAGCTTGAGATTCTCCCCTCCCCTGCGCGGTTAGCGAGGAACGTTTAAACCCGATCACCCGCTCCTCTAACCGGCGAGCTGCACAGTTCCACCAGACTAAACGTTACTGACCTTTCAGAAGCACGAGGGTTCACTAAACAACTGCACTCGGTAACTTTGACAAATGTCAGCAGATGAACGGCAGGTCTGCTAACGTTACCGATCTAGCTGCTAGCACGCAGAACTTACTGGCTAACCATAGCAAACTGGCTAGCTAGCTAAGCTAGTTGACAAAATGAACGCGGCTAACATTAGCTAGCTCCCACTGGCTAGCGCCAGGTTCTTTAGCTAGCCTCAAGCTAACAATTCTAGCTACCGCTAAAATAAACGTTGAGTCAAATTCGGGATTTCAATGTTTCTTCACGAATTCGGCGTCGGTCACTTCGATATATGAGAGCGTTGAGATAATCCAAATCACTAGGGTGAAAAAAACATGAAACAGAAACCGTGTCCTCTGATAATTTTTGGACAAGAATTTTATGTCAATTTTCACAAAATGGCGCGCGGTCCAAACCTGCGCAGTGAACCGGCCCGGTGGACCAGCGACACGGACAACTGAGTTAGCGCGGCGCCGCCTAATTACCTCAACTCCGTTAAACCGTTTGCCTCTTGATTTTCTTAATCCGATCTACTCGACGCATTTCTTTAACCGAAAATGTCAAAGATATATCCAGTGACAGCATTATTCCGGCGGGAAGGGAGAACATTTGAAAAGACTGAGCTGGGGGAAAAAAAAACCTTCTGACAAAATGGCGATGCTCTGGCTTGTTACCATGGCAACTGTCAATCAAAAACAAAAGTACCCGGATGTACCAATGACGAATAAAATCTAACTGTGTCTCGAGCAGGGTAGAGCTACCTGTCTGGCCTGGTAGCAATGAGCCCATACTTACACTAAATAAATGTCTAAACCAGTGGTTCTCATACTTTCTCATGCCAATGACCCTCAAATTGACACATATTTGACCCTCATCTGAAAAGAGTTTGTGCCAGGGATGGTAAATCAGTGTTCACGGACCAAGGTACCCCCCATATGAGAAGATTTGTGTTGTTTAAAATGTTCAAAATGATTCAAAATCTTGCAAAAATAATATAATTTGAAACATTATCAAAAACAGGCGATCAAGCTATTAATTAAATTGCCTTTAAGTGGTTAAAGCGATTTAGATGATATATTAACCAATTTTCCTGGGGACCCCCTGGAACCCCCTCTTGGCCCAGTTACAGTCAGATTATACAAACATCTGACTGTAACTGTTGTCATCATCTATCCTTGTTTTCTTTGATAAAATAAGCAAATTAGCAAATAAAATACTGATTTGTTTTTACTTGTTACATATTAAAATAAGGGAAAGAAAACTGGCTAAAGTTGGATTTACCCAGATTTGGTCTGCTGTGTTAAACATTTTATAATATTTGAGCTATTGAGGTAAAGGAAAAAATCTATGACATAGTTTGGTAAAAGTTACAGTATGAGAGTTTTATTTATGACAATTTTGACCATTGAGCTAATAGAGCCTGCCTACTTGCTCTGGGGAGAATTTGGACCCAATCCAGAAACAGGTTTGTGTCCAACCTAGACACAGGAACTAAGTGTCTCAATAGAAGAGCAGGGAAACCTGCTCTTAAAGAATGACTCCACCCATTTTCAACCTATCTTCATATAATTGGTCCTCACTCATGATAAAATGGTACAATTCTTTTCTACTTGGTCTGTGTGTCATAGGAGGGCTGTGGACACTTCAGAAACCCGCCTACCAGTGACATCATCATCAGGCAGGTTTTTTTTCTCAAACAAGATTTCACTTTTTTTTCTTTGTTTTTATTAATGCGAGAATAATGGCTTCCATTATAGCATGCTAACTTTCCAGGAATAGAAAGCCTGCAGTTTTCATTAGCTTGGATTTCCCATCGATGATGTCACTGGTAGGCGGGTTTCTGAACTGTCCACAGCCCTCCTCTGAGACATAGACGGGGTAGACATCCCAAACATCCCAAAACAGACTAGTAAGGCTACTTCCTGGCCTCAAATACCGAACCCATCTAACCCCTGCTCACTTATAGGATTGGATGGCTTAGGGTTGAGGACAGAGTACAGCAACTTACAATGGGCCTGGTCTGCAAGATAGGCCAACACATTGGGATCCCCCTGTCTTTGTCAAAATACTTCCAAACCGTAAATGAAGTCCACGATCATAACACCAGAGGCAGCTCCACGGATCATGTTCAACCCAGATTTGGCACAACAAAGGGAATGAACTCGTTCTCATGCTATTCAACAAAAATGTGAAATGCCCTACTGGCAAGGTAGGTAAAGGAGTGTAAAACCCTACTCACTTTCAAAACTGCCCTAAAGAAACACCTTCAGGAGGCTGCAATTCGAAAAAGTCTTAAAGGAGTAGTTCACCCAAAAAATGACTTATTTTCTATCAATTGCACACCCCATGAAGCCTTGAATCCATGGATTTATTTTTGTTTTTGTGGCATTCCTAAGCCAATAATTTGATTCCTGTCTCCTACCGGCTAATGTATCCGGTAGGAGACACAAAGTAGATTATTTGTGTCTCCTACCGGATACACACCCGGTCATCAAATTATTGGCTTAAGAATGCCACAAAAACAAAAAGAAATCCATGAATTCAAGGCTTCATGGGGTGTGCAATTGATAGAAAATAAGTCATTTTTTGGGTGAACTCCTCCTTTAACCTAACCCCCCCCGGCCCCTCCTCCCCGAACTCTTCCTCTTTTTTCTCTTGTACATATTTTACATTTTCATACCAGTAACCTGTAAGCTGATTGTATGCCGTTCTGTATAGTAGTGTGTATATCTGTCTGTCTCTTATATGTCATCATGATTTGTGTGTGTGGGAACTCATTTTAAACAAGCTTAGTGCTTTATGAGCCTTCCAGTTTAGTAGACCTTGTATTGTGAATTTGTACTTCCATGTTGTTCTCATGTCTTACAAAATAAAGTACATCAATCAATCGAAAAAAATGGTACCATATTATAATGAGCATTAATGAGGACCAATTATATGAAGATATAAGAAAGTTACATAGTGCTGCTTATGGGGTCTATGTCACAAATCGTTATTGTGAATATAATTGAGCAGAAGACAACATTAAAATGTGCATTTGTCTGAACAGCCTCAGAAGTCTTATTCAGTCTTCTGACACACTAAGCCTTAAAGGGATATTTCACTTTCAAAAAAACTTTGGTTCATTTTATCGTCTACACAGGCTTTTGTGAGCCCCCCAATCAGTTTTTAAGTTGCTTGATTCAGTATTTAGATATTTGATATCAATTTTATCAGACACGCCCCCTTCCTATACAAACCCATTATAACTTCAAACTCAATTTTTAACATGTTAGATTCATCAAAAACACCCGTCCTTGGTTCTGGTGACTCACCCTGCCCTCCTAATACGCGAGGGGCTGTGTTTTTTCGATTACCTTTTCATTTATTTTTTATATATTTTTTGGAAAATGAAAAAAATTTAATACAATAAAAAAATAAAATAAAATAAATGAAAAAAGTAATAAAAAAAACACGGCCCCCTCGCGTATTAGGAGGGCAGGGTGAGTCACCAGAACCAAGGACGGGTGTTTTTGATGAATCTAACATGTTAAAAATTGAGTTTGAAGTTATAATGGGTTTGTATAGGAAGGGGGCGTGTCTGATAAAATGAATATCAAATATCTAGATACTGAATCAAGCAACTTAAAAACTGTCTGGGGGGCTCACAAATATTGTTATATTGTACTGTGACTTAAGAGTGACTCATGATTAAAGATGAATCTTACCCCAGCCATTTATGAGTCTTAGGTCATCGTATGCTGTGAGGATGACAACATAAAAGAGTCTGATTCAGGTCCTTTATCATTCATTGTTTTATTTTGTTTTGTTCAAATGAATTTCAGCAACTGGTAGGCCTAAACATCAGCTCATAAATAATAATGAAAATTAAAGTTGATATTTTATTCAAAAGGTAAATGTGTAATATAAGATCTTACAGGGACAGCTATTTTATAGTAAAATGCATGTTTACTGATCATGCAATAGCCTATAATACTTGTGATATAAAGAGAAGCAAGTTAACACAGCAAAAAATTACGTATAATGACAGTAATATAGATAGAAGAGGCCTTTTAATTTAATTTAATAAAAAAAACGTTGCTCGCCCTCCATCAGGTAATTTAATGTAATTTTCTTTTTTACTGTATTTCACTCTCTTTATTACTGTATGTATAAAGAGAGTGAATATTCTTCTCAAATATGTTCGGAACAGGCTGTTCTTCTCACCACAAATCTCACTCAGTGAAACAAATTATGGTGGCTTTATTTTTGACTCTTTTTTTCTGTTTTACAAATGAAGAGCTCCTTTTGGCAGCTCAATCCTTTAAAACATTAAGAATGATTAATTTCAGTTATTTTCCAGGTTTTCTAAAACTGGGAACAAGATTACCAGTAGTGTTCCATCTTCATTTCTTCATTGTAATGAGAGAAAACCTCTTAAATCATCTAATCAATATATTTTGGCATTTTTTGAAATCCAAAAATAATAGAACCACTAACCCTCAAGATATGGGAGCATGGGCTGACTTCAGCCCATGTACCATCAATCATAGATTGGCATAACATACTTATTAGGACAGCATCATATGAACGCGTATATCCATCCTATGTTAATGACTTGTAATGAGAGACTAGGCTACTGTCTGGCCTCCCTATACTGTATATCCTTGCTTGTAGGTGATTCTATTTTATTTGTATGGGTAGCATAGTCCCCCTCCCTCCCTCCTTATTTTATGTTTTTTTGGTAACCCATTTCTTCACCCAGTGCCAATTGCTAAACTGTAATCTTGGGCGCTACTTTACTTTCCCTCTGCCAGCCTGGGGAGAGCCCGGGAATCGAACCCAGAACCTTCTAGCTGTGAGTCGACAGCGCCACCGATTGTGCCAACGTGCCCCGTATTTGTTGTTTTTGCTTTGTTCCCCTTTGTTTATTGTATTGATTATATTGTTGTGTACCTGTTTTTATTTGGTTATTTGTTATTTTGTTTTGTTCTGTGTCACCCCTTTGGGCTGTTCTGTAAAAACTAAAGTGTAAAAAAATTAATAAATTATCACACTAATCACAAAAACTAAAGATACATGGGAGCACCTTAGGGCTATGTACTGAGCCTTCTCCTCTATTCCCTGTACTCACACGACTGCGTGGTCAAGCACTGCGCCAACGTCATCATCAATATGCTGATGACACGACAATGATGGGCCTGATCATCAATGATGACAAGAGGCCTACAGGGACAATGGCATGGTAACAACCTTGCCCTTAACATGAAGACCAAGGAGCTGATCATCGACTACAGGAAGCCAACTATCAACAATGTCACAGTCTCCACGGTTTGTGACTTCAAGTTTCTCGGCCTACACATCAGACATCACTGAGGACCTTTAGGGCCACATGTGGTGAAAAGGGCCCGGTCTGTTCAGTCTCTGGCAACTGTAGAAATGCACAAAGTGTTACACTGGGTGATGAGCAAGCGCTGAGCCCTGCCACACATGATTGTATATTTCCACCCTTATACCATACCTGGCCCATCCTGCATACTGCACGTTTAACCTGTTCTGTTATTCAGTCCAGCCACTAGATGGCCATGTCAGTCTTACATGCACTCATTTACCTGTACACTGGTACACTGACCTATCTACTTCATGTAGACCTATGACTGTGGATACATTCCCATACATTTCATGAATATTTTATAACTATTTCTATTTGATACATTGCACAAGAGACTGAAAACATCGACACACACACACACACACACACACACACACACACAATGTTTGTTTTTGATATTTGCACAAAATAATTTCACAGACTCTATACCTTATGTGACAATAAACTTGTTGATATACTATACTGTATACTGCCAGACAGTCAATTGAGACAATTAACCTTGATTGTCATTTCTTTACTTAAATAAACAACTGTGCCTCCTTGTAGGACACAAGGAGGCACAGTTGTTTATTTAAGTAAAGCAATGACAATCAAGGTTAATTGTCTCAAAGGGCTGCACCCCACGACTGACACAGCCCTGGGTAGGCAACCCGGCCTGGGGAATCTGAGTTCTGAGGTTCGCACTTTTCCATCATCTTGTACATCTGCCAAGTCTCTGTTGTCTGTTTTAAACTGTATGATTACATATTTCTGTGAACATGTAAATGTAAACTTTTTATGGTGATTATGTTTTCCGTCCGTCCGTCTGTTTATTTGTGTGTCTGTGAACAGCTCCGGCACAGCTGGACCGATTGGTGTGAAACTTGGCATGCACACTCTCAGTAGGCCAAGGAAAGAACCACCACCCTAATTTATTCTAATCGGTGTCATGATGGTGCTTTGACAGCCCGCTTCATGTTTTGGCCTATAACTCTATAACCATAGATCATACAATCATTTTTTTTGCTCTGGATTCCTTGGATCATGAGGTAATTCCACATATAGGCCCTGCCCATTTATGCCTAGATTTTCCGCCATTTAGCATTTTCTTCCTGTTACGGCCAAGTTGGTCTAGGGGACATGGGTTGTAACTTAAGAGCCGGTAGAAAGAAGGAGTCAAGACAACAGATGTATATATAAAAAAAAGGGATTTATTAATAAACTTAAAGACTTAACTAAAGGTAGTCTAGCAAGAACATAATAACTAATGTTTAAATCAAGACATAAGCCAGCACACAGAAAGGACAAATACACACAAAACACTCACATGGAAAGGGAGAGTTCACCGAATACTGGTGCAGCACCCACAACACGACACTTGAGTTAGATTTGGTGTAAAACACATAACATAATATACTGTATACTTCACTTGCAAGCTGCTTCCTTCCTCTGGCTTTTAACAGCCACACTGATGAGTTGACTGAACACTGGTGTGTTCAATCAACTCTGCAGCTCACTTGCAGGGGGGAGGAAGGCAGTAACTGAACACTTCAAAACAAACTTTTTGCTACTACTCCCACATATTTTGTCCAAATGTCACACAAATCTGTACACATTAACTCTGGAGTCATATGATTGGAATCACATGTTAAGAGGCCTTAAGAGGCAGTTTCCTCATGTCCTGAAGGCTTCATCCCACGACTGATCCAACCCTGGGTAGGCAACCCTGGTGGAGATTTTGATCTAGATCACTTTTCTAGTTTTAAATTAATATTTTTTTCTTCCCAGTTTCAACATCGCCTATTCTCCCCTGTTGTCCCTTTCATTCCCCCCCTCCCCAACAGTTGACAAACTACTCAATCTCAATAGGGTGGTGTGCCCCTTATGAACTTCATATCCTACCCAACAGAGGAATATATTTTAACATCTACACAGGCTTTTGTGAGCACCCCAGACAGTTTTTAAGTGGCTCGATTCAGTATTTAGATAATTGATATTAATTACATCAGACACGCCCCCCTTCCTTTACAAACCAATTGTAACTTCAAACTCCATTTTAACCATGTTAAACTAATTGAAAACACATGTCCTTGGTTCTGGTGACTGACTGATATTGTCCTTCTAATGTGAGGGGGCCGTGTTATTAATGTCTTTCATAATTTTGTTTTGAAAATTATTATGAAAAAAAATCATAATAATCAAATGAAATAAAATAAATGAAAAAAGTAATTGAAAAACATCATGATTGACAGCGCCCCTCACGCATTAGGAAAATATCAGTCACCAGAACCAAGGACGGGTGTTTTCGATGAATCTATAATGATTAAAATGGAGTTTGAAGTTACAATGGGTTTGTATAGGAAGGGGTCGTGTCTAATAAAATGAATAACAAATATCGAAATACTGAATCAAGCAACTTAAAAACTATCTGGGGTTCTCACAAAAGCCTGAGTAGACGTTTAAATTACCCCAAACATGTTTGAAAGTGAAATATCCCTATAAAGACTGTCTGGGGTGCTCACAAAAGTCTGAGTAGATGTTAAAAATGACCCCAAACAAATAAAGTGAAATATTCCTTTAATGGTCACCACCACCATGTCTTAAAGAGCTCAAGAGCTCAGTGCCTCAGCCTGCTAAAACATCAGCACAATCCCAGTATGTAGGTTAACTAACTAGTGTATAGGGGAGACAGAGGCTTGAACTTGCAGTCTTCTCGGCTATGGAACATTCACCCCGTTTTGGTCCAGGAGGCAGACACCCACTTTATGCTTAAAATTAGACCAACATTTTTTAAAAAGGTTAATAAAAGAAAGGGCTTCAACTTCAAGTTTATTGTCACATCACAAGTTTACTTGTGTAAGGGAGAGGGTGAAATCTTTTCTGTCCAAACTTCAATGATTTGAAGTTACAAAATATAGTTATAAGGAAGTCAGTCAAAGGGAAGATATATATGGTGCACTGCTAGCCCTGAAACATGACTGTCATACCATGTGACAGACGAGAGTCATGTGAACCATGGCTAGTGCATTGCATGCTCCAAAAATGAATCCAAACTAGAAAAAGTGCTCCTCGGAGCACAGGTCTCCGCCAGGTCAGGTACGTTTTTCTGGCCTCCTGGTGGCGCTATAATAGGCCAATGTGAAAAGGGTGCCACTGCATTCATGATTTGAGGCATTTTGTTCCAAAAATGTGTTTTGGTAAATTAGACCTGCTGGTGGCGCTATAACAGGCCAATGTGAAAAAGGGTGGCATTTCTTCCTTGGCCTAGTGGGAATGTGTTTGTGAAATTTCACGGAAATCGTAAGCTGCGTTCATGATTTCAGGCATTTTGTTCAAAACGGACCAATCCCGAAATGTTTTGAAGCAAACCTTAGCAATGAGAATGGAATATGGGAAATCGGACAGATCCGTGTTGATCACATGACTATAGAGATACTGTGTACCGATTTGCATGACGTTTGGATAAAATCTGTAGGAGTAATGTAAACAAATGGGTTTTGCACAAATTGGCCTCCAGGTGGAGCTATAACAGGCCCATGTGAAAAATTGAGGCAGAGGTTCTGAATTGGCATCCAGGGAGTGTGTGTGCACAGTTTCGAGGCGACCGGGCCAACGGTGCCAGAGATTAGCTGGTAACACACGGACAGGACACACGGACGGACGGACGGACACACACACGGACGGACGGACGGACGGACGGACGGACGGACGGACGGAGGGTAAAACATACTCTCTCGCCATGCCTTCGGCCTGGCGGAGACAATGAGGCAAATGAGAATATCAGTCGATTGTGCAAGTAAGAGACAGTACACTTAGCAGATCAATAAGAAAGTGTATAGTCATGTATGCTAAAGTGATCATGCCTGTGATGGCCTATGTCACCAAGAATGACATGGCAACAGGGCTCAGCGCTTGATCAACAGCCTGAAGGTTGACAGGTGGAAACTGTTGGACAACAGTCTGGTCGAATGACTTTTGATACGTATCGCTTTCCTAGCCTGCCTGCAGCAGTAGCGTGAACAGACTGTGACTGCGATGGTGAGAGTCCTTGGTGATCTGTAACGCCCCTGTGTAAGGGGCAAAGTGTGTATGAATAATCACACACCGCTGTGTCTCTCTTCTCAAGCACAGAGCGTATTATGAGAAGGGAAGGCACATCGCGCCCTACAGTATATCCACTGTGGCAGACCAGAGCAATTGATTGCAACTCACCAACACACTAGTCAATCACAGAGCTATCGATCTATGTAATGCTGTAAAGCAATATAATCATGTTAACCTGTTGCTTGCATTGCTCCGTACGGCAGGGGCACTGGAGGGTACCAGTACATGATGTTGCTTGGTGGTCCAGGACTATAACAGGCTGGGTGGCCCAGCTGGTCGTATGTGAAGACTCTCGGAGCTCGCCTCTCTCTTACTGGTCGCTGATAGTGCTGTACTGCTTCACTGTTGTTACTTGGAACAGGTGACAGTGGTGCCGACATTCTTTCTTCCATGACAAGCTCCTCTTGAACTTGCAATTCCTCTTGATCCGATGTCTCCTCTTCATTCAGCATATCTCTTATGTCCTGAGCCTCTTTCTGCTGGGGCATGTTTTGCTGCTGATGTTCAGCATCATTAACATTCTCTCTGTCTGTGTTCACAGGTTGTATCACAGGCAAAGGCTGATCCACGAGCCTGTAGTAGTCATCTTCATCACTGTCATCATCATCTTGATTTGTTACCCCGTTGTCTTTACTGTTCTGAGCTGTAACTTTCCTCTTCACTTTGGCAGGTTGTAACTGGATCTCTAGGGGCAAGTTATCACATTGCAACAGAAGATTGTGGTGCAGAATCCTACCTCCTCTTCCATTCCCTTGCTCAGGCTTAACTTCATATATCGGCATATCTTTTCCCACCTGACGGATGACTTTGTGAATGCAATCTTCCCAGTGGTTTCGCAGCTTCCAAGTTCCTCCTCTGGGGGTCATATTCCTAACGAGGACTCTGTCACCCTCGTGCAACACATAACTCCTCACTTTGTTGTCATAGCTCCGCTTGTTCCTATCTGCACTTTTCTTTGAATTTCCTGCAGTTATGTCATATGCCTCTTGCATCTGTGCTTTCCATTTTCTCATGTATTCCTTGTGGTCAGCAGTCCCTGTCTCAGGGGTCAAGCCAAACAGCAAGTCAACAGGCAATCTTGGGGATCTCCCAAATAGGAGATAGAAAGGAGAGAAGCCTATAACTTCACTTTGTGTGCTGTTGTATGCAAACATGAGTTTGTTCAGTGACTCTTTCCAGTTGGACTTCTGTCTCTCAGTGAGGGTTTTCAGCATTTGCAAGAGTATTCTGTTCATCCGCTCAACTTGGCCGTTACCTTCTGGGTGATACAGTGTTGTTCTCGAGCCCATCACTCCACAGTTCTTCTTTAGCTGTGCAAACAACTGGTTTTCAAACTCCCCGCCCTGGTCATGGTCACCCACACCAAACTTCAGGGCATAATCATTGAATATTTTGTCAGCAACACACTTGACAGATTTTGTTGTTGTGGCGTATGCTTGGGCAAAGCGGGTGTAATGATCGACCAAGATGTATTCATAGCCACCTTTACAATTGTCTAAATGCAAAAAGTCAATGGATACTAATTCAAATGGCTGTGTTGTGACAATGGAGTGGAGAGGGGTTCTCGTTTCTCTACAAGGCTTTTTCTGTATGAGACAGGCACAACATTGGAACATGTAGGTCTCTACCTCTCGCTGCATTTGTGGCCAGAAGAAACGGTCTCGCACAAGTGATGTTGTGCGTTCCACACCCTGATGACCCATGTCGTCATGGAGTTGTCTCAGGACTGTTGTCTTGTACTTTTCTGGTAGGACAAGTTGCATTCTGGTGGCAGTCTTTTGGTGCAATATGCCCTCTCCATCCAAACTGAGTTTGTCCCACTCTCTGAGTAGACGTTTGCTCTGTGCACTGAATGATTTATGCTGCTGTCCCACAGGTCTTTGATCTGACTGTTTGCAGTCTATTACAGGGCCAATATTCAGGTCTTCCCTCTGTGCCTGACAGATCTCCGCTCTTGAGAAGGGTGTAGGTGTCCCCTCATCTGTTCCTACACATCCTAGAGCCATCATGCACCATGCTGTTTTAGAGTCTGTCGTTTCTATAGCTTGCACTGTGGCTTGGACTGAGTGGGTGGACATTTCTTCCGTACAGTTCTCCATCATTTCCTCTATGTCACAGGGCATCCTGGACAGGCCATCAGCATCACCGTTCTCTCTACCCGGACGATATTTGATGGTTAGATGGAAGTCTGCTAGTTCAGCAACCCACTTACTCCCCGTGGCGTTCAGCTTGGCTGTGGACAACACGTAGGTAAGTGGATTGTTGTCTGTGTACACAAGACAAGAGGAATTCATCAATAGTCCCTGAAGCGGTCGGTCACGGCCCACTTCAAGACTAAGAACTCTAGTTTCCCAGAGTGAAGGTGGTAATTCTTCTCCACTTTGGTCAGGGTGCGAGATGCATACATTATAACACACAGCTTTCCCTCCTGTTCTTGATACAACACTGCACCTACTGTCGGCCCTGGTTTGATGCGTCTGTATGCAAGATGAATGACTTGTTGAAGTCTGGGAACCCGAGGATGTGGGGCTCAACCAGACAATCGATCAATCTTTCCAATATCCGTTGGTGCTCACCAGTCCAGGTGATCTTCCCTTTTCCTTTTGTTGTCCTTGTGTTGCTGCTTTTCTGTTTATCTGCTCCAGGTTCCGCTTCAAGCAGGGCATACAGGGGTCCAGCAATATGGTAGAAGTCCCTTATGTACTGGCGGTAATAACTGAGGAGACCCATTACTGCCCTGCACTTACCCACAGTTCTTGGTCTCTTCTCCTTTAAGGCCCTCACAGCAAGCGTATCTGCAGGGTCCATTTTACTGCCATTAGCGGACACAATTCGCCCCAGGTAGCGAACCTCGCGCCTGAATACTTCACACTTACTGGGCTTTAGCTTGATGCCGTGTTGCCGGAGTCGCTGCAGTACTGCCCTCACATCTTCCACGTGGTCCTGAAATGATCTGTTTAAGACCAGGATGTCGTCTAAGTATGGAATGCAGATTTCATCTCTCAGCCCCTCCAGACATTCCTCCATGCAACGCTGGAAGGCTGCTGGGGCGTTCATCAAGCCAAATGGAATTCGGATCCATTCATAGAGACCCCAGGAAGTCACGAAAGCTGTCACAGGTCTGCTCTCTTTGGCCATGAAGCCCTGATGATATGCTTTCCCTTGATCTAGAAGTGAGAACCAAGAGTTTCCTCCTAGGCCATCCATGATGTCCTGTACTCTAGGAATAGGCTGTCGGTCGGGGAGAGTTTTCCTGTTTACTTCACGGAAGTCAATATACAGTCGTAGACTCCCGTCTTTCTTATGAACACAGACGACTGGGGATGCATATGGTGAATTGGACTTCTGGACCCAGCCCTGTGCGATGAGGTCATGTAAGTAGTCTTTCATTTCCCTGTAAAGTGGCTTGGGCACGGACAGGTAGGTTTTCGCCACAGGTTCAGTGTCTTACAGGGAAATGCTGAGTTGCAGTTTTTCAATGCGTCCAATATCATCATCTGTTTTTGAAAATGAGGCCGACTCCTCTCTCAACATCTGGTGAGCTATCTCTCTCTCAGGCTCGCTAAGGTGACTCAGACTGACTGACAGGCGGGTTCCATAGATCAGTTGCTTTGTTCTCTTCAACCCTGATGTGACTCATGCTAACTGGAGGTGGGGGGCGAGACCCTTCTATAATGGAAGCGGGGTACTGGGTCTGAATATTTTGGACAGTCCCAATCACATCAGCATCACCGTTCTCTCTACCCGGACGATATTTGATGGTTAGATGGAAGTCTGCTAGTTCAGCAACCCACTTACTCCCCGTGGCGTTCAGCTTGGCTGTGGACAACACGTAGGTAAGTGGATTGTTGTCTGTGTACACAAGACAAGAGGAATTCATCAATAGTCCCTGAAGCGGTCGGTCACGGCCCACTTCAAGACTAAGAACTCTAGTTTCCCAGAGTGAAGGTGGTAATTCTTCTCCACTTTGGTCAGGGTGCGAGATGCATACATTATAACACACAGCTTTCCCTCCTGTTCTTGATACAACACTGCACCTACTGTCGGCCCTGGTTTGATGCGTCTGTATGCAAGATGAATGACTTGTTGAAGTCTGGGAACCCGAGGATGTGGGGCTCAACCAGACAATCGATCAATCTTTCCAATATCCGTTGGTGCTCACCAGTCCAGGTGATCTTCCCTTTTCCTTTTGTTGTCCTTGTGTTGCTGCTTTTCTGTTTATCTGCTCCAGGTTCCGCTTCAAGCAGGGCATACAGGGGTCCAGCAATATGGTAGAAGTCCCTTATGTACTGGCGGTAATAACTGAGGAGACCCATTACTGCCCTGCACTTACCCACAGTTCTTGGTCTCTTCTCCTTTAAGGCCCTCACAGCAAGCGTATCTGCAGGGTCCATTTTACTGCCATTAGCGGACACAATTCGCCCCAGGTAGCGAACCTCGCGCCTGAATACTTCACACTTACTGGGCTTTAGCTTGATGCCGTGTTGCCGGAGTCGCTGCAGTACTGCCCTCACATCTTCCACGTGGTCCTGAAATGATCTGTTTAAGACCAGGATGTCGTCTAAGTATGGAATGCAGATTTCATCTCTCAGCCCCTCCAGACATTCCTCCATGCAACGCTGGAAGGCTGCTGGGGCGTTCATCAAGCCAAATGGAATTCGGATCCATTCATAGAGACCCCAGGAAGTCACGAAAGCTGTCACAGGTCTGCTCTCTTTGGCCATGAAGCCCTGATGATATGCTTTCCCTTGATCTAGAAGTGAGAACCAAGAGTTTCCTCCTAGGCCATCCATGATGTCCTGTACTCTAGGAATAGGCTGTCGGTCGGGGAGAGTTTTCCTGTTTACTTCACGGAAGTCAATATACAGTCGTAGACTCCCGTCTTTCTTATGAACACAGACGACTGGGGATGCATATGGTGAATTGGACTTCTGGACCCAGCCCTGTGCGATGAGGTCATGTAAGTAGTCTTTCATTTCCCTGTAAAGTGGCTTGGGCACGGACAGGTAGGTTTTCGCCACAGGTTCAGTGTCTTACAGGGAAATGCTGAGTTGCAGTTTTTCAATGCGTCCAATATCATCATCTGTTTTTGAAAATGAGGCCGACTCCTCTCTCAACATCTGGTGAGCTATCTCTCTCTCAGGCTCGCTAAGGTGACTCAGACTGACTGACAGGCGGGTTCCATAGATCAGTTGCTTTGTTCTCTTCAACCCTGATGTGACTCATGCTAACTGGAGGTGGGGGGCGAGACCCTTCTATAATGGAAGCGGGGTACTGGGTCTGAATATTTTGGACAGTCCCAATCACAGTTTTTCCTGCTAACACTATGTCATGGGCTGTGGGGTTCTGCACAGTTGCAGTAATGGAGGGTCTGTTGTCTATACTCACTCTGACAAGTGTGTCACAGAGCCCCTCTGTCCAGCGGGGGTTGTCATCGGGCTCAAAGATCAGTGTGGTATCTTCAGGTGGGGAATGCATCTGTACATAACACTCAACTTTGACAGACCTGTGTTTAGGTATGTTGATCCGTTCCTTCTTTGTCTTCACAGCATATTCACTTCTCTGTTCTTCCTCCTTTTTCTTCTGTTCCTCTTGTGACTCTGCTTCCTGTGTCTTTTGTTTTGCATTAGGGTGGCAGCCACCTGGAGCAGCCACCTGGAGCTTTTCTAGTTCTTCTCTCTGTATGTGACTTGAAATCAATGTAATGAGGGTTGCTCGACTTTTACCAGTCACATGCTCTAGTACTCCTCCTGCGATGAGTAAAAAGTCACATAGATCTGCCAGGAGATCTCTGGGAAGCTCACATAATTCTCTGATTATTTCAAACTGTAGTCGTTCCACTTGTGATGACGCCATCTTTGTGCAGTGTAGTTGTGAACGGTGTTGTGAAGATACCTTTTCACCTTTGGAACGTAGTAGCAGCTCTCCTGGTATGTAGGAATACTTCAGATTGTCTGCCCTCTGCTCACTGATGATCAGGATACCACTGTAGCTGGTTCACCACGGTGCTCTCGATGACTAGGTTGTTTTAAAAGAGCTGTGTGACGGCAGGGGACTTCTGTAGCTGGAAGAAGTGGACCCACGCTGCACACATCTCAGCGGTGCCTCCATATGTAACGCCCCTGTGGAAGGGGCAAAGTGTGTTTGAATAATCACACACCGCTGTGTCTCTCTTCTCAAGCACAGAGTGTCATGAGGAGGGAAGGGAAGGTACATTGCGCCCTATCCACTGTGGCAGACCAAAGCAATTGATTGCAAACTCACCAACACACACTAGTCTATCACAGAGCCATGTGATGCTGTAAAGCAATATAATCATGTTAAACTTGCAGAAAACAAACCCTCCATGTTACTCAAAATAAGGAAATCACTCAAAATAGCTGGACCAAAATAAAAAAAAACTTTTGACCAAAAATAGCTTGTAAGACAGTTTGTTTTGCATAAATCAATACAATTATCCAATACAGTTTCAATCTACTACATATGCACCATTTCTCGTATTCCGAAGGGAGCGATGTGTTGGGCCGTCCGCTGCCGCACCACCTCTGTCGAGGGTGGTGCGGTTCCATCCAGTTACAGGTGGTGATGCAGCTAATCAGGATGCTCTTGATGCAGCTGTTGGTGTGTGGCCCATGTGTGGTCCTCTGCGACATATCCACAAGTTTCCTAGGGCGTTGTGCAGGGGCGCAGCCATGGGTGGGCCTGGGTGGGCCATGGCCCACCCACATAGAAAGCTGGCCCACCCAATCGATTTAGAAAAAAGAAAAAATCACACCCAGTGTGAAGTGGGCGGTGTGGTCATCACAGTGGTCATCATAGTGATAGAAGCTCACTTCAAAAAAATATGGATTTTTTGAAGTGCATAATCCTATTTATAGGTTATTAATGTCATCATGTGTCTCGCTAGCCAATCACAGTGCTGAATAGAGTCAGCCAATAGAGTCAGCCAATCACAGTACAGCTAGGGGTGTACTAATGGGCCAATCACAGTGCAGGAAACTAATACTAATGAGGTGTCCCAACCCCACTTATAGGGGCGGCTACACCGCCCAAAAATAAATCGGTAAAATCAGGCAAAAATATGAATGAAATAACATAACCCTAACCTAACCCTAACCCTAAAACCGAAATAAAGTAACAAAAAAACGCCCCAAAAACGCCCCAAATCCGCCCAATAACCGCCCAAAAAACGCCCAGGCTATACTAGCGTTCTGGCTGCGCCACTCATATCGACAGGAAGTGATGCCCACAACGCCCTAGGAAACTTGTGGATAGGCCTATGCCAAGGAACTTGAAGTCACTGACCTTCGCTATTGCAACTACACTAGCTTGTCTGGGACTAGGCCTTAGCTAGGCTGCCATCCGATTAGTTTACTGGGGCTCTTCCCATGGCTCACCATCTCTCCTCCCCCTTCTCCTCACTTCTCCTCTCCCTCTTAATTTGTATGCATTATGTCCCATCAATGCATGTCACTATTTTCAGGGATTTCTTCCCCTGAGTTTTTGTGCTTTCCCGTCTCGCATACGGATCGTGATCCCATGGATCGTAATTCCATGCGATCCACTCCCATGGATCGCATGGAACATGGCTGTGGACAACTACAGTTGTTATTATTGTAGTTGTCCCATATTAAATGGTACATTT
This sequence comes from Gymnoscopelus braueri, assembly GCF_963280865.1. Taxonomy (NCBI): domain Eukaryota; kingdom Metazoa; phylum Chordata; class Actinopteri; order Myctophiformes; family Myctophidae; genus Gymnoscopelus; species Gymnoscopelus braueri. The sequence continues at coordinate 27,143,955 of NC_137606.1, forward strand.
TCCCTAATTGGCTCTGTCATCAAATGCCCTCTCAGGGGCAGATGCTGGTTCACTGCTCTAAAACGAATCTAATGTAAAGTGTTCACAACTTGTTGTGATTTGGCACTATAATAAAATGATGAATTTAAATTGAAAATCCTTCAGTCTAATTAACAAAATATATTTTAAACTATTCCGTCTGGTTGAAAATAATTAGTAGTAAGAAGAAGATAAAAAAACAGCAGCAGGAGAGAAAAGTTTAATTCTTGACATAACCAGTAATCTCTTATGCTATTAAGATGACACTTGGGCGCTGGGGGCGTGTTCTCTCCTCCGCGTCATCAGTGCCCATACCCTAGGTGGGGTTGGTGAAAGGGCCTCTCTGTGTGGAGTTTGCATGTTCTCCCCGTGTTCCCTAGCGGGTAGATACCCTCACAAAAACATGCAGTAATCCTGGTCACTATACTGCCTCCCCCTGACCAGCCGGGGCGCCTGATGGAGGGGAAAGGAACTGGTTGGAATAACGTGTTCCTTCCACGCTACGTCCTACTGGGGAAATTCTCCCCTGTCAGGTGATAAGAAGGTCAGTAGGCATGCATTGAAGGAGGCATGAGCTTGGCCCTGGCCTCCCTAGGTTGGCAGAGGGAAGGTAGTGCCCAGGATTACATTGACAATTGGCACTGGGTGTAAAAAATAGGGTCACAGAATCGTGGGATAAAAATTTAAAAGTAAAAAGATGACACTTGAGAAGAACATATAAATATTGTTTATATAATAAAATTATATAATAATAATTATATAAAATTATATAAGAAGTGTATATTGTCACAGATATGCTATTTCTTATCAACTATAACTTAATTTATCTGAAATATGAGTATCCCCGAGTGCCTAGGAAAAATTAATTGTTATGTTCTTCATACCTGATTGTACCATTCACCACTCTTCAGCCTTCTGCTTTGACCAGAGGATGGCAGTAGAAGATAATTTTTTGTTACTTTATGTGCCTGGTAAAAGCAGTGAAGCCTGAAGTTGTATTTCAATTGTATTGTTGAGTTGAGTTGAGTTGTGTTATCTTTCTTTTTTATAATCTTGTCATTTTGGTACATTGCTCATCTGTTTGCACAAACCAAACATGCAGCTAAGGGGTTGCAATTTAGTTGAATTACAATTAAACTAAACATTTATTCAGTGGCTCTCAAACTTGTTATTACTATTGTCAGAAAATAACATTGGTGTTTCTGTCATAGTGTGTGTGTGTGTGTGTGTGTGTGTGTGTGTGTGTGTGTGTGTGTGTGTGTGTGTGTGTGTGTGTGTGTGTGTGTGTGTGTGTGCGTGCTGCGTGCGAGCGTGCGTGCGTGTGTGTCCACTTATCAATTTTCTTTTGATTGGCTTTAATATGCAAAACTCACTCAAAAATAGAATAATGCAACACGCTAGCTGGCAACTTGTCAATTGGTTCTATTGAATCTATAAGCGCATATTAAAAAAGATATATAAAACGAGTATGTGAGTTTCCAGACATAACCAATTTCATGAATGTGGGAGAAATTGTTCATAACCAAAATCAGACAAGAAAAGTACCCCTAGAAGTACCCCAATGTAAAGTAGCCTACATCTAGGGGTACAAATACCCACATTTGAGAAACCCTGTATTAAATGTTATTATCTTAAATTGTCAGCATGGGCAGTTTACAATGCCTGCCAATCTTCACAAGTGCTCTTGAGGAAGGCATTCGTTCAAAAATCATGATTGTACAAAAAAGTCATAACTCATTTTCCTGACCACTTTAAAATAAGTCCTAGCTTATACATCCACTCTCTCTGCCTACGTGTTCTCAATGTGATACCAGTCCAACTGTCTACTCGCTCTGTGTTTGTGAAGTATTTTGACAGGTACATGGGTGTCTTTGTGGTGTAGTGCATCTTGTAGACCAAGCCCATTGCAAGTTGTTGTACTCTGTCCTCTACCCTGAGCCATCCGACCCTAGCAAAGTGAGCAGGGGTTAAATGAGTTGTAGATGTGAGGCCAAGAAGTAGCCTGACCAGTTTGTTTTGGGATGTCTGGAGCCTTGTTTTGTAAGGCCTTTGTGGTGCTATGGTATCATAAGGTGCATGCATAGTCGAAGTAACCTTGGATGAGTGCTCCTGTTAGAGTCCTCAAAATATTCTTACTGACCGGAGAGGAGATCCTGTACAAAAATCTTGTTCTTTGGTTGACTTTTTTGATTACTCTAGTTGCCATTTTATCACTGGAAAGAGTTGCCTCTAAAAAATGCAACCTAGGTAGGTAATTTCTTCTTTTCTTGTGATAACATTGTCACCAACTTTTATTGTGAAGCCGTCGCCCTTGCCGGGGTTAAATTTGGACCCAAAGAGAATGGATTCAGTTTTACCCAGGTGTAATGATATGTAGTTTGTGGGTGCATGTCGGCTTTCCGACATGTCGCCTTTCCGACGGTTACTAACCCTATACCTAACCCTAACCCTAACCCTAACCGCACACGGAAGCCACTAGTCGGAGTGGTGGGATGTCGGAGTGGAAGGCAGTTCCCGTAGTTTGTTATCAGCGAGCCAGGTGCAGATTCTACTGAGTTCAGAGCTAAGGGCTTTTTCAACCTGCAACTTGTCCCTGTCCGAGACCAGCAGAGCTGAGTCATCCACCAACAAGAGCAAGTTGCAGTCACAAGCTGATGTCATGTCGTTTACACTTTAGGAACAGTAAAGGCCCTAGTATGCTTCCTTGCGGAACGCCACAGCTCACTGGGAGGGGGAGGGGACTGGGTTCCGTCCACTTGTTTTCTCCCCTCCAGATAGGATTGCATCCAGCTCACTGATGTGCTATCAAAACCGATTGCTTTTAGTTTATCAATCAATATAGAGTGATTAACGGTGTCAAAAGCCCTTTGGAGGTCCAGCATGACCATGCCGCAGTATTTGCCCAAGTCCACCTCTTGTCTGATGTGGTTGTTCAAATAGAGAAGGCATGTGTCAGTGGAGTGGGATGTTCTGAAGCCAGATTGGAATTCGTTAGAATTTTATTTTTTTCAGCAAGATACTTTTCAACCTGTTCATAAACTATTTTTTTTACTCTCACTATTTTGAAATCATGGGGGTTTGATGGAGAGGTTTACTATGTGGGTGATGATTGGAACAATGTCTTTGAGAAATTTGGAGGGAATATTGTCATGGCCTTGTTTTTTTGAAGGGCGCTATGTTTTTTAAACACCTTGTCTGTTTTTTAAACAAACTCACCATGGTGACCATGGTGACCGAATTCATCAATGGCTCAGAGCGGGCTTTAACCCTGATGGTTTTAATGGGAGCCATGCTATTCAATATTGATAGAAATTTGGTTTTGAAGCCATGCCATGATTAGTCTACCTGTGTGCTGCTGAGTTCCTCGGACCAGCAGGCCAGTCTCTCCAGTCCGTGACACCCTTGTGGGTTGGGTAATTAGCTGACAGAGGCCGTGCAGATCACAAAACCTACTGAAGGATTTGAAGACGGATGCTTCCTTTCGGAGCATGTCCGTGTTCCAATCTCAGATAAGAATTGTCTCAGCACTGTCCTCCTTAGCTAAACACCCCTCGGACGGAAATGGTGCCATTTTATATTGAACATTAGTGAGGACCAATCATATGAAGGTCCTTTGACCTCTTTATTGATAATAAACATATGTAAAGGATAAAACGTCTCCGCCAGGTCAATAATCATGGCAGAGACTATGTTTTGCACCCTGCATCAAAACTGTACACACACACTCCCTGGATGCCAATTCAGAACCTCTGCCCCAAACTTTTCACATGGGCCTGTTATAGCGCCACCAGGAGGCCGCTTTTTGCAAAACACATTTTTTGACAGTCCTTCTACAGATTTTATCCAAACATCACGCAAATCGGTACACAGTATCTCTAGTCATTAAACAAAACGGCTCTTTCAGATTTTTCATAATTCATCCTGATTGGCTAAGATTGGCTTCCAAAGTTTGCAGGAGTTCCCCGTTTTGAACAAAATGCCTCAAATCATGAACACAGCATGCAATTTCCGTGAAATTTTGCACGCACATTCCCACGAGGCCAAGGAATGCCTGGTGGGAAAAAAATTGTCTCATGGTTGTGCTATAACAGGCTGATTTGTGTTTTTACCTATAACTTCACCGATCGGTGTAAAACTTTGTATGTGCACTCCCTAGAAGCCAAGGAAAAACCTTTGGCCTGCATTATGGCCTGACTTATGTAAAACACATTTTTGGATATTACTCTTTTTAATTTTATCCAAATTTCATGCATATCGGTACACATGATCTCCATAGTCATGTGATCAAGACGGATCTGTTAGATTTTTCATATTCCATCCTGATTGGCTAAGATTGACATCTAAAGTTTGCAGGAGTGGCCCGTTTTGAACAAAATGCCGCAAATCATGAATGCAGCGTCCGATTGTGGTGTAACTTTGCACACACATTCGCATTACGTTGAGGAAAAAATGCCACCCTTTCATTGCCCTATTATAGCGCCAACAGGAGGCCGATTCTTGCAAAACATTTTTTTTATATTACTCCTACAAATGTTGTCCACACATCACGCAACTCTGTACACAATATTATCTCTTTAGTCAAGTGATCAAGACGGATCCGTCCGATCCGTCCGATTTTTCACATTCCAACCTGATTGGCACATTCCGAACATTGCTGGCCCACACTAACCTACCTGACCTGGCGGAGACCTGTGCTCCGAGTAGCACTTTTTCTAGTTTCCATTGCGGTCCTTTCATATGTATGTGCAAATTATATTGTGCATGTTGCATGATGTGATGTCTGATGTGTATATTTGCACTTAAGTCCACGCACCCAATGGTGCAAAAAGTGTCCTTGTGCATGTCAATCCACGCAGGTGCAAGAAAATGTCCTTGTGGGCAAAGTGCGGGTATGCCTTCCACACTAGGGGGTAGGGGTTACAGTAGATACCTGAGGAATACAGGTGGGGCAGTACAAAACAATACAAAAAAATGAAATACCTAACAACTGTTGGCTATAACTATTACAAAATGAAAATAAAACACTAAACACCATGCAGGCTTGACAAGCAAACTATGTATCTCAATCAATTTAGACAGATATAGGGCCCCGAGTCTATACCAGACGCTCTTAAGGTCTACAGGTAACCCATTCCATGCTACAGTTGCTGTGTGCATGAATGCATATTGTCCAACGTTTCTCTTAAATCTGACAGGACCCAGGATGGTGGATCTCCCCCCTTGTGTAGCGTGGTTGTGAACTTCTGTCACTTTTTTAAAATAATTACTGTGGTACTTTGGAGCTACATTACTCAAAATCCAATGCACCATGCACATCTTGATTTGGGTCACTCTCTCATCTACTCTGAGACATTTTTGTCTGTCAAAATGTGCTGGGAGGAGGTGAGTTCTGCGATCGAGCTCGAGTATTAATCTAACTAATTTGTTCTGGGCGCTCTGGAGACTATTTTTTTCAATCTTGGGGGTGCTGCTGGTGTACAAAGAGGAACAGGCCTAGTCAAAATGGAATTGAACCAGAGCCCCTGACAAAATCTCCAACGCATTTCTGTTCAGAAATGTGGACATTCTCCAAAGAAATCTGACTCTCTGATTGACCGTAGAGATTTTTCTGTCATCCAATATGCAGCTCAAGTAGGTCACCTCCTCCTTAGCTTTGATTTCACAGTCCCCCACCACCACCTTGAACTCCGGGGATCTCCCTAGTCTGATACTTGACCCGAAGAGAATCAATTTGGTTTTACCAAGGTGTAGGGACAACCTGTTGTCAATCAGCCATGAGCTGATCTTGGTAAGCTCCTGACTGAGATCATTTTCTATTCCCTTTTTGTCCTGATGCGAGACTAGAAGAGCTGCATTGTCGGCAAAAAGGAAAAGATCACAGTTACAGGCTGATTTCATATCATTGACATAAATCAAGAAGAAGAGTGGACCCAAAATACTCCCTTGGGTGACTCTGCAAGTTGGCTGAAGTGGAGAGGAGATGGTGCCATTCACTTCCACCACTTGCTGTCGTCCCCCAAGGTATGACCTCACCCACTGATAGAGGCACTGTTCAAACCCACAGCCTTTAGCTTGAACAAAAGAATATTGTGATTGACGCTATCGAAAGCCTTCAGAACCAGAACCACAATTTACCAGCGTCAATCTCTGTTCTCATGAAATCCATCAGGTACAACAGACAGGTATCTGTGGAGTGTGATTTTCTTAAACCTGATTGGAATTTGAACAGAAGATTGTTAGATGACAGGTATTCATTCATTTTTAATTTAATTAATTCATACATGTTTTCTTTTTCACTTTGACACTGAACTTAAAATTGAGACCGGACAGTCTCTTTTTTTTTGCCTTCAATGTCATGCCCAAAATAGGGACGGCATGTTGAAATTGGTTAACACCAAATCCAGACAATGTTAGATTGTGCAATGTTATTGAGTTTTTGTCATGTAAACTTAAACTGTATACCTTCAACGCCTACAGTAACATCACAAGTGATGTTCATGTACAATTCACCAGTGAACTAGAAAAGAAAGCTATAAAGTCCACTAACCTTGCAACCTTGGCTGTTTATAAAGTAAAAAATAAAACATACTTTAACAAATAATTATAAGTAAACTAACTGAAACGGTCCAACCTATACTCATTATTTCCCCTTAATGGATTGAAAAAAATATATATTATTGTTCTCCGCATGAATCTATTTTCTAAATATGAACCGAAAATAAAGGTTCAATAAATCAGTCAATAAATGTGCGTGCCATCTGTGAAGCCTCACTTAATCACTGTGTCCATGGACATGACGATTAATGCAGAGCTATACAATTATGGTTTCTTATGAAGAAAATATAGTTTACATGTTCTAACTAGAAAAAGTGCTCCTCGGAGCACAGGTCTCTGCCAGGTCAGGTAGGTTATTGTGGCCACCTGGTGGCGCTATAATAGGCCAATGTGAAAACGGTGCCATTTCTTCCTCGGGCTAGTGGAAATGTGCGTGCATTCATGATTTGAGGCATTTTGTTGCAAAAATGTGTTTTGGTAAATTAGACCTGCTGGTGGCGCTATAACAGGCCAATGTGAAAAGGGTGGCATTTCTTCCTCGGCCTAGTGGAAATGTGCGTGCAAGTTTTCACGGAAATCGCACGCTGTGTTCATGATTTGAGACATTTTGTTCAAAACGGACCAATCCTGCAAACTTTGGAAGCCAACCTTAGCCAATCAGGATGGAATATGAAATATCGGACAGATCCGTCTTGATCACATGACTATAGAGATACTGTGTACCAATTTGCGTGATGTTTGGATAAAATCTGTAGGAGTAAATGGGTTTTGCACAAATCGGCCTCCTGGTGGCGCTATAACAGGCCCATGTGAAAAATTCGGAGCAAAGGTTCTGAATTGGCATCCAGGGAGTGTGTGTGCACAGTTTCGCAGTGACCGGGCCAACGGTGCCGGAGATTAGCTGGTAACACACGGACAGGACAGGACACACGGACGGACACACGGACGGACGGACAGGGGGTAAAACATACTCTCTCGCCATGCCTTTCGGCCTGGCGGAGACAATAACTACTGAAGTGGCAATCTTCTCTCTTCCCTGTTAGATTGCCCTTCTGTGTAACAGTTCTTAGCAATCAGCTTGACGCACAAAATAAGTCTTCAGAGACAGTAAAAAATCAACAAAGGTGCTTTACTTGAAATTAAACAGTACAACTTATTTCTCTTTAAGTGTGGTCAAAAAACTGTGTTGCTCCTCACACTGCTTCACTCTAATGAACAAACAGAAAACCCCACCCAGCCTAAGTGAGTGACTAATCAAATAACAGGGGAGCAACCCATGAGGCTTAATTACTCAGTGCAATCAAAGAACCTACTTGCAGGCTGTGTGTGACCCAATACAGGTCATACCAATATCAATTCAGGTCATACCAATAATGGCTCTTACATTTCCAGCCCCTAATTGTTTTTACCATTAACTCAAACAATTATAAATGTACACAAATAAACACAAAGAGCCATAACATTCATCATGCATCACAAAAGGTTAAGTAATCTTCATTTCTATAATCCACATTTCTTGACATCTTCACATGATTACACTGCTTGCTTCAACAGGCAGCGTTTGGTTATGGGTCTGTCTAATATGTTAGTTTTGGTCTGCACACTACAGTAACTCGTCTCACTGTACCGCTGGAGTCTGGTAATGTTTTTATTACTCTGCCCAGGATCCAAGATTTCGAGGGGCAGCTTCATCCATTATCAAGATGATATCTCCTGACAGGAAGGTCCTGTCTGATCATTCTGTCCATTTTGACAGCAACAACAGCTGCTGTTAGTTCCAGTCGTGGCATTGTAACATGCTTCAGAGGTGTCACTCCAGATTTTCCCATCAGGAAAGAACAATGTTTTTTGTTCTCCTGGTTGGTGATGTCTGGTCCTTGAAGCAACTGCTCACTTAGCGAGGTTCCCTGATTCTTTGGGTGATACACCCCGTGGTGAGGGATGCACCACACTCTGCCATCATTGCGACTGAGTTGCTCAACAGGTATTTTTTCGGCATAGCCATTTTCAATGACACTTTTCGTGAAGGTTTTGTAACCTTCATGGAATTCTTGATTTCTCTTGAATTTTCTCTTGAGAGTATCATCACGTTGCAAGGCAATGCAGCGGTTATTTGGCATTCCGATGTTTTCATTTCTCAGAGGCAAACTCGTGCAATAATGTCCATCAACCAGTTTCGCTGGCCTTGTGGTTAGGTGCATGAGTTGACGATCCTCTTGAGACATCCCGTCCTTCTCTTCACAGCTTCGCTCCGGGATATCTGTGTTATACTGCTTGACTAGCAGTTCTTCTATGTCTGTAACTGAGATGTGATTGACGGTGAAGCTCTGCAGTTTATCACTGGCAGACTTGATGCCATCTCCTTTTCTAAGGGGTCCATTTATCACCCATCCCAGGGCAGTTTTGACGGCGTAAGGCCCCTCGCCTTCGCTATTGATGACCTGCCATGGCTCAATGGCTTTAGGGATGTTGGCACCTATGAGTAAACCAACCTCTGCTTCAATGCGTGGCAGACGCACCTCCTTCAGGTAAGGCCATTGTAAAACATCTTCCTGTTGTGGGATGTTTTCTTTCTTTACAGGGATGTGGGGGTGTGTTAACACCTTCGGCAGTTCAATGTAAGTATTTCCTTCAATTCCACACACCTCCAGGTCTGATAGAACACAACTCTTCATCAACTTGTGACTATCTTGACTCATTGTGTCTAGATGATACCGGATGCTCTTTCCTTTAAGGTTTAGTGCTCTCTGTAGACCCTCAGTGCAAAAGGTTGCAGTACTTCCTGGGTCTACGAAGGCATATGTTTCCACATATCTTTCACTCTTTTGGGATTTCACTTTTACTGGTACCACGGCTAGGACACATTCTCCAGCCCCAGTGCTTCCACAAGCCTCATGGCCCAGTGACACATAGGCACTGGAAACTACATCACTCTCAGTGGTGCTTTCTTCAACCTCTCTGGGTGCACTGTTATCTTCTTTCATGACATGAAGTATGTCTGGATGCAATTGAGAACAGGTCTGGCACTTTATTCTCTTTTCGCAACCTCTACTGAGGTGCCCTACTGTAAGGCATCCAAAGCACAGGCCTTTAGACTTGAGGAAGTCTATCCGTTCTTTGTTTGTCAGATCTTTAATCTTATTGCAGACAGCAAGAGCATGATTCTTCTGACAGTATAAACATGGTTTGTGGAAAGCTACAGCCACATCCTTAACTGGACTGCTTTTCTTGAATGTTTCTGTTGTGTCTTGTACACCTGTTTCTTCTGTGGTTGTGTCATGAACACCAGCAGCAAAACTGCTCTCCCTCCTACCAAACCTCTCGCTGGTTCTCTCCTTCGCAACTTTCTCCTTTCCTTTTGTGGCTTGATAATTCTCTACCACATCTCCAAAAAGAGGATCCAGGGCTACTTTGGCCTGGCGGTCAATAAAATCGACTAGGTTAGAAAACCTTGCTCGTCCTCTTCCTCTCTCATGGATCTCAAATGCAGTTGTTCTCCACCTTTCCTTAAGTTTATAAGGTAGCTTTGAAACGACCACTCGCATGTTCGTAGGATTATCCATTTCGTCCATGAATTCTATGTCATCCATGGTGTTCCTACAGCCAATCAGGAAAAGGGCATAGGTTCTCAATGCTTTGCCGTCCTCCGATTTGATTTGAGGCCATTTCAATGCCTTATCCAGGTATGCATTGGCTATATTAAGCTCATCTCCATAATGCCTTTGGAGTAACTTAGTGGCCTCGATGTAGGCTCTATCTGCTGACATATGCTCGCAGCTTCGAACGAGCTCCTGTGGCTCCCCACTTGTATATTGCTCCAAGTAGTAAAGCTTGTCCTTCAAACTGTCAGTTTTGCTATCCACAGCATGCTCAAAAGCCCTGATGAAGGATTTGTAAGTGAGAGGGTCACCTGTAAATATTGGAATGTCCTTGCAAGGGAGGTTAGACATAGCCTGCTGTTTGACAAGCATTTCAGTAATCACATTTTGCCTCTGCATGACTTGACACAGCTCACTTTCGTTATTTCTTGATTGAACATGACTATTATCGTGAAATTGATCATGTGCATGCTGCACCAGTCTGCTTGGAGCATGTCTCAGACTGTATCCATTATCCTGAGCTTGGTCAGGTTGTGTGTTTTGTGCAAACTGCACCGGTCTGTTTGTTGCATGTCTCTGACTGTAACCATTATCATGGGATTGATCATGCTGTGTGCTTTGTGCAGACTGCACCGGTCTGCTTGTAGCATGTCTCTGACTGTAACCATTGTCATGGGATTGATCATGTGCAGACTGCACCGGTCTGCTTGGAACTTGTCTTCCTGCAGCAATACTCAAAGTTGGCTTAACATCACTTCTTTTTTGTTTTGATGCGCCACTGACATTGTCATATTCTTGAAGCACCCTGAGCTTTGCGCTGGATGCAGCAATAGCAGTATCAACATCCAGTTGTTCCTTTTTAGCTTTTAATTGTGCCTCCTCAATTTCAAGTGCTTGTTTTACTTTTAATGCAGTTGAACGTTCAATCAGTGCAGCACGCTCTGCTTCTTCCATAATACGTGCTGAGGACACTTTGGTCGCTGTGGACCGTGAAGACTTTGAGGATGAAGATAAAGATGACTTATGGCCGGCAGATGAGGCAGATTTACTCGTACTGCTTTTCTGTACTGTCTTAACTTGAGACACGCTGTCCTCTACTCTCACATCATCTTCATGAGGTGTGCCTGCTGGACATTCACTTGCACTAGCATTCTCTTCTCTTATTTTAATCCACATTGCAATACACCAGTTCTCTGTATTTTCCACAAAGTAATTTATGGGCGCTGATTTGGGTTCAAACCAGTTTTGTTGATCAGCTTGTCTTTCATCTTCATCTAGCAAGGCTATCACCTCAGCATTAATGTCTTCAAACTCTTTCTTCGCTTTGCAAAAGTTATGTCTAAGCATCTCCTCCACTACATTCACATTTGAGCCATCAAGTTTTAAGTTTTCCATATTTCTCATCATGGTAGACAGTTGAGACAATTTACCTCTTCTAGTTCCAATGAACCTGCTGAGTCTGTCTTCCATTGCTCTTTCAGTGAGCTTCAATGCCCTCCTATGGTCAGAACCATCCATATTCTCTCCTTCTTCCATCTTGAGCAAAGTTTTTTGACTTTGTGAAGTGGCAATCTTCTCTCTTCCCTGTTAGATTGCCCTTCTGTGTAACAGTTCTTAGCAATCAGCTTGACGCACAAAATAAGTCTTCAGAGACAGTAAAAAATCAACAAAGGTGCTTTACTTGAAATTAAACAGTACAACTTATTTCTCTTTAAGTGTGGTCAAAAAACTGTGTTGCTCCTCACACTGCTTCACTCTAATGAACAAACAGAAAACCCCACCCAGCCTAAGTGAGTGACTAATCAAATAACAGGGGAGCAACCCATGAGGCTTAATTACTCAGTGCAATCAAAGAACCTACTTGCAGGCTGTGTGTGACCCAATACAGGTCATACCAATATCAATTCAGGTCATACCAATAATGGCTCTTACAACTACACTGCGTAACTAATAAATGTTCAGACAAGCATTTGTGATGCTATGTATATATGCAATTCAGAGATATTGCACAATTTTCTTTAAATTAATTTGCTGGGGGATGTGTGGATTTGGTAAAGTTATTATACTGTAAGTCAGTGATATTCAACTCAATCCGGCCCCAGTAGAGCTTTCTTGTGGCCCCTGGAACACATTCTATATTCCAATTTAAAAATAAATGTCCAAAATTATTATTAGGTGGTTGGTTGTATACAGGATGACCATTTTGAATGTTTTTCATAACTGTTAACCAAAGCTCGTTAATGGTTAATCAACTATCAACCGATAAGAATAAAATGTAGGCTATTATTTAGAATGGATGAATGTTAGTGATTCACTCAGGGTCCTCAATTAAAACCCACAAGTGCTGCATTTGCAGTCAAGATTGCTGCTAGAACCCAAATATGGGTAAATGTATCTTTGGTGAGTAAATCCCATAAGAAAATACAGCTCACTTCATATGTACTTAAGTAAAGTATCTGGTGTTAAATTGTATTTAAGTATCAAAAGTAAAAGTACAAGTATCACAAGTAAAAGATTAAAGACCTTTTCATAGTACAAACAAAACAGCCAGAAATGTTGCCTACTTCTACTTCTACTACTTCTCACTACTGTCAGAATACTGTAGCTTTCAAGTAGTTCAGCCATTTCTTTTTCCACCATGTAGCAGGCTTGGCAACATCGCTACATTTCAGCGGTGCATCAACATACAAGAGCACAGATGAGTTCTGAGTGCAGTTCATCTATCACAAACCATCATTTGTATCTATTTCTGGGTCTTGAATGGATGTTGTCCATCTTCACCAAAGAAATGATTCACCTGGATTTTGAGCACCGGGTGCTCGAACCAAAAACCTTTCATTCATACGAACATGTAAACACTTCACCTTGCCAGCCTGCCTCTAGTACTCTTACAGCACAGACACTTATATGCCAATGACCCCTGAACACAACACACTGACGTATCTACTCCCTATTTCCGTAATATCAAAATCTAAGCCTGTGCACTGTAAAAGACTGGCACAGAAATGATCCTATCAAACATCAAAATGCATGAATGCAGTATGAAGCAGGCCCTAATAAGTTACCATATTGGACATATATGTCCATTGTTGTGTCCTATCACACAACAAACGGTGAAACGGTTAACCATGAACATTTTGTTCATTTCTGTGCATGGCCTTGTGGCCCCCAACTTCAAGTCATTTCACTATTGTGGCCCCCAGCCCAATCTAGTTGAATACCCCTGCTGTAAGTCAATAGTCTGGAAAGGTTTCTATACTCTCCTTTTCTTATTTCCATACTTATTCAGACCTGGAAATGACTCAAATCTAATTCCATACTTTCCAAACTTGTGTAGGAACCCTGTTTGTCTACACTAGCAGTGCTAGTTACAAGTGTACCTCGTTATGTTTAAGTTGATGTTCATAGCTTTAGTTCTAAGCCTATTCCTGTACCCAATCTGTTTCAGACACTTCCACAACCATAACTGTTGGGAGTTTGACCTGTTCTCTGATATATATATATATATCTTATCATAGTACTCTCTGCCTGTGCCTTCTTTATTTGTCCTTTAACCGTATTTCTAAGGGTTTTGAATTCCTTAAAAACTTGCTCATCCTTATTTATTTATTTTGCCACTTTGTGAAAATGCCATTTCTGGCATTTTAATAGCTCTTAAATGTCAGCATTTATCCAGAACCAGACACAGCAATTATCCAGAGCTCATACCTCAATCAAACCTTACCTTGAAAGTTGAAACGTACAGTTTTTTTGTGGTGCATTTCATTTACCACTTCTAAAAGCACTGATTTAAAAAGCCCCAGGCTTTGTCCACTGACAAACATCTAAAAAAAATGATTTAAATAAATCATATACCACATGGCTTTTCTGCCTTTTCTATACAGTATGTGCCACAATTCATGTTGACAGAAATTTGCTGTAGCCCTGGCGCAGGCTGAGAAGTATGATTAAAGTGATCATGATTAGAGTGTTTACAAGACGCCCTTGTACAACTGAGGAGGGGGGAAAAGGCTGAACGATCTCTTTGAGAGACAGAAAATAGTGGCAGAAGATGTGCATTTAGTAAAATATCTCCACTTTCCCACAAGATGAACACAGACCTAATTTTCCCCACTTCCTCCCGTGACTATGTCAATAAACTTCGTGATTTCCCCTAGAAATGCTCTAAACGGCCTGTTCGAGCGTGTGTCAGGTTCTTGATCCGACCGGAGCTTTTAGGTGTGAAAGGCATCCGAGCGTTGCGCCAAATGTGGTGACCTATCAATTTCTGTTCCACCCCCTGGCTGCAGCCGTGTTCCAGCGGATGAGGTTTCCAGCAGACGAGGTCAGTTGCTGTCAATCGGCCAATCATCAAAAAGCCACGCAAACGTCACTTTCCCCATGTATTTATCAGCCTAAGCAAAAACATGGGAGACCAGTCCTTGTTCAACAGACTTGTGTTTAACTCCTCACTACTAGTAGCCTGACACTCAGCCTGAATTTTCATTTCGTTTCACTCCTGAATGTGAGGTTAGCGATTCAGAGGGTGGAGCCAGGCTACACTACTAGTTCTTCAGAGATCTTATTCTGACAGGATTGTGATAGCCCAGAACAGACCTCTGAACCCTACGTGCACAGAATATTATTCAGTGGTCGCTAAGCTCATAATCAATCACCTCACTGTTGGAAATTCTTTTTTTCCGACACTAGCACCAGATCAATAGTAGTAGTAGCCCTATTAGATTATTCAGTTATCCGTAAAGGCATATTTATTAACTGTATGAGCTTGAAATTGGAGCAAAACAATTTGAGCGCCTTGAACAAGGAATGGTCATGATTAGATACATCCATATTCATAAGGTTGAAAATAGGTGAGTTGCTCCTTTAAGAAAAAGGCACAAATAAGTCTAGTGTTTGTTAGTTTGGTTTGCTGAGCATGAATACTGTTGTTCACCCACACACATTAAAACTTAACTTGGGAACTTCCCAGTACAACCAGTCAGATACTGTTGGCCACTGAGCAGCTCTGGAGTGGTTGGGGATTCCATGCCCTGCTCAAGGGCACTTCACTGGTATTAGGGGAGGAGTGAGTGTTGGTCCAACCTTTAGGCTAGCGCTGCCCCCAGTGTGTAGTTTAATTTCCCCAGTTATGAAAGAATAAAAATGTCATGAATATAGCCATGTAGATCGATATTTTGTGAAATGCACAAAACACATAAATTACACAAGTAAACTACTCATACATTTGTGCAAATCCATCAGATACAGCACTCATTATTTATTGTTGAAATAATTGCACACATTCTAGTTTGTCTTGGTTTAATTCTTGGAAAAAACAAAAGGATGTAAACAAACCCTTCATGGCTTCAAAGAGCATGACATTTGCATCTATATTCCTCCCATGTCTGTCAATGAAAATGAGCTCATGACTGTGCACAGAGTGCCTTAAGTGAATCAAAAAATAAAATAAAGAAGGAAATATCACAGTTTCACGACTGAAAAACATTCTGTTGACATTCTGTTCTGAAATGTACACTTTATTTTAAACAAAAGTACAAAAACAAATGCCAGATATTTACAATACTTGCATGGTAATATTCACTCTTTGGTCATACTTCCAATTTAATTAGTTTATACAATGTAGGGAATAAACGGCAGCTTGTCAATCTAAAGATATCACATATTGAATTGAACATTCAACCAGAAGCTGAGTGCCCTACAAAGGACTCAGAAATACACTTGTTTCTATATAGTCCGTAATTGTTACCAATTGTTTTAACCTAAGACATTAATTGTTTGACAGTT
Organism: Gymnoscopelus braueri; assembly: GCF_963280865.1. Taxonomy (NCBI): domain Eukaryota; kingdom Metazoa; phylum Chordata; class Actinopteri; order Myctophiformes; family Myctophidae; genus Gymnoscopelus; species Gymnoscopelus braueri. Next base: position 27,159,911 of record NC_137606.1, read on the forward strand.
TATTTATAATATTGAACAGTATAAATAGCAAAGACAAAAATAAAGTCACATTGTTTGCAATTACATCCAGGTGTGATATAGGCTTTTGAGATTTCATAAATGCTCACGGATAACCCTGACCAAAATTGTGAAGTGTCCAGCTGAGTATTTAACATCTGATTGTACACAAATCTGACATGAAAACATAAACCATAGATCACATTGCAAACTGAAACAGTTACTGGTAGTTAACAGGTAGATTTTCTAAAGAATACATGAATCTGTCTATTTTGCAAATCTATTTTCAAATGAACTTCTTAACCTATCAAGGTTCATCTTCAATCACTGGACTCAGTGTTGGCTGACAATAACATACAGTAAATTAATGAAACAGATATTCAACAGTATTACGTTTTCAATCTAAAAAGACTGAATACAATAAACGTTTCTTAATGCTACTAAAATGGTTTGTTATACTTGAAAATCTACCTGTCATATACAGTAATGGCTATATCAAAGCTACATGTGACACACAGTGAATTCAGTACCTGTAAAATCCATCCTGATACGATGATGTTGTACACATAAAATCATGTACCATCCAAAGAACTTTTGTGGCACATCTCCTACTTCCTATAAGGCCAGGGGACACATGCCTGAAAACCCGTAAATCATATGACCCTCTACATCTAAAGCTTATAAGAGTATAACTGTATACCCTTAGCCCTTTCACAAATTCGATCTCAATTTCAACATTTCATGGATAGGCAAAACACAGCCGAAAACAGAATTACAGTGATGACTTTTAAGGTATAGGTGGTAATGTGAGATATGAATAACCAACAAGAAGTAACACATTACTAAGATGTAACAATTGTGAGGGATGTAAAAACCCCCTACTGCACTATGGGTTACAGACGGATATAGGCCAATGGAAGCCATACATCCTTACAGCAAAGGCAACTGGTCCAGTAGCAATTCTACTAGCAGCAACTGAAAAAAAAAAAAAAAGGAAAAAGAAAACCTTTCTTTTTCATTTCCCCACATTCCTTCAAGCAAATGTGAAACCATATTTAATAACAAGCATGTTGGCATGTATCAGTAGTGCAGACAAGTTATGTATATCACATATCCCTTCATTTTTCAGAAAGGGGGACCTTTTGGATGTGCTGTTGGGTGCGAAAATTGTCCCTGAATCCAAATCTAAATCATCTCCATTCATAACGTATGCCCATTTTCAACAGAGCTCCACAGGAGTGTGCAAAAGCTTCTTGTTTCCACTTTTTCACTGTAGGGGGGAAAAAAAACATGTTAGGAATATTGTTTTGAAAATAACGAACAGTTAACAGGTTTCTTCATTATTAGTAGATTTGGATGAAATGCTACATTAATGTGAATCTTCATAAGACAGATGTACTATCCTCTTCAACAGTGGTTTTCAAAGTGGGGTGCAGGGACACAGGGGTTCCAGGGGGTCCTCAGCTAAATTAGTTTAACCAATTTAACCCTATTATACTTTGGCTATTTGATATAGCCGATCTACAAGCACATAATGTGTGCATTGTAAGCTTGTAGATCTACTACTTCTAGATCTGCTTCTTTCAAAATATGTTGAAACATTTTGAATATTTTGTAAACATTTTAACAACACAAGTCTTGCATGGGGGTCCCTAGCACAAAATATTTTCAGATGGGGGGTCTGTGGCCAATTACATATTAATTTGGGGTCCTTGACCGGAAAAAGTTTTAGAACCACTGTACCTTTCACATTCCCATTGGCTGACTCTTGGTACTTTACACCTCCTCAGCTTTTTGGCTGTTCTCCTCCACTTTCTCCTCCAGCTTCTTCTCCTCCTCAGATGATCCATCTTCCTTCTCATTAGTCTTCCAGGTTCCTTGCCTTTAAAAAAAAAAGAATAAATCACTGTTACATTTCTGGATGTGAAATGTTTAAGCTCACTTGATGGGAATCCATCACTTTATGTTTACACAGATGTATACAACACTGCAAACTTGTTATACTTAGTGACACAAATGTATTTGTAAAATGATTAATTTGGACTTCTTACTTGGATTTCTTCATGTAAACCCAGTATGCCAGGCCAACTATCACAGTGGCAACGAGAAGGCCGACAACAACTCCAACCACCAACTTGGTTTGGTCAGTGTCAACCGGCTGGTCTGTAACATAATATGAAAGAAACATCAGATAACCGCGGTGGAGCTTTCAGTATCATACCCCAACCCATTCAGGGAAATGAATAGAAACAATAATATGCCTAAATAAACGCATGAATGAATGAATGGGCATACTAGTGCTGTAAATGTCCATTATATTTTTAACCACATGAACCCTAGTGTCCTTATTCTGGGCATGTAATAATGGGCGAACATTTGGCAGAAATAGGCAAACATTCCGCGAAAACAGACGATCTATAAGCTCACAACGTGTCGCGTTGTGAGGTTTTAGATCACTATTTGACTATTGACAAAATATTAAGGGTTTAAGTGGTTAAGTAATGCACTGTACATAACAAAAGTCTCTCAAGATATATTATTTCACTATCTATATCAGTGGGAAAATGGACAATATATAGAGATTTTGTCAGGATGCTGGAAGCTCAACTCCCCTTACTCTACTGTAGTAGAGCTGTATAGTAATTCCATACTTTAAAGCAGTCGTGTATAAGCAACTGCTGTACCTACACCAAACAGTTCAAAGACTAATTCCACTGTGGTGATATCCTAGGTGGGGTTGAACTGAGAACCCAACTCAATCATCCAAACAACATGAATAATGAGACACTTGTTTATACTGACTTCTAGCATCTCCTCCTTTATTCCCCTTTTCATACAAGTAAGAAGACCACTACAACTTACCTTGTTTATCCATTCTCACCTCCTCAACAAATACTGAAATCAGATATAAAATAACATTAACGTCCAACCGAAGAGACAACGTTGTTGGTCAGACAACTGTTTTGCAAGCTACAGTAAATGAGAATCTCTACACTACATTACAGACTATTTCTGCATGCACATAAAGAATGTGATTCAAAGAGAGGAAAGGATAGAGCCCAGCATCCCGATAAAAAGACAAATTGTGAAGGCAGAAGAATGGTGAAATGCTGTCCAACACAGGCATGAAAGACAGCAGAGACTGAGAGTGATACTGTATTGAAGAGAGTGTACCCAAAATGATTGCATGCAGGATAATTCCATGATTCAATTTTTATGTAAAAATGTCACTGTTTTGTCAAGACATCATGCAGACGGATGCAGAGATCTTCTGTCCATACTACCACACTGTACTTACATGATGACACCTTTATCTCCTTAGAGTCTTGTCCGTGCTCATTGTACACATAACAATAGACGGTGAGATTGGCAGTAGGCACCACATTGAGTGTATGTGTTATCTTCCCATTGATGAAAGGGGTCTCATCAGTCTAAATGGTGAAAGAAAGCACAGGTTGGAATATTTGATTTGTTCAATTGAGCTTGACTGGCAGGTTCTTGAAATAATCATATCTTCCACAACCAAGTTTATACAGTGACATTCACAATGTTCATTTATAGGCCAATATTATACTTGAAGTACTGGCAGTACAATGTACATTTAGCAGCTTCCTCCACGTAACCTTTTCAAAACATCTCATTTTTAAATGTTATTCCACCACACCCCACTAGGGGATAGTGTGGATTTACACTGGCTCAGCTGAAAAAGGGAGTGTATCCCTTTGTGATAAAGGCCCATGGGGAAAACTGCAGACAAAGGAAAATTGCCAACAACATTTCTACTTCTAAATATGGAAGATGATGTGTTTGCTTTGTAACACACACACACACACACACGCACACGCACACGCACACGCACACGCACACGCACACGCACACACACACACACACACACACACACACACACACAGGTAGTACCCAAACAAAAAGAGCCTTTGTGGACTAATGCATAATAAACAGGATGTGTGTCAGAGAACATGGAGAGATGTTCTTTTTGAAAATGCTAAGAATTGCAGTGAAAATATCAATGAGAATACTTGCTGGACGAAAGTTGGGACAGGATTCAAATCCTTTAAGGACATAGCGGGTAACATTCACTTAATGTGTAATATTATCTGAATGTTAAATTAGCTAACATATTAATATATGTCTCATATTTATATTTCATTAAAGGAAGATCAAATAGACTCTTTTTTTATAGTGTCACCACCTCACCAATCTGATCATTCTAAAGTAATGCCTAATTTATACTCCAAGGCACAACGGTGTCCGACAAGAACTGATCTTCATGCTAACAACTTAGCTAGTTGTTAGTAGTTAGTTGTTAGCTTGAAGATGGGGTATCAATTGAGCTTAAGATGTTCTTCACAGAACAATTTCAAGAACTCTTTGAAGATCTTGAAATGTTGCTTGAGATCCAACTTGAAGTTCTATAATCACATTATGAGGTATGGTTCCCCATACAGTACATTTACATATTACATATTCCCACACATTTAATACATATTTTATATCTGCGCTAAAGCAATCTGGGAACCCAGAACCAAATAAGAATGAAAAACAGCGCCCTCTGCTGTTTGTACTATCTTACTTGGCTCTGGGACAATGGCGACGTAGCACCCGTGCGCAAAGGAAACCGGGGTTTTGGTCTGCCTTCAGCTTTCACTTCCGGTGGTGCCACTATGTTTTCATTCCCACTAACAATATTTCTACACGGAACACTAACACCACTTCTCCCAGAGAACATGGATCGTTTTGGTTATAAGCCCACTTGTTTCTATGATGAAAGAGTAAGTTAAAATGTGAATATCTTTCCGTGGTTTTGTCTGCTCCGCGGACGCTATTGTTAAATTAGTTTGGGTTTGTTTTGAGGGGGAAAGATCGACGGACACGTGAATCCCGCCCACTACATTTGATTGGGTAAAGCGCGGCCTGCTTCCTGATCTGAAGGCACGCCCACTTGTAGCCCAGTGCGTACATGTTATGACGAGCCTTCACGACAGATTCCAACGCAGAGCAGAATCTGTTCTTGAGAGATTAGCGCTAAAGTGATGTGATGTCTCTTACTTACAAAAGAGACTGTGAGGTACACACCTTATGTATGGTATATTTGATATTGCTGTTTTGCTATTTGACATTTTCCTTTATTATGATTATTTTTTACAATTCGTGGAAGCTTGAACATAAAATAATTTCATCCACTCTTTTAAGCCTGTAAACATGCGATGTGACAAACTTGAAGTTGATTTACCTGCTATAAATAGAAACAGCATCTAAAGCTGAATACTATAGGTGCTGTGGCAATGGATTTGACTATGTGTTCTTCCTATAAAAATGTAAAGGAAAAAAGAAAAGGAAAAATAACTATGTCCAATAGAGTTGGAAACCTTTGTCATGAGGATCATTTAAGGTTTTCTTAGGGGGTGCTTAGATGAGCATGTTTGCTTACCGATGTTCCATTGATGCTCCAGGTAACAACAGGCTTTGGGGAGCCCTCAGCTTCACAGTAAAGGACCTTATGCTGGCCATCTTCCCCACGGCGCTTGTACAACTGTCTGATAACTGCACCACCTGCAAAAAGACAGACATGCCACTTGAGCTACAATACATCAGACTAAAGCATGATTCAAATTCAATTAAATAAAGGAAATCCTAATTTCAAATGAGCAGCTTAACAACAGTAACAAACAACAATATACAAACAAACAAATAGACAATTGAGCTAAAATGTGGAATAAAATAATCTTGATAAACAATACAGAACCTTCAGAGCGTTTAAGTCAGTTTAACAAATAAAATAAAATAAGTAACAATTTTGAATCACAATTAGATTTACAAGCAGGTAAAACATAACAACGCCAAGACGGAAACAGGGAAGTTTCACTTGCAAGAACATGTCCAGAAGAAGCCAAAATGCTTGCTGCTTTCCGGAGGATTGATTGGATACAGAAAGAATTCATGTCTCTTTGTTTCACTGCGATGATCTTAGAAAAGATTTTAACAATGCTGTTCAGGTGGTTTCTATCTTTTACTGTGAGGCTGTGAAACCAGTGGATAAAGGAAAAGCTCAGAAGACTCAATAAAAGATTGGTTAAAAAAAAAAAATGGTTTGGCAGAAAGGCAATTTAGTTTGTGGAGAATGTGAATTCTCTGTTGTCCCATCTTCACAATAGTGTCAATGTTAACATACTGTAGCATTTAAGTTTTTATCCCCCCAGGATCTAAAATTTGTGAGAGCATTCCCATTGCCTGATTCTGATTCTCAGAGAAAGGACAGGGACAATGTAGTCATCAAAGAATTTGATCAGAAAGCTAGAGAGTGGGTGAAAGGATGCACCCTTGTAGTCATAGCTACGGAGAAGTTCACAGTACAAGGTCGTGATGCATAATAGTCACAGAGCAACCTTTCTATTAAAAGAAGCTCCACAGTACAATTTGGTGATGCATATTAAAGTCACAGAGCAACCTTTCTATTAAAAGATGGGGCTGCATCGTGTTGAATGCTGATGAAAGGTCTCTAAACAAAAGCATGTGCTCGCGTCTTTACTGTCTTTTTGTTTTTTCAAAATTTAGAGTAGCCAATTATTTCTTTACCATTTTTTTAGGGAGCATCGCATTTCTTACCTTCGACAATAAGCTCAAAAGAGCCTTTTTTGCTGATAGCTCCGATGGTCACTTCACACTCATAGCGGCCAGAGTTAGAATAGGTCACTTCGTCAAACTTGGGTTCCCCATCAAGCTTAATGCTATCCTAATTAAATAAATAAAAAAGAAAATTAGAACTATCAACAGAATAGACACACAAATGTACAGTACATACTGTATATTAATACAATGGCCAACAAAAATACTTGGATGGTGGGTGTCTGTTAATATTGGGTATCAGCACACCTCAAACATTGTGTATAATCAGCATTCTATATCAATACTAAATCAATACTCCTGAAATATTCAATTGCATGTAACAGTAAACAAACTGTAGCAACCATTTGTTGGACTAGAAAGTGGTTACCAAACAACACAGCTTTTGTTTACTGCTTGAAAGTGTAAAAAAAGATAAACACTTTCTTTTCAGTGGTAAATGGCCATGGTATAAGTACAATACTGCAGGATATGGTGTCCAGATATAGGGAACACCAGGATTACTTTCCAATATCAGGACACTTTGTCGCACTTTATCACTTGCGTATACTGTATATGCTTTGATTTACACAGAGCAGTCCTACCTTGGTCCAGGACACTGTTGCTACTTCAGATGCGTCAATATGCAGGCTCACAGCCAAGGTCTCACCAGCTCTCTTCAAGATCTTCCCAGAGGGGCTTAAATTCATGTCCAGGTCTAAAAGGGAGTACAGCATCATTAAAAGACTGTTTAAGAACCTTGCGGAAAACATTTACAGCACTCCTGCAGTAGAAATTACAACCTCCCATTCCAATACATCATCACCCAACCACAAATGAACCACAGTTGTCACTGTTAACACTGCTGTGCCAAAATACAACTAACTATCCTCTATAGAAAAAAACAATGTGATGTATGGCAAGGATTAAGACTAGTAAGTAGTACAATTAATATGTTTACATTCATTGTTTGTCTTTCTGTGGCAACACAAGTGCGTTCCAATCTTTAATACACGTAATAAACACAGTACTACTTACAGTTGACTGTGATGTTCTCGGAGGCTTCAATCTTAGCATCGTCGGTAAGAGAGCACTTGTATTCACCAGTGGCAGCACGAGTGACTACACCTGGCAAGGTGTAGGTGTTTGAATTCTCCACTTTCACCACCTCTCCCTTTGAAGTCATAGTGGTATATTTCAGCCATCACACATAGACATACAGTATAGGTTTCATTAATAGAGAACCAATGTTGTAACAGTTTTAGAGATGTATTGTTGTTATAACATGTTTGAGCTTTTGATGAAGAATATAGTCAATCTCTTACCTTAATGTGAAAGTTAAAGCTGGCAGGAGCTGGGTTTCCATCTGCCATGCACTTCAGGGTCACGTTGTCTCCCTCTGTAACAACAGCCCCTTCAGACATTACCTGGAGACTGATCTGTTCGGTGGGATCTGTAGAGGGATAGGAGAGCAGGTGAGCCGTCTTGCCTCAAGGCAAAAAAAGTAAGCAGGGGGGTGAACACTGGCTGCTGAGCCTATCAATAGTCTAGTTAGGACTGCACTGGGATTTAGACATTGGGATCGAACTTGTGTACTCACAGGTGATGGAAAAAGTCACTGGAGCAGAGACTTTCTCTGTTCCCACAGAGAGCTGGGTAACACAGGTGAACTGGGCATCTGTGTCTGCCTTCTCCGCAGTGTACTGTAGTGTGGAGGAAGTAGTTGACAGGCCAGTATCGGGGTCCATGTGCACTGAAGCATTGATTATGATTTCTAAAGCGAAAGCAAACAACACTCATTAAAACAAATGGCATTGTAGAGTCTAATAACGACGGTCCAGTCCAAAAATGAGGAAATGCATACATGTTCAACTATGATCCAACGTTCATGCTCATCATGAGTTTCCCTTTTACTTTGGCAGGTATTTCCTAGACTAGACAAAAACTTGTCAAATGCCAATTTGTCATACCTTGCTCAGATGTTCAGCTCTTTACAATGATAAATCAGGTTGAAATACACACCTTTGCCATTTGCCACCAGAGGTAGCTTGTTTTTAAACCATGTAACATTTACAGCTGGATAGGCATCTTCTGCACGGCACTGCCCCAACTGCAGAACAGGTGATAAGAACAGAAACAATAGTGAATAAAATGGAAAAGACCTACATTTTACACAAGTAAGTAAGGTCGGAGTGGCTTCATGTCGGTATCGGCCAAGAATAAGGATCTCTTTTTCAATGGATTGCTGAGGTGCAATGCAACCCAGGACTTACCGCACAACTTACCCAAGCTGCGCTGCTCATACTGAGTTGGTGGTGGCCAGGATCTAACCCAGGACCTTGGGGTCCAAAGGCAAGTACTCTACTGACTAAGCTACCTAGAGAACTGCATTTTATATCTAAAATAATAACTTTAGCATAAATCTAAGCCCCATTTAATCAATCACACAGCTGCCAAAATGAGGTCTTTCAGTTCATTAATAGAATTTGAGGGCTCTCCTTTCCTAAGCAATAGACCATGCAATGCCTAAAGCATTACTAAAGCATCTCTCCTTTGGGTCTGTTAATTCGAGAGTGTGTGTGTGTGTGTGTGTGTGTGTGTGTGTGTGTGTGTGTGTGTGTGTGTGTGTGTGTGTGTGTGTGTGTGTGTGTGTGTGTGTGTGTGTGTGGGGGGGGGGGGGGGGGGGGGGATGCATGCTGTTAACTAATTCATGAGAATCACATCAAAGAAGTCATCATTCCAGCAACATGGCGTTTGGTACGCCTCGAGAAGCCTTAACTCCAATGATTGTGCTTTTCCCATGATGCTTTCCTGCTTAAAATAATGTAGGTATAAGCAATTATATAAAAAAAAAGCCTACCTTAACTAGTTTGCCAATCTCTAGTTCTTCAGCTTTGTCAGCAATCTCCAGCCTGGATGGAGCCTCTGCAATACAAATTGAAAATAGTGTCAATGAATTGTTCATTATTTATACAGATGCATGCATATCATCAGCTATTCGTGCAATTACATTTATGACAAATTAACAATAACAATGAAATTAAGAGTATAGAATGTGTTCATGTTCCATGTACTCACTGTGGATCTTCACAGAAACAGGATATTCTCTGATGTCAAACATTACTCCAGAAACCAGCATGCAGGTGAAAGTCTTCTGGTCACTGAGGGTGACTTCGGAGATGAGCAGACTGGAGTTTTCGGCCAAGCTCACGCGGCTTTTGTAGTTGTCAGTGGCGATGACTGAGGCATTCTGGTCGTGCGGCTTGACAATTAGATCACCTGAAACACTTTCTCCTTTGTCCTGGGGAGCAAAGTTTGTACATTTTGTTACCCTTCTGCCAGCTAAGTTCTAAAAACTGTAAAAGTAATTAAAAAAAAAAAAGTAGAGTGTCAAACTCTAAGCTATAGGTTAATGAGTAAGAACAGTTGCATTTTCTATTAGATGTAGAGACTGCATGTTTCAGACACAAGGTATCGCAAGGTGAAGTGTTGGTACTGTATCAGTTACCACCTGTCTCCCTAAATAAATGAATGAGGAAATGTATAACTTACGTATTTCCATTTAGTGATCAACAGGCCTGTTGGATTTGCAGCTCCATTGTTGCATGGCACCTGAAGTGTTTCCCCATATTGGCCGATGACAGTTTCCAAACTGTTCACTGAAAGTTAGAGGAAAAAAAGACACATTAAAACTTAATTTTCATCTACTTTGACACAGGGGCTCAGCCTATTAACCACAGCCATGACAACCTTCTGACTCAAAAATACACTTTTGACACTGACTTTTACACTGAACCTGTAAACATCGTTATGGAGGCAGAATGTGAGGGGGAGAGAGCCGGAGTAAGCATGAATATACAAATCCGTAAGATATTGCTCAGTTTACCATGAAAATGTTCTCATAGGGCAGTCCCACCAGAGCTCACATGAAGGTTATCTTAAGGCAGATGAAGCGACTGCAAAGTAACATAGCAATGGTGCCATCCAGGCAAAGCTCATCAGCAGTCCGAGAGTGTATGTATGAGAACAAATGAGTTCCTAATCATGGTTATAATGTATTGAATAAACAGCAAATAAAGGCTTGCAGAGAAGCACATAGCGAGGAGGATACTTAATTGGTCTCTTTGTATTCAAACCTGATAGTCTAATTAAGGGCGGTTTCTCACTGGATCCGTTTGAATCGAAGCGTTCCCCAGTACGCTTGGCTGGCCAGCATTCACACTGCCCAAGATCCAATCGCATCAGAGAACACTTGCATGTATACCCCCGATCCTATAGGTGGCGGCATGCACATAGTGTTTCTTCTGTGGACACAGACGTCATCAACTATGCGACACTGTTTGTGGTCGTCGCGCAGAAATATAGGCTGGAGAGCTATGCTGGGGAGGGGAGGCGATCTATGTAAGTGCACGGTCTTTGGGGAGCCTCGCCCCGAAGCGGGGAGAACGCACTGAGCGCTCAACACAGTGAGCGCACAGAAGTCAAGCCACAGACTTCTGTGTTGTTGACGGACAACGGATGTACGCTTATGAGAAACAACACAAATAAAACCTGGTGAAACACTTGTGTGCATTAGCGCAAGATGAGGATACAGGAAACATTCAGTCTAAATGTCCAATTTGCTAACCTTCACAACTACTAATACTTTTGTATTTGAAACTTTAAATTTCTCTAAATATTATAAACTTTCACGACAGCTTAAGTACAAAAATATATCATTTATGAAAAGGCAACTATAGCCTATACAGTGAAGTCCGACTGAATGACTGAAACCTTGTATTGTGAATTGTACTTCCATGTACTGTTTCTCATGTCTCATGTCTAAATAAAGTACATCAATCCAACGTCTTTTCTTTTTTGACTCTCTTGGTGTGGGGATTATCTGGCACATGTATGTATCTGTTATGAAAGAGAAATTGCATCATGAGTGAAACGGCTATAGTCCTTGGGAAACTATAAACCTACGTAGGCCTACATCTAAATGAGTTACCATATTTACTTACAAATTTCAAATTACAAAGCCTTATAAGCTATATATTTCTGGGATGCATAGTAGCTGAAACTCCACAAGATACCCACAAGATATACTATATGCGCTGCTCGCGCACCTGAAATGCGCGATGGAGACCCGCCAATGTTTCATGACTGATAGACATGAAAGAAGGCCCTTTACAGCTAATAGAGAAATTTTAATTTTAAGAATCGGTTCAGAATTGAATGAGTAAAATTGTTAGAAAGGCTCCCATAATATAAGTTTATTATTATTTCAATTGTTATGTTCCACCTTAAGAGTAATATGCACCAGCCCACCTTAACACACTCTAATGTGTGAGGGGGCCGTGATTTTGCCATAACTTCTTTCATTTTTTTTAAATATATATTTTTAATGTTTATTTTATTTTAAAGTGGAGTATCCCTTTAAGTGCGCAATGCATTCTGGGGCGTTTTCATTCATTCAGTAGCACCGGCTAGAAGAGCAGTGTTTTTGTTGGCTGTTTTTGTCGAGTTTATATACCGTCACCTATTCCAAATAGCGGGCCACTTCCGTCTAATGGTACGCTTGCTTTCACATTGCAGCGTACCGTACCCGAAAACGCATGATCCGGATCCGAAACTGCCTCCGGAGGTGGTTTCGGGAACGGAACGGTTATCCGTTTCGCGGGTCGATTCGCTACATTCACACTAGCCAAGCGGTCTGGAGCGCGCACCCGGGACCTGAGTGTGAAACGGCTCTAATACAATCTACACACAAACCAACAGCAGCAAACTATAATGCTGCTACACATAAATTTAAATCTTGTTTAAATGGAAGTGCAAATTTTTCTGTGATATCAGTACAGTGATTGCCTGATATCACCTAACCAAACTTTTGACAACTTCTGACTTTACTGTCAAATGTCCTGAATACTTCAGATCTGATTTGTACCTTTTGGGTGACATTTGAAGGAGAGCAGGCAGGGCTGTTTCATTCATCACTTTCTGTCATATAAAATTGACCTTAATTTCTAAAGAAGAACTCATTTACAAAATGGTATGCATTTATATAGTGCCTTTATCCAAAGCGCTTCACAATGTGCATTACATTGACCCATTCACACAGACAGCAGAGGAAACCATGCAAGGCACCAACCTCTTCATCAGGAGCAGTTTGCTCAAGGATACTAGTAACGACACTAACCCAGGAGGAGCCGAGGATCGAACCGGGGACCATTCCCAAAGCGGCCACTCTATACCTCCTGAGTCACTGCCGCCTCAAAGTGATACTTGAATGAAATGAAAGTGTCTCCTGCACTTGAATGAGCTACAGCTAGATTAGTTTCCACAAAGAACAGATCCACACAAGCTGAATGGATAAGACACAAGATACCATGTACAGGTATCAGGGAAGGGAATTAATTCTCTGTGCAACTACTTTTGATGCATAAACTATTGTCATTGTATCTACTATCTGTAATGTTTGACAACTGTAATGGGGTTTGGAAAAGTTTTAGGGAGACCCACATTAACCCATTAAGACCGGGAACGCATCTGTGTCATTTTTTTTTATTTCTTTGGGCTATTCAAAAATAGCAGATCTACAAACTCATAGCGCGGCACTGAGTGCCGTACTATGAGCTTATAGATCTGCTATTTTCGAAAAATCTGTGCAAATCTTTGAATATATATATTTTTAAAGTTAACATTTATAACTCAAATCTTTGCTTCTGGAGGTCCCTGGAACAAAATATTTTACAAATGTTCGCTTAAAAAATATATATATTCAAAGATTTGCACACATTTTCACGATTTTTCAAAAATAGCAGATCTACAAGCTCATAGCACGGCACTCTGTGCCACGCTAATCTGCTATTTCTTAATAGCCAAAGAAATTACACAGATGTGTCATGATGCGACAACATGTAGGCTACTGATGCTGGTCAAGAACACTAATCAATTTCTTTTCCAGAAATGATTCCTGGGTCATGGCGTGATGTGGTTGGGTTTGTCAGTTGCCCAGACCTGTTATAATGGTCAAGATTTTTGTTGTTTGCACAAATGATTGCACAATCTGTTGAGGATGTTGAGCAAGATAACAAGAAATATAGCAGATCTACAAGCTCACAACACGTTGGCACACAGCTAAGTATTTAGTAGTACACACACACACTTTGTGCTACATCCACAGCATTACAAATAAATCCGTTAGGCTCAGGTGATGAATGCTTGTTGTGATGTCATCAACTAAAGTCAATCCTCGAAATGCATGCAAAATTAGCTTGTACTGCTTCCAGCTTTCGATGGCATTAAATAATAGCAGAGTGGGAAAGGCTAAAGCACTAAGGAAGATCACTTCATGTTCCTGATTAAGGTACCTTGTATCCCCAAGGACAGGAGGGATGGGAGAAAACAGCTCAACAGCCCACAAGGGAAATCATCTGCGTTCCTGTCTCTATGCAACACACCGATTTAAAAAAATATATATGAGTAAAGGCTGTGCAGTAAATGGTGATGCCATGTTGCAAGAAAGAAGACATACAAAGAATCTATTGCAAATACCCTAGCTTCAGAATGCAGAGGTGTGAGGAAAACATAACTCCAACCAGATCAATATTCAGGTTGAGACCAGACTTCTACAGTGAATTCTGTTTGTCCAAACAGCAAGAGATCAAAGAAAACTCTATATGACATTTTGCTTGACCTTCCAATTCTATTTGTGGATCGATAAACAAGATCTAAAAACTGCCATCTCACGTGACTGAGCTGAGTAAGGAAAATAAAGACATTTACAATTCTGGGATTACTGGATATTTACTTGAGTATTCTCCAAATAACAGAAGTATTTTTCAGTCAACAGCCAGTTTTGAATAATAATAGCTATTTGCTAGCTTACTTCCTCCTAAGTATGTTGAGTTTTAGGAAATATGTCTGCATAGGATTGCAGTTAGGTTCCTTTGCTTTGGCAGAATGGGTGGTTCCTATAAGATATCCCATGTGTGGTGAGGCCAATGAATTACATCAACTTATTTTAATGGCTTATTGAATTTGAACGTCGGCTTCTTCTGCCAAATAAAATACAAAAACTATTTGGGCAAAACAGGTACCTAAATAGGAATGTTCCACTGTACTAGGTGATAGAGACACAGATAATGCCTTTAGGGTGTTAAGATATTTATTGCCTTGGCAACGTGCCTATAACTCACACTGCTTGACATTCGAGACCATTTCCATGTTTCAAAACAAGTTGTTGTTGAGAACTGGAGGTGTTTTGTCCACATGTTTGGAACTGCTAGTTACCTCCGCCAATGGAGGTGGATGGAGGTTATTTCACCTGTTAGCAAAATATGTGTCTGTTAGAATTTAATTAGACTTGGTTTGAATGGAAGGGCTTTTCATGAAAATTGGTGGAAATGATGAGTATGCTGCCACAAAGAGATTATTAACTTATGCAGTGAAAAGGGTAAAAGGTCAAGGTCACAATCAAGGGTAAGGCTTGTACAGACACCTTTCTCCTTAGTCTATCATTGCCGTTGCCTGTCTATGTCTCTCCATTTCTCTGTCTGTGTACCTGTCTGTCTGTCTGTCTGTCTGTCTGTCTGTCTGTCTGTCTACCTGTCTGTCTGTCTGTCTGTCTGTCTGTCTGTCTGTCTGTCTGTCTGTCTATGTGTCTCTGTCTCTCGGGCTGATTGCCTGTCTCTGTCTCTCTGTCTCTCTGGCTTTGTGCCTATCCATGTCTCTCTGTCTTTCTCTCTTGAGAAGGGCTATAATCATCTCACTGATGGATAACCAAGAGCCTGATAGCACAACATCCTGTTTTGCAATCCACAAAGGCTATGCTTTAGGAGCAACATGTCCAAGCTAATATCTGTAATTTCTGCTCTTCATTACTCGGTGAATGCAGTCCCCACCTGCCAATATGCATTATGGAGCCTGAGAGATCTGAGTATGCCTTTATATTCTACAATTCCGTATTAAATCTATGTCTAACTAAAGTATTAAGTCCAGCACATTTATTAAGACTGTAGTTTATTATTAATAGCGCTTATTTATTTAATATCTTTTGGTCAGTTTTCACTTTAAATAGGATAGTAGCATGACAAGAAACTCAGGGCAGAGAGGGAGAAGGACACGCAACACACAGGTCTCTGTCCAGGATCGAACCGGACATTGTGACATTATAATATGTAGTTGATCTAGTCAGCTGCTGGCATGCCCCAGTTATATACGTACATTATGTGTATTGATAGTCTCTGGATTTTCTTTTTTTCTTTTTTTTTTTTAAGTTGAATTGTTTTGATAAAATAGGACTAGCTGAGTGATATGTGTAGAGTGCAGAAGGCAGTTCACTGATTTTGTTTCATACTTATGAAATGTTCTGAAATCTTATCTTGCTGTGCACCCATGGATGCCTCACTGTGGCAGGGCATTCTTTCCCAAGTCTTGAAACCTTTCACATGTCCCACACTGAATCACAAAAATCTGAAATCATTCTCACAATACATCTCAGTACTCGCCAACCTAGATGCTAGACTGGGCAATATATTTTAATTTCGATATGTCTACAATATAAAACTGCTATTAAAATGATTAAATGATCTAAAGGCTGTCTGAAGATTTTATTTCTAGTAAGCATTTCCAGTTTGTTTAAGGTTTAGAGACAAACCATTATCTTGCATGATCTATCTGTGTGCAATTGTACGTTTTGTCACAGCATGAAAGTGCACAATGTTGGAATGATTTTGTGACATAAAATAACAATAACAATGAAAACATACAGTAATATGATCACACTCCACTGTGCCAGTGGAAATGGTGAACTTTCTCAATCAAAGCCTTGGACTGAACTTGTTTGTGTGCACAAACATCACATCTGAATTGGAGATACAAGGCTAATTTCTCTGGCCCTAGTCTCTATCTACGGTTGGAATTGTGCCCCAGCTGTGTGGACTTTGTCAGTGCAGCTAAGTCAATAATTAAACACTCCAGAGCAAAGACGACCCAAATGGGCAGGAAAACATAGGCTAAAACTTACTTTTTCAAAAACTACTCTGAGCCAAGGGTTTGGTTAATTGGTCTGTGGAGGATGAAAGCTAAAAAAAAGTGAAATCTAACTAGAGTGTTGAAACCATATTTTAAGTGAATATATTATGCACAATGGCTCTTCTACTTTACCAGTATGACAAAATAGAAAATGAGAGTCTTCGTGTAGTATATTCACACACTTTTCCACAATGGAAACCCACCCTGAGCTCCGAAAAATTACATCTGAATTCATATCAAGAACAATATGAATTCCTTTTTTCCCCTCTATTTCCTCTTTTTTATATTTTACAGGAATACTGTGGTCAAATTGCTGTCTTTGTTCATTACACTGGTCAACAGCCCCTCCTCCAGACAACGGCGGGCGGGAATGTAGTTAAAACATAGCCTGCAGTCCCACCTGTCAAGACTTCCATTGTGGCCTCATGGCGGAAATAGTGGCTCAGTGTTCCTTGATGTAAGACATGTCCTGAAGAGGCTTCCATACCTGTTCAGGCTTGTAGACTTAGGATTAGGTTTCTGTTTCTACCGCTCTTTTAGGGGCTGTGCAGAGACTCCAGGAAACAAAGGAGAGCAGGGCTCAACAAGGACAGAACGACGAGACAGGTTTCTGTGTTAAATTGTTTCGTCTCAGGAGGATTCAAACTGAGACGTCCGGCACACCTGAACGAATGAAGTGTCTGTCGCCGAAAATGAACAGTGAAGCCAATTTGCTAGTTTGGTATTATTAAACATTGGTATCAACACGCTTGCATCAGAGTGTACGGCTACACTATCTTCAATTGCTTTGTTTCACTCAATTCAAAAACGAATTTCACGCACTGTTTTACACCTGTAAACCTATTATGTGACAATAAAGTTGTCTATACACTAAAAAAGAAAACTTCCCCATTTTCTGGCTGCAGAATACACATTTACTGTACCTTCCGCAGGGCCCAAGGACATTTCTTGGTGAAGAAAACAAACCAGCAGTCTGTGCAGTTTGTTTTCATGCTACCCTTTCTGCCAAGAAAGCCATGGACACAGTCACATTCAATGATAGAACAAGATATAAACAACTATAAACAAAATCTGCTGTTAACTGCGCCCAACAATACTGAAGCTCTGAAATAACAAAGAGCAGTACAAAGATGCAGTAATTTTACCAATAGATTTAATATCTCATTAAGATTTTAATGGCCAAACTATTTATTTTAATACATGATATTCTACTTTCTTTCTTAGTTTGCATTCTGAACTTCATCACATAACTAAGGGTTTACTTTAAAGCTGCTGACACCACAATCAAAGAGACAACGTAATGTAGCTTAAAATGTTGGATACAAATATACACTTCAACACAGAACATTAAAGGTTTTGTCTTGATGTGGACATGGTGGAAAATATAAGAAGGTGAGTTTGTTATGCAAATGGCAGTAGCAGTCAGGAAGAGATTATGCATATTCTGAGGACAGTAATGGTAACTCTAAAATGACTGGCTATACGGTTAGGCTGAAATTGATCTTGTGGCATGATCATTAGTCTTTCAGATCTGCTCTTCTATACATCCCTGAAAACCTCTTAAAATGTAATAAATTGCGTCAGCTGTAAGGGTACAGCAAGCAACTGCTTTTACAGACAGCAGCCTTCTGGAGGGATAGTAGCTGCTAAGTGCACTCAGAAATCACGTCCATTATGTTGTGAATTATGTATTTGAGGGGCGTAGGCCAGGCGACCCTTGGGGAGGAGTGGTTAAGAAATGCCTGTAAGCAAGTTTGGGAGAGAACATACAGTCCTGACCCTATATATCGCCGCTGTCCAGCAGAAACCCTGTATATCCAAAACAGTTACTTTTCAGAAAATGGAAAAAATAAGCTGCGATCCAATGGATCCAATGTAGTTATCATTAAGCTCTTTTTCATATTGTTTTAGTAATTTAAAAAAAATCAGGCAGACAACTTTGGGCGTAATTATAAACACATTTGTTCAAATATGTTCAGATGTTTCAAAAATAGTGAAAATAGCAGCCCACAACGCATTACATTGAGACACGTTGAGAGCTTGTAGATTGTAATTTTCTGCTACTTTTGCACGACACTGTCAAACGACAAAAGTGAGAAATGGGGCAATCATTTATGGAAAAAACATTAAAAACATAAAAAAATATGAATTAAGGAGATACAAGGTTTCTTCCCAACAGCAATGATATCCACCAGCATCTCCCATTAACGGCCTGCCATTAAGCCTCACGTTAGGCCATTAACAAAGCACGGCCATACTGCTCCCTATTGGTCCATTAACTCCTAATCAAATTCAAAGCTCCTGGCTTTGGCAGTGACTTCACCCTGCTCTCCTCCGGAAGAGCCTGTATTACCTCACACAGTGGTCTATGGGTTTATGCACAGTATTGTACAGGAAGCAATTAAATGTCCTTTCGTAAAACTCAACAGATAGCCTAACCCTAAAGGCTATACAAGCCTAATGGAGCTACATTGTCTTGACCACGTTATTCAGATGAAATTCAAAACAACTTTTCAATATCACATACTTAGCCTATACTTAATGGCCCCAAAATTATTTTAATTTTTTTCTATTTTAAAACATTAAAACAAGTACTGGGTGAATAATTCCTGCCTATTGAAAGTGGCAAAGCTTTGCATTGATTCCACATTGATTACCATGCTGGAGAAATGAACCTAATTGGTGTAAATAACACACTTGTAATAACACAACTGGAGTTCTTGCCATTACTTAAGTTTAAATGATTTTCTGCTGTAAGTCTTTACATGGTGGAATTAGGCATTTTAGGAAAAAGTACAGTATCTGGCCTTTTAAAGGAAATATCTATATATTTTAGGGAGCAACTTGAGTGTATTTATACTACAACTCTGTTGGGGACTACTCTAGAATATCTTTGAGGGCAAATGCAGGTGAGAGAGGGTTCCCATCAATGACAGCTGGTATTCTATAAATACCATCTTGTAGACTCTGTTCCAGTTTCCTATATTCTGGAGATCAAAGGATGTTACAGTAGGTTACATTTTGGTTTCATACACTGTCATTTACACCTGGGATGTCAGGTATTTTTTTCTTGTTGTAAGTACCTGAATGATTGCTATATGAACATTGATTCTTGAGGGGCAGAGCTTGCTGGTGAAAATGATCCAGTTTTAACATAAAATTTACAACCTGTGCTCTTAAAGTTTGTCTATTGCCCACTGTCTATTGTCTATTACCCCATGCCAATTGGCATGAAAAGCTCATTATCTCTTCCTTCGCCCACGGCCAACATCTCCAACAGGTTTGGTGCAAATCTGTTCATAACTGAGATATCCTACAAACAGACGGACAGACGGACAGACAGACAGACAGACAGATGAGGCCATAGCATTAACTCCTTGGCGGAGGTAATGAAAAGTGTAATCAGTGTAGTGACTATGAAGCCAGGAGTGGGTCAAGATGCCAAAATGTATGTTCTCATCGGCCATATTGGTCAATATTGCTTCTCTATGCAATGAATATAATGTTCAAATTGTTACAACTGCTTTTTACAGGCCTAGTGACAAGAAATGGGGCCCTGCCCTATGCAAATCTATAAATCTCTACATGCCACCAATACATTTGTACCTGTTCAGTCATAATTGTTAGGCAGCTTCAGAATGTCCCTGACATACTGTACAAAACAACATTCTTGACATCAAAGCATTCCTCTTTTCAACATGTCTCTCCAAAAGGAATTGCAGACGCAATTGGTGTCCGTTTGTCTTTACCCATAAAACTACCTGTCCTCCCTAGCCTAAGGAGCAGCCAAACATGGAAGCAAAGCAGAATTGGAACAACTTCTGGGGTCAGTGTCCTCCCACTGATGGTAGACTCAGTGGTGTGTTCTACCGTGTTACTCTATATTATACATACACTATATACTACTATATGTAGTATGCCGTCCAAGATTCTTTTTTAAAACATTGTATACCCTCTACTAACCATTTCATTTGGTGACCACTCGCGAGCGTGTATGTTGTGCGTGTGGGAGGGAACAATATGGTATGCGAGATCCAAGAATATTAACAAGAGAAAAATGTAACAGGTACAACACACACACACACACACACACACACAGTCACACACACACACACACACACACACACACACACACACACACACACACACACACACACACACACACACACACACACACACAGTCACACAGTCACACACAGTCACACACAGACACACACAGACACACACACACACACACACACACACACACACACACACACACACACACACACACTATTTAACGACTTCACCCCTTTGTTTAAAGTACCTGCCTCTGCCTCTGGGTCACAACTTCATTCCCTCCCTGTAGATGCGGCCCTGCATTGTTATCCCTACCCCCCACTTTAAACTCCCACAAAGAAAAGCTTTGAACATTGCATTCCGTGGGTCCCAGAGGGCCCACTTGTATTTACCATTATCCTATCTGTATAGTTGTATTGTGGTTGCAGACAGATACCAATCAAACGTGCCATAACACATCTCTCGTTTAGGGTAAATGGAGCCTTTCGTACATAATGGGCAAGCGGCCCGCAATCCTGACCAACAATGTGGACAGAGAAAGTATGAAGTGGTCCGAGTCTCATCGGTTTCCTCTGTGGGTAAACAAAACAGCATCCTGCTATTGATCTGAAAGTGCTTCATTAAATAGTGTATGAACTGACTAATATTTTCCCAATCCAAAATGAAGGGATAATGGGAGGACATACTGTACTCAGCGGTGCCGACACATTTATTATTGTCTGATTTTATGCACAGGCTACTTTACTGTCTAAATAATGTATGCCTTATCATCCTGTAAACAGCAGACAAATAGGGACAAATCCTCATTTGCTCAACCAGTAATTGCCATAGTCTTGCACTGATCTTTTCACATTAGTTGTGCAAAGAGAGCAGTTTGTTGTTGTGCAGTCATAACAACAAGGCTGACCTTCTAACCCCTTTACTGTGAGACAGGATAGGCCTTGCTTCTCCCATTCCATTCCAATAGGCTAACACCATGTTTTGTATTATCAAGAGGGCATGATTGTTTGCGTCTTGCGTCCGGGTTTTGAAACCATGGTAATAAATCAAGGCAAAACAGACTGGAATGCAGGCAATACACACAAATAATGATGTACCTGTACAAACAACATATTCTGCATGCCTCATATTATTGAATACCATCTGTGCCTTTTTTCTTTTTTTGGTGATCAAGTTTTTATTTTATTTTATATTTACCAGAACTAGCCAGAACTCACCAGGGGCAGAGTTTACATTTTTGTAAGATGAATTTGTGTAAAGAAAGAGCTTGCATAAAAATATACATATTTTTTTTTGTTTGTTGATGATACACTCCACTGGCAAGAATGTGCTACTCTCCTCCACATGACAATGTATAGGTGAAGTCTATAATGACAAAATCTGATCACTTAGTTATTAAGCCTCTATAAGCTCATTCTCCTTGTTGGACTTTGTTTAGCATGTTAACTTAAAGCATACATAATTTTCGTTAGTTACAATACCACAGATAATTAAACGCAGCCATTTATTAAGTTGAGTGCAATGATCCATCTAGCCATTGGGAGGTATATCCAATGGCTATCAAAGCAAGAGCCCAAAACAATGCCATAGTATTAAGCTATTAATTTGACCTCACCCCTGACAGCAGATAATACACCCATCTTCACAGAAACAGCAAAATCTCTGCTCTATTTCAAGTAAAAATACCTCAGAAACCGTTTTCCTGTACTGCCAAATTGGACGTGGGCGTGATCTTGGGACCAACATTCTGTGCCGAATACCGCCTTCATCATTACCAGACATAGTCAGCGAACTTTTCAGAGAAACTTCTAAAGAAATATGCTGACACTGTTGTCATCACTTGACACTTCTTTCAATGAAGGATATGTTCTATTTCATAAGTGCTGATGCAATACAATAAATGCATCACATATAATAGTGTGTGTGTGTGTGTGTGTGTGTGTGTGTGTGTGTGTGTGTGTGTGTGTGTGTGTGTGTGTGTGTGTGTGTGTGTGTGTGTGTGTGTGTGTGTGTGTGTGTGTGTGTGTGTGTGTGTGTGTGTGCGCGCGTGTGTGTGTGTGTGTGTGTGTGTACAAAGAAATATTCAAAATAATACAATTTGATCAAAATAATAAAACACACACACACAAAAACACATTAAGCAATTCACTGAGTAATGTCTGATAGCTGAAGGAGATATAACATTACTGGAAAACCATTAGCATTTGCGTGGTGCCAGCTCGGTTTATAGGTGAACATGCTGCAGCCTGCCCTCAAGACCATGTTAGATTCATCAAAAACACCCGTCCTTGGTTCTGGTGACTCATCCTGCCCTCCTAATGTGTGAGGGGGCTGTGTTTTTTCAATGACTTCTTTCATTTATTTTTAATATTTTTAAGGACGGGTGTTTTAGATGAATCTAACATGGTTAAAATTGAGTTTGAAGTTAGAATGGGTTTGTATAGGAAGGGGGTGTGTCTGATAAAATGAATATCAAATATCTAAATAATGAATCAAGCAACTTAAAAACTGTCTGGGGGGTTCACAAAGGCCTGAGTAGATGATAAAATGACCAAAAGTTTTTTTGAAAGTGAAATAGCCCTTTAACATCAGATATCATAATGTGAGGGGAAAGGAGTATATTCACACTTCACAGTCATATATATTTACAACCATACATGGGCCTGTGACGCCAAGACTGGCATGGCGACAGGGCTCAGCGTCCATTCAGGGCCAGTTGAGCCGTTAGTCATTAAGTTCAGTTTTTGATATAACAGTATAGCCTGCCTGACGGCATCAGCATGATCAGGATGTGGCTGGGGTGACTGGTGAGTGTCTTTGATCATCCGCTCAGCTTTGGCTATGCCTGGAGACGTCACCAGCAGCATAATTGCTGTGCAAAGAGCCGTCTTGGAATATTAATAGATTCCACATAGATATCAGTGCCTTAGTTGTTAATAATAATAGGGGTATATTATTAAAACCTTACTTTTAATACCATATTCAGTTGTGAGTTTCTTCCTACTCAGACAGTGACGGCACTGTAAGACATTTTTAAGAGCACTACACTGCAATTTATTCATCCCATTATAGTATTCATTCCAGTATGTCCTTCATACCGGGATGAATTATTCTGACTTAAGCTTTGAGTTCAAAAGGACAAGGGTTTTGTCTGAAGTACATAGTAAAAAGAATTCAGAACAGCTTCAAAGAATGACAAAAGTCTTCTTTAACGTGTTATTATCATACTGTGCGTGTCAGTCTCTGGGTGTTCATGGTCTCTGTGAATGTGCAACGGGCACAATCTAAACATTACGCAGCTTTTTAAACTCCAGTCAGGGACACCTTTAAATCAAGGTAATAAATCTACCTCTAGAAAACATCAGAAGGTCTCTGAGGTATGAGACAAGGCGCCTGTTTCCTCAGAAGTAACTTTTGAACTTCTCAGAATGCTTCTTCGAGGTTAGATTCCAAACCATCAGCTCCCAAACCAAATGGGCCAGAGATTTTCCGTCTATGAACATGGTTTACAACTTTAACTTCAAGAAATTGACCATACTTTCATGGTGCAATGGCAGGCAGGCAAAGACCTGAGTATGACATAACAGCAATAATGTATAGCAAAAATGTATAGTTTTGCCTTCCCTGTCCCCCCTTATGAAAGTGAGTCAAGCACTCTCTGAATGAGAACTTGTGTCTCCTCCAACAAGTTCAACAGTCGAAGCAAGGAATCATAGATGGCTTCAGGCACCACTGAGCGCTGCCTGCTGCATTGTCCAAAGGATGGATGGGGGGCATCAGTAGAACACAAAGAAGCAGCTTTTAAAATGACCAGAGGATACCGAGGTCAAATGCAGACACAAAACTGTTCTGTTGAGCCCTGAGGGCAAAACGGCTACAGAAAGAAGACTGATGACGGAAGCATTGCAAAACAGGGTTTCTGTGAATAGAGATTCCAGTCAAACCACCCTTTGGCCTAACAGAGGTCCATTCAGGAATCAATGGAATGAAGAAATTGCATATAGTTTCATAAGGTTTGAATTTCTCACCTTTTGAACAAAAGCCATGTCAATTCAACAGACTACCGTAAAACATAAAGCCAAGAAAAACAACAAGGGGCTGACACAATAGCAAGCCAAACCTATTCTGCCTATTGGCTCTAGTAAATAGGTAGAAATAATGGCTTTATGGGGAGTGTAGGCTTCAATTTTATGGGTGTGACAATTGACCTTTTTGTGGGTCAGCAAGAGACCTTGCCACTGAGGCTCCCATGGGGTGATATGGGCTCCCAGTGATGGGACCCCATTACTGTATTGTCTCTTTTCAAATAGATGGCTCATTGTAATGAAAAAAGATATTCATTACTATGACTCATAAGAACAAAGACCATCTTAAGCATCCGCCCCCTTCTCTTTTTTATTTTCATGCGCATGTGTCACAAAGCATTTTCCCACTGGAAGTCCCGGAGGTCATATTGCCAACACAATTAATGGCTTACTGTCACACTATTAATTAAAGCAGAGTAACGACGACTGCAATTGGAAAAAATCTAACAAAGATCGAGGAAGATAGGTGTGACTGTTAGTTTTTCACATGGGAGAGACACTTCTGCTACTGTAGGGTTGCGCATGTTAAGTGTGAGGACAAGCAGTGGATAATATATTATGCCCTCTCCAAGGGGTGCAAGCTCCTCCATATTCATGACAAAGGGAAGAGCGGAAAGAAGAAATCCCTATCTAAAGACATTTGTTTAAAAAGAACTTGCTTCACAATACAGTCAACAGGAGTCCCCAGGAACCCAGTGAAAGCCAGGGGTTGTATTAATGACAAAAGAGAGAAACAACCTCACTGTTGTCCCATATACAAGGGTTGACCGATTTCAGTGCTGTTTGTTGGTCTTTCACCAAAACTAAGGATATGTTCATGAATTTCAATGGGTGAATTTCTGCATAAAAAAAGGGATTGCTACTGCATAGGGCACGGTCAACTCTACCCTGTTGTCATGCCTTTCACTTCACTGATACAATGTAACTTTTTGGGGGTCCACCCTTTGGATGACAAAGCCTTATTTTGCATGCCATTGCAAAGATACTGTATTTGAATAAGAGAGACATTGTAAGGGAACAAACAATGGGGAAGAGAAAGCGAAAAGCATTTCAAATGAGCAGAAAGACATAACAGCATGCATATCTTAACCTGAAAGAAAATTGTAATGATGAACAGGCAATTCTAGTTGTGAATATAAAGCCATCTCCCAGTCTTCCTTGCTAGCATGACAAGCCAATCACCAAAATGCAATTACAATTTAGGGTTTCTCAACACAAGAAATTTGATTTTCCCCCTGGAACAGCAAATCAAATCTATGCACTTTTTTTGTTCAGATATCATGGGAATTCATTTCCTTACTGCTGTTTCACTGATCTTAGCAAAGACACAATTAGCTTTAAAAAAAAATCAGTTTTAATCAAGTTATATTCTCCCACATTTATTTGTTGTTTATCATTAAAGCAATCCAGTAAAAGATGGATACAGTGATATTAGACCAAGGTTAACTAATTTGCCATGCTGAATATGTGCATCAACATCCTATGGTATCTTGGATGATTTATCGTGTTATCATTTAAGGAGGCAGGCATTGTCGCAGATTACACGTGACTCGTAGTAATAGCAATAACGTAAAAAATGCACTATAAAAAGGTTTAATACATCATGTCACTTCTAGCAGCACTTATCTTAATTACATAGAACAAGAATAGACTGCTGAATCCTTAACAGTGTCCCTCATCACAAGGCTTGAGAAAGACACCACTATATCCACCTGTTCCTGTCTCATGCTGGGACCATTACCCCATGTGACACCCTAAATCTTAACCCCAGGGGCAAAGGCGTACCTAATATAAAGCAATCTACAACCCTCTAGATGAGGCGTGTTCTAAATCTAGTCTGTTATATTGCTCAAACAGCCCTAGGTTGAACTGTACCATTTGTTTCTTCAAAGATTGGCCCAGTTTGATTGAGTCACTTAATATATTTGTGCTAGACACTATTACTAATAGCTTTTTTGAATCAAAATCAAATGGGTATTTTTATTTAGTTTTTTCTTCCAGTGAGATATTACAATGTAAATACATGGTAGTGTAAATACTGAAGATAAGAACTTAGGTTCTTCCGTTTTTAGATAAAGCCAATAATTTGTATCTGCATACCAGATTTGTTTGTTGATTTATTTTGCAGCAACACACACTTTTACTTTCATGTCAAGTCTAGATCAAGTTAAAGATTTAGCTTAACTGTTACAGCACACAACATATGGGCTCATTCACCCGAAACTTGCTCCCTGTCCTAATCAGCTGAGAACATTCAATATAATCGGTCACTGACACTGAACTCGGTGGAATTATCTCAACATCTTGATTGTTTAGGCTTATTCAGTTTTACATGTTGTTGTCCCTGACATAAAATGAATCCAAGAAAACAAAAAGTACAGTACACCAAGTGCACCTATTGTTGGCTGGTATTTCAGTTTTTAGGGGCAAACATCTTTATTTACACATTCTTGCTCCATGGCCATCACTGTGTATATATACAGTAGGCTTGAGTCAGATGATGTGAAGGACAGGAATGTCAACAGGGAGGACTGAATGTTTGTCTGAAGAGTTTAGGCAAAGTTAAGTGCAATTATTTCCAGTTTGTATGAGTAACAACACTCATAATAATAAGAAGAATATAATAAGAAGGGAAACACTCCTTAAAAGACCCAAAAATGAGACTTAAATCAAAAGACTTGGGTGTATGATACCACAATAATGAATTTGACCTATTGACCTTCATACGCACTTCTGTGTGTTTACAGATATCTTAATGTAATTTCACCAATTTATTCGAAATTGTACCTGGCCATTTATTAAAGGCATCTGAATTATAAAGAACGAGAATAGACTGCTTGTCGGCTACCAACTGAAAACACAGATATTTTGTTCCGTTTTCATGATGTAGAATTTACTTGACAGACAGCACCAAACACAGATGGAGCATTTCCATTCCTGCTTTGCATTGGGGATGCGACTGAATATTGCATGAGGAGATACAATACTTTCAAAGTCAAAAGAAATCACTTTTAGTGTCACAACCACAAACATCTTTCAAACATCAAGAGAAGCTTGACTATAAACTAGACAAGACATGCACAGGCACACACAGCCGTACAAATCCCACATGCAAACCAAGCATACAAATAAGCCCTTCCATCCTGCACATTGTTATTACAACAACCACGTGTCATGCCTGGACAGGAGCTAGTTACAGATGAAAGAAGGGATGCTGAATCCATCTCAGGTGAAACTGGGTGACCCTGCCCTCAACAGAACACGGAGGCCAGTTTAATCTATTAGCAAAAGGAGAGCCCCACTCACTTGACGGGAAATACCAGCTGTGACACTGAGTGCTGTCTATTCAGGAGGGGCAAGGGTGGGGGAGGGGAGTGGGGAGGGAACAAAAACCAGATGCATCTTTCCAGACTATTTGTTCTCAAAGCCTTTCAGCCAAGGCCTGGTTTTTCAATACTATCAGGCTTGCCCAAGGGTCAGTCTTCAGTGTTTAAAGCCTAACGAGCTGTTGCTTTTTAGAGAATGAGATAAAAGGCATCTTCTTTTTTCCCCCCCATGTGATACAGCCTAGATTGTGAATCTCCACCAATAAACCACACGAGACAGCACTGTTCAATTGAATTAAGCAAAAAACAAATACTTTTGTTTGTTTTCTTGTTTTCAGCAACTTAATTAGATCACCAATGGTGACTCAAATATGAGCAGAGCTGGTGACTGTAACATGTACAGTAATATAGAGATGACTCACATGGACATGATCTCTTTTGTAAGCAAGCACACTCATGGTATAGGCCTGAACAGCCTACTCCTGTGATGTTGTTGTAGAAGGCCGTAAAAGCTACTCAATTTCTACAAAATAGCCCTTTAAAACTCATAAAAATCACATTCTTGTTCCCCATTACAAACAATGTCTGAGCTTGAGTGACAGGTGTGGCAGGCACTGTGTTAATTTACAATGACAGGCTCCACTGTCGTATAATGAGGTGTCAGTCAGAGGGTAAAGTGATGCTCTAAAATAGATAAGACCGTTCTAATGGGAGTGGTGAACTCCAGAGCAGCTCAATGGTCAAGCTAAGTAGCATAACACATGGTACCCTATACACATTGGCCTGAAAATCATGTTTTCATGAGTGAAACCGTATGCACAGTCCATGCCAAATACATTATATTTAAATATAAATCTTAGCAATCATCACAGATCTATATTCAAGTTAAGTTACGAATCATACAAACTCTAGAGAGCCAGAGGTCTGATGAAATGCCCCCACCACCTCCATCCCTGATTCCAGTCCTGTTACCCCCCCCCCCCCCATACTTAAAAAAAAAAGCTAATGCTTTCACGTTACATATTACTATGGGAAAACAGCTATACGACTATACGAAGTAGGTCTACACCTCGGGCTAAGGGTCTTATATTCCAAATGGAAACAGAAACCTCCACTGTCTGAATCTCTCCCAGTTAGTTCCCTCTCAATCTGTGCTCCATTAAAGTCAGAACAGAAGCAGCACAGAACCACAGCAAAGCACGTGCGATGCCTGTGGAAACCTGTGCTGTCTTCTCTCTGGGAGACAGAAAGGTGGCAGGAGTAGCAAACTGTTAAATAATAATCAATTATTATAAACACTCGTTGAGCATTTTCCAACTATTAAAGTTATTTGTCATTAAATGTTTCGATGGATTGGTTACACATGGACCCCAATGGAAACAAGCCATAGTGCTTTCTTGGGTTTTAATCCTTTTAGCATCCATTTGTATAGAACGGTACTTTCTGTTTTTTTTGGGGGGCAAAATGTTAATAAAGTATTCAATCAATCAATCGATCAAAACTTGCCTTTTAAGAGTAGGAAATGTTATCACTTTAACATGAGCAGCATATAACTCGTACCGCTACTACAAGCTAATTAACGAGATGGGCGGTTTCCTAAATATATTGATTATTTTTCTTTCTTTAAAAAGAAAAAAAAAAAGCTCTAAGAAAGAAAAAAAAAACATGGTTACAGACTGGCACGCAAGTTTAAATAAATGTATTACTTTGCAAACCCGTATATTTTGAAAAGCACGAAAGTAGGCAACACACACAATTAAAACCAATGTGACTGAGAGAGAGACAAAGCCTACCTTGGCAGATCACAGCGATGAGGAGGAGGGCAGCACCCAGCGCGCAGCTGGCAGCAGACAACAAGTGCATCCTCGCAAGTGTCTCGGACGCTTCGCTCAGTTTCAATGTGTTTCTCAGTCAGAAGAAGTTATAATGGAGCAGCGATCCTTTAGTTGTTGATGTTGTTTTATTTTTTACTTTTCCTTCGAACTTTAGGATCTTGGGTGGAACGAATTCTGTTTTAGTGTTGCTTCTCCCGACGCAAGTGTGTCTGTGGCAGTGAACAGTGAACAGGTAGATGCGAGGGGCACCAGGCAGCGAACGGAGGGCGTAGGCAAGGCGCTGAAACTCCGCCCAGCACCCACCCCCCTCTTTTGCAAACCCCCTTCTATGCACCATTGGCTTTACCCCCCACTCCATTTGCACACACTCTCCGTCTTGCTTTGTCATTCTATCTAGGGCTGTCCATCACACGCGCACGCACGCGCGCACACACGCACGCACGCGCGCGCACGCACACACACACACACACACACACACACTCACACGCACACACACACACACACACACACACACACACACACACACACACACACACGCACGCACGCGCACGCACGCACGCACACACACACACACACACACACACACACACACACACACACACACACACACACACACACACACACACACACACACACACACACACACACACACACACACACACACACTGTATGCAGACCAAACACTGTGAGCCTATATACTGTAAGACCAACATGCACTTCGTCTCCCAAAAACATTTTTCTAGTTTTTATGTCACTGACGGTCACTGACCTATTGTGAAAAGACAAACAGGAGGACGAAGTCCTTCACGTCCCCCTTAAAACAGGTCTGCACACTCACTATTGAATTGTGTATCACTCATGATGATGAGTAGCCTATCAATACTATGAACTCTATACTGCCAGAGTACACTTTGACAACAGGTAATATCACTATTGTCTTCTAGAGCATGTCTAGCATTTCCTCTACAGCTGATGTCTGTTATTATACACTTGGAAAACAGAGTTTGATTTGATGTCAGATCTGTGAAAACTAAATACAATTTGACAAGATTTTAAGTGCAAAGCAATAACCTCGATCAATGCTTCACTGCATGAGAAGAAAAATAAACCAATATTTCTTTCTTCACACGTGGGTGAAAAGATTGAGAGACTGAAAGGCGACCAAGTCTTAGAGTTTGGTATTCAATTACCGAACAAAAACATACTGCTAATAATTGGAGTGCTAGCTGGGATCAGCAGAGAATGGAGTAAAGATTATCAGTGTTAAGCACTGACTGCTTAGAGAGATACACTCAGGCAACTTATGCTGGCACTTACTATCTTTTAAAATGTTAGAGGGTTATTGCCGTTGATAGGTAAGTGCAGAGAAAAGTATTATCTTATCTTTAGGTAAGTGTAGAGAAAAGTAAGTATTATCATATTATATTTTCATATATATTTCAGAACAAAACAATTCAAGACACTGTAAAGGCATAGGATGTGGTATTCACTGGGGAAAGCAGCCAGCTCCCATTGCTGGGGGAGGCAAACACAGAAGGAATAATGCATTGCAGTAACATGTCATATCGGAAGCACCTTACAGCTCCCACAGTTTTTTCTTTGATGAAAGAACAAATGTTCTTATTTTTACATCTTGTGAGACATTCTGTGACACTGCTACAGCTGTGAGGATAGATACAAACAACCTTATATTGCTGTGGAGTTGGGGAAATAAAAGCACACTGACACCCAGAATGCATACAGTAGAAATATTCGGCACTTATTATTCAGTGTATGTCAGAATGATTTTTAAGGGCATTTTCGATTACTAGAGGTTTGGGCCGCTATGCAGCCCTCATATAGAGTTTGCACACCACCGATCCGACCAATATGCCCATATATGGAGATCTCTGTATCTGTCAGTCCTTGTCACTTTTATGCCCATATATGGAGATCTCTGATGTCGTCAGTATATGCCCATATATGGGCATGTCTCCTTTTGTGCCCATATATGGAGCTGACTGATTTGTTTGTGCCTGATGCCATGACAACATGTCAAGATTAGACAACACACTCCATATTTGGGCGTAGCTGCATTGGGTACTCCTTATATGGTTATGGACGAGTCATAGTGACATGAGCGTGACGACGTGGTCCGCCCGCCCGCCGGTCCTCCCTTAAGAAGATTTTATATTAATTTCAAACATGCATAACTAGAATTGTCTATTCAGCAGTTCGTACAGTGAATATAACAAGGGGTCCAACACAGTGTATTTTGTTTTCCCATTGTGTTTAAACGACAGCAGGTGAATTTGGCTCTTCTCCAGGTTTGATAGAACATAAGATCCCCTTGGCACAGGCTCATCATCCAGAGTTGCACCTAGGGGATGGCTGAATGATTCGTCTCCTGCAGACTGGGGTTTGTTGCACCACAAGGAGCAGTGAGCAGAATGACCCTGACATTTTCAGTGTGGCCAAGAGAGAAGAAGTACCACTTTTAATGGTCAGCCTCAACAGTGTCGCACCGGCAGCCACACTTTCAATCAATAATTCTTTCATTAGTTAATCTGATTGAGTGTGCAAGCAGCATGTAGTCAATGCGAGGTTACCATTCTTTCTGTGAAGTGCATGTTTTATTGATTTCATTTTTCTCTGTATAGCCTGAATTTCCCCTCAACTAATCCTTATACTTACAGGAATAACAGTGTAGATAAAAAAAAATTGGAGTTCCGTGAGCAGGCAAGGTCTCAGGTGTCTTATTGTGAGTCAGTAGAAATAGTCTGTTGATTTATCATCAAACCATTAGGCAGGCAAATGCCATTTCTTTCGTCAGGTTGATATTGTTTGTCACGGCTTGTCAGTAATGGGGCCCTTCTGTACTGATCCATCCTGATTGATCCAGAATGTGACACTTCCCTACAAGACTGCTAGGTGCCGATAGATGTATTATTATTATCATTGTTATGATTTATTTATTTAAAAATATATTTAGAGTAGCGATTTAGTCGTTATGCCTATTCATTCCTCCCACTGCTGTTGTATCCAACTGGCTTACCTGCCAGTGAGGATCCCCCACTGGCAGGACGTAGCTACCCCTCCCGTTCAACATTCCCCTCTGACAGGCGACGCCCCAGCCTGTAGGAGTAAGTGCAGTGACAAACATCACCCTCCCCGCCCGGCTTCCCTCCCCAAACAGGGACAATTGTGTTTGTTTTAGACACTCTGCAAGCCAGATGCACCGCGTTGGATTCAAACCCCTAGACTCTGCGGAGGTGGGCAGGTACTTTACCTCTGCACCACCGGAGTGCCATAGGTGTGTTCATAAAGTTAAATAAGCTGGCAAGAAGAAAAGTTGAGAAATTATTCATGAAGAAAAAGCCTTGTCTTTTTCTACCTAGGCATCTGTCAGTGGTCAGTATCTTGTATACCTCACCTATGCCTGAAACTATTCATTCATCAGCTAATTATGGCCTAATGTGTGTGGCATTAAATGCTATAGGCTACTTAAGCGTCTTCTGCTGTAGGTTTACACATTGAACACAAATGGTAGATTCTTATGCCTGCTTACTTAATGTAGTTTCACTACCCAGATCCCCCAACAAACAGCTTGATATGATGGTGTACATTGTAGCATAAATTTACAATGTTTGTGATCTATGTACATTATCAAATGAAAGTAAATCTTTCTTGTTGTGGTAATTCTTGTCTACGTAGTGTGTGATTTCACAGGAGAATGTTAAAATATTCTCTCTCTCTACATAGTAAATTTCCAACAACACAGTGGTGAAAAGCATTCTTGACATTCTATTTGCTACCGAATCTTTAAAGAGAAAGAGAGAGATATCAGATAAAGAAAGATACAATCTCCTGATGTTGCTACTTGAGGTAAATCTCAAGAATATCAAAGAGATGGCAAATGCCAGATTTAAATGATGATCCACTAACAAACAGGTGCCATTTATGGTCTGGGTGAGTCATTACATCAAAAAGTAGCTTCTGAAAAGCAATTGCGTAGAACCAGTTTAGACCTGTGCTTTTCCCTTTTTAACCGTGGCATATATTAGAATACTTCCTCTCTTGTGCCTTTCTTCAAGAATCTATCAACAGAGAGGGTTTTAAGAGATTTGCGAGCATAAGAATTATATCTCCAGTTGTGGGAACAGTATTTTATCATATGATAAACAGCTAGGATAAGAGAGACAATGTATTGAATTAAAAGCCTGATTGTCCAAAAATAATTGGCAACTCTAAAGTTAAGAGAAGAAAATGAAATAAAAACCTGAATGTCCCAAAACTAGTGATGTGTTCAGCTATAGCCTTCAGTTAAGTATGTTGACTGTTAGGTAACTAGGCAAATACAAATACTATACCTGTACATTGGGACAATGTCCAAAATGTAATTCTAGCAGTTTATGTTTTGTACAAAAGTTGGGGAAATGACTAATGAGTTTTGCTCCAAGCCTATGAATGGATGACTACACTGGCTCAGAACTTTCCCTCTTTTTTAATTGCTACATGATTTCTACATACATCCCAAGTGAATACCTTGGAAAGCATTTCCACTGGCTTTGTCTCCTGATCAGACTGGTTATTTTGGTACAACAGGAACAGCAACCTATATTTTTAATCAACCATTGTACAATAGTTTGGCAGCAGCTTAACCACTTAAGCCCTTTTTTAAATGGTAAATGGTGCATTTATATAGCATTTATTCAAAGTGCTTGCTCAAAGTACGCAGGCTCTGTACTTGGTCTGCTTCTTTTTCACCTCTACATCAATTTCTTCGCTGAAAATAGCCAATCTACAAGCTCAAAGCGTGTCACAATGTGTTGTGAGCTTGTAGATATGCTATTTCTGCAGGGTTGTTGCGGTTGTATATTCAATAACAAATTAGAATAGTGTTTGATTATTCAGATGTTTAAGTTTTACTTCAACAATAAATATTCATTTCCTGTTTGGTATTTGTTTAATCCTTTTATTGTTTCTGTGTGAGCAGAATAGAGCTTGCCGGCCGAGACTGCATGCCACTACCATAAGCCTTGTCATTGTTCAAGGTAACAGCGTGGATCCAGTTCAGCCTTCTGTCAACGGTTCCCGCAGATAGATCTGATTACAAGTGTTTAAACATAGGGAGTTGTACTGGGTGTATACCACCAAGAGAGAGCAGGAGGAGGAGAGGAGAGCCTGGAGAGGGGAGTTGTGCAACATTTGAATCTGGGGGGATTTTGGTATCTCCAGCCCACAGGGCTTTTTCTTGTGGAAATACCAGTTTGAGTGTGAAGGAGCAGCTTAGTTCAAATGACCACAGCCAGGCTGACGCTATCTACACAATGCCCTGGGCGCTGAACAACAATGTGATTGCTAGAATTAATGTTCACTTGTGACCTACAAGAACCTAATTAGCAACACCTGCATTGCAGCACAACTCCAAACAAACTAATGTTAGCATGCTAATCAATACTGTTTTTGAGCCAAATATCCCCTTGGGCTGTGACCAATCATGTGCACCACAGGGACTGCTGAGTGGTAGCTGCAAAGCTGACTAGAGTATTTGGAATGTAAGAAGGCATAGTGTTGGGTTATAAAAAGTACAGTGTTATTAAGTGCATTGTAAGTGCAGGCCTCCTTTTATATATATAAGAAAGAAAGGAACCTTCCCACTGCTTCTCTTTGGAAGGAACCGCACACTCCAAATGACGATGGACTCAGACTCAGTTAATGCTTCATTTTTTAAGCTTATATATATATATATATATATATATATATATATATATATATATATATATATATATATATATACATAGTAACATGTTCAGCTTTACAGTATGCTATGACAAGTTTATGGTTCAACTAATGCATTGGGTTACATTAAGTTGGCTTGGGCTGATAATGAAATGTAGTTTTACACATACAGTAGCTAGTGTCTCAGAGGAATGAATTAACTAGAATTTAGACATTTTAGTGTCTTCACTGTCTTGTAATAAAAATATGTTTCAATTCCTTGACAAATGTTTTTGTGTCCCCATGATGACAATGGACCGCACCCGAAATACCTTGGAGGGTGAAGCTTATTTAGACTCAAATTGCTGACTCGCTTATAACTACTGATGTGTTGCTGATGAATTTCTGTGAGTTTTATTTTTAAAGTATTGGATTCATTTTGATAAGCAGTTACTGCACATTATAATTACGTTGAGTAAAAAAAGGTTTCAGTGTGAGAGAAGTATGAAGAATAATTCAACACTTGACTGGTGCTGATATCCTCCTGCTCGAAACTAGTGCTTTCACTCTCTTGTGCCTAATTTGACAAAGGCCCATCTTAAACAATTACTCTTTGGGACTAATTTTCTCCTTTGTTGCATACATTTCATATGGAGATTAGGAAGCTGTGCCATTCAATTCAGACCCAAAGAGCTTTCTGAATTCCATGATAGCTATCTAAGTAATGTTAAAGTGTAACATGAAATAAGTTGCAATAACGTTGAGTTATTTAACAAAATCCCTGATCAATTTAAACAGATACAGTGAGTAAATGTAATGTTAAAACTGGCACACAAGTGATTCAATCAATCAATCAATACATCAATAAAGATTGTGGGAATCTCAGAGACATTATAATAAAGAATGCTTGATCGATTTATTGTGGCATGGCGAGAGAGTATGTTTTACCCCCTGTCCGTCCGTCCGTCCGTCCGTCCGTCCGTCCGTCCGTCCGTCCGTGTGTCCGTCCGTCCGTCCTTGTGTCCTGTCTGTTAGCAGCTAATCTCCGGCACCGTTGGCCCGGTCGCTCCGAAACTGTGCACACACACTCCCTGGATGCCAATTCAGAACCTCTACCCCAAATATAGCGCCACCAGGAGGCCGATTTGTGCAAAACCCATTTTTTTATATTACTCCTACAGATTTTATCCAAACGTCATGCAAATCGGTACACAGTATCTCACAGTCATATGATCAACACAGATCTGTCCGATTTCCCATATTCCATCCTCATTGGCTAAGGTTGGCTTCCAAAGTTTGCAGGATTGGTCCGTTTTGAACAAAAAGCCTCAAACTATGCACGCAGCTTGCGAGTGAAATTTCACACGCACATTCCCACTAGGCCGAGGAAGAAATGCCACCCTTTTCACATTGGCCTGTATTTGCCGTGAATGGCCTAAGAATAAATGGCACGGTTGGCACCTTTTCACATTGGCCTATTATAGGATTCCAAGGCACATTTTTGAGGCATTAAAGTAATTTCTTTCATCTAGTATTTTCCACATACTGTCTTAACCCTCTATGAAAGTTTATGATGATCATTCTGTGGTCTAACATTTGATATTTTTGTCAAATGTTAGCTTTTCTGTTTTAGCAGGGTCACTTGTGTCATGTGTGGTACGGTTTGGGGCTAACACTGTGCTACAACTGACCCTTACACCATCAAAATGGTGTCTGGCTTATTAACTACATCAAAACAGATGATTTCTTTCTTACCAATAATATAAGAAAAACTTGTTTTGGTATTCAGGTCTACCACAGTATCAAAGGCAAAGCAAGATTTCTGAACAGCTTCCACCCAGCTACCATCAGACTGTTGAACAATTAAGGGCAGAACACCACCTGTCACCATGGCTGGCCTGCCACACATTGCATAATAAACCTTTTTAAGCCACATTTATTTTTATTTATACTGAAATTAATTGTCAGTGATAGGCCTATAACATTGTTTCAACTATATCTATATTCTTGGAAGTTTATTGTGTTTCTTGGTATTTGTATGAAGGTATTGAGTGTTGTCCCCACATGCTGTTACAATCACCACTGCACATGGAGGCAAATGTAACATTTGACTTCTGGTTTTTAAATGAACATAGTGACTCTAATATTGCGTGACTTTTACATAGATACAAATTATCTATATTTAAAAATGCATCCAAAAAGAGGTGTTTGAGTAACAGTCTCCCCTACGTTGAAAACCTGCAACAATGTAATATCTGCCTGTACAGAAGGCTCACCATCAGCAATGTTTACCGATGGCAAGCAGGAGATTCAGAGAGAGTATGTGTGCTGACACCTGAGCAGTAACATGCACATGAGAGACTTGAGAGAGAACTTTATTAGTAGCGTGCAGTTGTCATGACAATGTAAGTTCACCATACACATATTATTTAACCACATACAATGTTTGTACTGTTTATATTAAAAGTTAAGACCCTCTAAACTTTAGAGGGTACAGTTTCTAAACACATTATTCATGTTAAAAGTAATGGCTGAAAATATGTAAAAAGACTGTGAATTGCATAGTAATGGATTTTGGAGTTAGACCATTTAAACCATTTTTCAGTTTATGTTTATAGGGCGGGGCTAAATCATGGCTTGACAACACACTGGAGCCAATTTCAAATGAGTCATCAGTCAGTTTCACTGGGTGGGGGAGGGGTACACCAACATGTTCTCCCTGTTCTCCCATGAATGGGCAATGGTTTCAGTGCCTGCAGGAGACAAGCCCCCATGGCCAGAGCAGAGTGAGCAGAGGAAATACTGCTTTTATTGTCTCCGCCAGGCCGAAAGGCATGGCGAGAGAGTATGTTTTACCCCCGTCCGTCCGTCCGTCCGTCCGTCCGTCCGTCCGTCCGTCCGTCCGTCCATCTGTCTGCGAGCGGCTAATCTTCGGCACCGTTGGCCCGGTCGCTGCTAAACTGTGCACACACACTCCCTGGGTGCCAATTCAGATTTTTCACATGGGCCTATTATAGCGCCACCAGGAGGCCGATTTGTGCAAAACCCATTTTTGGATATTACTCCTACAAATTGTATCCAAACATCACGCAAGTGATCAAGACGGATCTGTCTGATATTTCATCTTCCATCCTGATTGGCTAAGGTTGGCTTCCAAAGTTTGCAGGATTGGTCCGTTTTGAACAAAATGTCTCAAATCATGAACGCAGCACGTGTGCTTTCCGTGAAAATTTGCACGCACATTCCCACTAGGCCGAGGAAGAAATGCCACCCTTTTCACCTTGCCCTGTTATAGCACCACCAGCAGGTCTAATTTAACAAAACACATTTTTGCAACAAAATGCCTCAAATCATGAATGCACGCACATTCCCACTAGGCAGAGGAAGAAATGCCACCCTTTTCACATTGGCCTGTTATAGCGCGAGACCTGTCACACTGGCACTTTTTCTATTTCTATTTTATTTTTCTTTCACAATTTTGAAACATCTTTACAATTTGGCTGGGTCGTTTATAACACATTCTGTGGTTTGACAGAGAATACAAATTATTAATGCTTTACAGGGTCTTTAAAAAATATACGCTTTCAATACTGGAGTCAAAATGTTGCAATGCGCATGCACATTTCTTATCAGCTACTGGTGTCCACACACCCATTTGGGATGTCATTTGGTGTTCACACTCCCATTTGGTTTCGACACATCCGTGCTCCAGCACCATCTTGGTATGCGGTTACTTGAAGAGAAATGTAGTCCTTTGTTCTTTGTTCTAAACCTTCTAAGTCCTTCCAAAACACTGCCTTCTGGTGTCTGTTTCATGTCCTGTCAATTAATGTGACAAATTACGTGGCAGGCACTACGGCAAAAACCAGATGCACAGAGAACCCGCCTGCCACCCTCCCCAACAACCTGAATGCCTCCTACAACCGGTTTGAGATCAACTCCACCCACAACATCACCTGAGTAGACAAACAGCAACAACACAAACCAGCCAGTGGCTGCACCATCTGAGGAGGCCAGTCCCTTGACCATCCGGAGGACGGTGTACGCAAAGCCGTCAACCGCGTGAACACTCATAAGGCTGTAGGCCCAGACCGGATGCCAGGTTGCGTCCTTAAAGCATGTGTGGACCAGCTGTGTTCCCCGCAGGCTTCAAAATGTCGACCATTGTGCCCATCTCCAAGCACTCCAAGGTCACACGCTGAAACGACTGGAGACCTGTCGCCCTCACCCCAATAATCTGCAAAAGAGGCTGGTTTACATACTGA
Source organism: Gymnoscopelus braueri (assembly GCF_963280865.1). Classification (NCBI taxonomy): domain Eukaryota; kingdom Metazoa; phylum Chordata; class Actinopteri; order Myctophiformes; family Myctophidae; genus Gymnoscopelus; species Gymnoscopelus braueri. The sequence goes on from NC_137606.1 coordinate 27,199,816, forward strand.
CAAAACAGACCCACCGACGACCAGTGTTGGTCAAATTACTTAAAAATAATAACGTAGTTTACTGTCTCAAAAAGTAACAGCGTTACTTTAGTAGTCTTTAACAACAATACACCATGAAATCAGTCTTTCTGGAGCAGACAGGCTCAACATGATCGGGTACACGATCTACAAGCTCACAACGTTGTGAGCTTGTAGATCTGTCAGGGACCCGGATGTTTTGCGACCCATATGCAGAACTCAACATCAAAGTATACTCAGGAGACCAAGGTTGACAATAAACAACGACTTTACTTAAATCATATATCATAATGCAAACAAACATAGGTACACCTCAAACAGAGGGAATTACATTACAACGGGGAAACACGGGGACCAGGAAACAAGCCCCACAACAATACAATGATCCAGCACAGAGTGAAGTCACAGACAGTGAGGCTCGTTAGCCAACTAGGCACGGCTGCCACCCCCAGCTCAGTCCATTCTAGGCAATCAGAGACCAAAGAGGAGCAGGGAGGGGATGGGGTCAGACCCAGGGCGTGACAAGATCGGCTATTTTCACAATATATTTATCTGTGGAACCGAGTCAAACTAAATCAATCAACTCAACTCCTACAATTCCAAGTGCTTGTCAGTGTGGGGGGTCCCCAGTTCAAATATGATTATTTTTGGGGGTTCACAGCCTGAAAAGTTTGTGAATCCTTGCTATAGCACACACAACAAACGGTTAACCACAAACATGGTCTTGTGGCCCCTGACTTCAAGTCATTTTACAATTGTGGCCCCCTGCCTAATCTATTTGAATACCCCTGGAGTAGTCCCACTGCCCTGCAGCTGCACCTGTGCAGCGAGCAGAGGGAGAGGTCATAAATAGGGCTAGTGTGAGAGTAGAAGTCGGATCATAATAAACCTTTAATCCTCTGAGTTGTCAACTATTTTCACATAAAGCAACGAGTAATGCGGCCATTCAGATGTCAGTAACTGTAATGTTGTTACCAAACTGGAAAAAGTAACTAGTTACGAATAATACGAGTTATTGGAAAAAGTAGTTACTTATAATGCGTTAGTCAAAACACTGCAGACAATTGGACTGGATCCGTCGGCTGAAAAAGTTGCTGTAGGCACCCGCATCCTCAGGCTGTGTAACCGCCTGGTATGGGAATTGCTCTGCCTGTAAACAGAAAATCCTACCACAGGTGGACAGATGGCCCTGAGCATTGTGGGAGGTGAGTGAGCCTCCCTCCGTCCGTATGGATACAGTGGAAATGGTGTTCGGATACAATAGCATGCCGTGGAGCAACAAGTTGAGGTCAAAGATCAAGCAGGCCTCAAGCAGGCCTCAGAGGGATTGAGGAGGAAGGAGTTGCGGGTGACGTAGAAGGAGAAGAGAAGACTGCAGCCTGCACATCAGACGCCAGAGGTAGCCAGAGAGCAGAAGCTCGGAGGAGACCCGAGAAGACCGAGTCGACGAAGTTAAGCGAAGCACAGAGTTACGCTGATAAGGGTTGAGAATTGATAAACAATATATGAGAGAGCTATTCTGATGTGTATGAAATATAATCTGAGCAATTCAATGACTAATGTGATGTATTATTGTGATTTGCTTTGATTGATTGTGTCAGGTGTATTGTCACTAGTTATAGATGTAATGCATGTCTCGTTGAAACTAAATGTATGTTACTGCTGACGTTAGAAGCACTGGTAACCTTGAGCATTGTCAGCTTCACATTGGAAACACTGACGTAACCCAGTGACTCAGAGGTCAGGAGACTGGGGTGAGAAAGCTGTTTTGAGATGATGCAATGGTTAGTGAGGATGACTAGGGCGGATTCAGACTATGGTCCCGGGTGCGCACCCCGGACCACACGGCAGATGTCGTGATAGTGTGAATGTAGCGTACCGTTGGGACCGCCTCCCGAGGTAGTCTCGGGTGCGACTGATGCGTCCTCGGGTACGGTGCGCTGCAATGTGAATCCATCCGTACCGACAGGAGGAAGTGGACTGCTAATCATATATCATTTATATGTTTTTATAATGACACATTATTTTAGCTGGGTTATACCTTCTCATAGTTGTAATTGAATGTTGACAAGAAATAATAATCCCGCTAGTGTTTGAGTAGCGCGAGCCGTGAAAAATAATAAACAAAAACACATGTGTAGCGAACGTGTATATAAGGATAAATATACCAAGGATTAGTCTGTGACGTCACTGCTAAAATACCAAGGATGCATCAGTGACGTGACTATCATATTGATAATAACAGAGACGCGAGAGACAACGTTACATTTTGAGGTTTCAAAGACCAATGCACACACACGCTTTGGTTGTGTATTGTTGTTCTGTTATTATTATAACTCAAGACAATGTCAGGAACACAGTCAAACGTTATTATTCACTTTAAACTCTGACTCTGTGAATGACATTCTCTATCTCCCAAAGCCCCCATAGTCAACCCCCATGAGGCAACATATTTACCATTACTGTTGAATGAAGTGTACTCGAGTACGGAAGAATTTTGGCCAATGTGAATGCTGGCCAGCTGGGAGAGGCCAATCGTGCTCGGGAACGGTTCGAATCAATCGGACCCAGTCTGAATCCACCCTAAGAGGCAGGTGATAGGTAGAAGGAAAAAAGTGGGTTGTACTATTGACAAGGTCATCAGGGGGTAGAAAAGGTGCTGCACAACGGCGCACAACAGGATTCCAACCCCAAGGAGGGACGGGGCACGCCTGCCCCGAGGAGGAGGAGGATGAGTCGACAGCCATACTTAGAATACTTGCAGATTCACTTTCAACAAAAAATTCTGGCATTGTCCGTCTTTTAGCTTGAATAGCTGTCTCTGGGAATATTCATGAGTATGACTTATACTTAGGATATTTTCAGGTTCAGATTCAGCTGAAGGTTCTGGCATCGTCCGTCTTTTGGTTGAATAGCTGTCTGGCAATATTCACGTAGAGAATATCTAATCAACAGGTTAAAGGTTCTATGACATTCATTTTCACATTTTTTATTTTTTATGTTTTTTTGGGGGGGGTTTTATGACCTCAATTACACCCAAAAAATCTGAACTTTGAACATTCAGTGGATTTTCTGTGGTCTGGGGTTTTCTGAATAATTAGGCTGAAAAGTAATCTGAGTTTGGCCCTTCGGCAGTGAGGTCACAGCCGATTAATCCCGCCCACTCTCCTCAGCAGAGGCGATGATTGACAGGCAAAATCCCTCACCAGCGACACCCGCAGGCAAAGATTTCTTTTTTCATTGCAGTTGAAAAGGCTTTAGAAATGTGAGAGAAAAACACCTGCCATGGATCAATGGAGTGGAACTTTTTGTTAAAACTTTCTATACACGTTTGAAACCTTTAAGAACGTGAACTCCATCGCTACTGCGACAAAGGCCAGGCAAGCTTTGTTGTGAACAGTGCACCACCATCATGGAGGTTGATGAGGGAAAAATCGAATGATATCCCTAGAATGGTCTGACAAATAAACAATCTGAAAAAAATCTGTCTTTGTGTAGTTTATTTAAGGCTTGCAAGGATGCTTGTTGCTCTCAGCTCCGACTTTAGCAAGGAGACATGACAAGAACACTGTGGTAGCATATTTTATGTATGTCCCCGGTACCCTCCCAGAGGCAGTTCCAGGGGGGCTAATAACAATGGATCACATGAACATGCACATGAACGTGCGATGACATTGCTTCTTCACTTGACTCACTTGATGCATCCCTTCTGGCCTTTACTAAAGCTGAAACATTCGCTAAGTGTTGCATCATGTGGCCAGAGCACAACGTTTGCAAAGTGTCACACAGAGCATTTTAAGAAACACATGAACAATGGCAGACTGTCTCACGAATAAACATGTTCATACCTCACGTACACAAATACTTTGGTTCATGAAAAGTTCAGACAGAGATCATTCCCTACCAAGGTGTACCTACTGTATGATGCAGGGGGGGGGGGGGGAAGGTATGCCACATAACATGTCTTTGTTGCAAGTAAACTGGCAGTTTTCCCTGTTCTTTGTTGCAAGTAACAAATAACACTTGAGACACAGAACACTTTCTTTAGAATCGGAGGAGTGGATCTGTGAAGGAGTGCTGCAGTATGTCTGCAGGATGTATTAAAAACACTATATTTGCGCAGTTAAGGTGAAGTAACCATTCTTGCCAGGGAGAAAGCTTCTCTTGTTTCTCCTCAGGTTTGCTTTGTTCTAAGTAACAGCACTATAAAATCATATAAATCACTTGCTTGGCGTATATGTTTGAAATCCATAATTCAAACATGGATGGAAATAAAACCATATACCCTATCAGCAAAAATCTGCAATTAGGAAAAAAATATCACACCCAGTGTGAGTAAGCGGTGCCTACTCTGTTTGATGAGTGGGCGCTGGCATTCAGACGGTACTACTCTATTTGATGTGTGGGTGCTTGTATTGAGCCGGTACTAAAAGAGTATTTGTACTCTTTTTTATCAACTTTTAAGTATTTTTACTCATTTTAACTATGTTTAAGTTTTTTTGCTCATTTTAACAACCTTAAAGTATTTTTACTAATTTAAAATACTATTGAGTATTTTTACTCAATTTAAGAACACATTGAGTGCCAAAAACGGTCCGGACCGTTTTTGAGAAGCCATGCATTGTGTGCCAAAAACGGTTATGACCGTTTTTGGGGAAAAAATATATATATATTTTTTTCACAGCACCAGGAGATATCATTTTTCGAAGATTTAGACTCCAATCCACTTCCTGGTTAACTTATGACTTCAAAAGCCTGTATCTCGGCTCCTGTGTACTTTTTTTCTAAAATATGTATTTTTGACTATTTTCGACTATTTTCAACTGGCTGCAACTATGGAGCGGATTACCTAATGTTTTTTTCCCCCGATTGTACGAGACCTCTATGTGTGTAATGAGGGGATCACCTTGAGGACGGTGATCACTGAAAATATTTTGTGACTACTTGAAAAAGGTTAAAAAATGGTTAAAAATCCAGGCACCGACTGTACCCTGTTTTTAAAAAGCCCTGGCACTCAATGATTAAGTATTGTTACTCAATTTATTTACTTTAAAGTATTTTTAATCACTTTATTTACTTTAAAGTATGTTTTACTTTAGTATTTTTACTCAATTTAAGTACTCTTAAGTATTTTTACTCTAGGTTTTTACTTTTAAATATTTGTACTCACTTTATTTACTTTTAATATTTTTTACTCACATTGTAGATCGGTCGTTTTAGTGTGTGTGTGTGTGTGTGTGTGTGTGTGTGAGTGTGTGTGTGTGTGTGTGTGCGCGTGTGCACGTGAAGCGCGCATGTGTGCTGAGCCTGCGTGTGTGTGTGAGTGTGCATGTCTTTAAGTAGCGCATGTGTTGCACGTTTGTGTTGATTAGTGTAACTGGTTGCATTTTTGTGTTGCAATCAGCTGCAGCTGTTGAGGCCGTGCTCGGACGGACGGACATGCACGCAAACACACACGGTCAAATGTAGAGCGGCTGGCACCGCTAATAAAACATTTAAAGTGATAGTAGGTTACTCCTCTTGTAAATTCCTTATCTAAATAATATTCCATACATCCCAAAACAACTTACAAACCTGAAGAAGATCATACTGGCAGTGATATAGCCTAGAGATGTAACTGCAATTGGCACCACATGAATGGCAGGCTGGACCATCTGTAATAGGAGTAACCAAAGCACTAGCACAGATACAACTCAGTCAATTAACCACATAAAAGTCAATAGGGTTGTTGCAGCATTTTCCAGGAAAAAAAAAAAAAAAGATTGTCTGGTGCAGACAAATGGAAAACAGAAAATGAGAGCTTGCAGCAAAGTCAAACTTGCTAATATAATGTAATGTGTATGGAAAACAAGCCCCCTGTTTGGATTAAACACAGACATCTATTTGGACATGCACCTGTTTGTTACATTGATGAAATACCGGAAACTGATAATCTGTTTGAATACTGATTTTCTGCGCAATTCAACAGTAGACAGCTGGTGAAGGATGCAATTATTCACTGATGTGTTGATCATCGTTAGGCAGGATTTTTTTCCCCAAAAAGATTACAATTATTTTATTCAGATTTTTATTAAGGCGAGAACAATGGGATCTATTATTGCATTGCAACTTTCCAGGAATACAAAGCCTGCAGTTTCTAATAGCTTGGATTCCCCATCGATGATGTCACTGGTAGACGGGTTTCTGAACTGTCTACAGCCCTCCTATGAGACACAGACTGATTAGATTTTTTTTTTACCATTTTATCATGAGCATTAGTGAGGACCTATTATATGAAGATATGTTGAAAAGTGGTGAAGTCGTCCTTTAAAGCCTCAGTTCTAAACTTGACCTTTGGCTTTGTACTTGGTCTGCTTGTTTTTCCCTTTACGCAAATGTCCCCCCCACAATAGGGATGCCATAGGGATTCAAGTGGTGAACGCAAAAAAACACGTTCTTATCACACAAAGGTTTAGCGGCCCCCCTGCAGTAACTAGGGGCCCTGTACCCCCTGTTGAAGACCCCTACTGTACACTGAGCCTTGCGAGACCACTGTGAGGCATTCTGTCTCTTTCCTCTCTTTAAACAATCCTCCCTGCAAACACTGGTTGCATTTGATAACAATGGTCATAGGTCAGTTTCCTATAGTCTGCCCATAAGCCAAGGTCAACTTTGTTGTCTTTGTTGAGGTCTGGGAGCAAGAATGAAGTGTGAGTGAGTCCATTATCTGAATAAAAGCAATAGAACAAAAGATCTTACAGATGAGTCAGTTTCTCTTTGAGCGATGCTGATGAGATTCTGATGAAAGGACTTGTTAGTTTTCTCTACACATTCACACTGTGTGCCTCATCAAACGATCTGTTAAATCACTTCAATATGTTGGCTGTTGGGACTACCAATTCACTTGATTCACATATTACATTTTGTATGACTACAGTGTACTGAGTTTTAGAAAAAGAAAATTGAGGCTGACCATGCTCTTTACACTACAAGATAATAATAATAATAATAATAATAATAATAATAATAATAATAATAATAATAATAATAATAATAATAATAATAATAATAATAATGCATTCAATTTATAAAGCACTTTACATTCTTGCGAATCTCAGAGTGCTACAGGGGTTTAAAAGCATGGCATAAAACAGCATAGGAAACCAAAACAATTACATAGGACCAACTAGGCTAGACTAAAAAGGGTAAAATTAAAAGAAAAGGCCCAAGAAAATTTTATAGAACGCTTTGTTAAAAAGGTAGGTTTTTAGTCAATTTAAAAATATATCATCTCTATAATGTATATGCCTATATATATGGGCATATCTTTCGGACCACCAGTTTTGGACAACCGCTTATCTGACCGGCTAAAGGGGGAAATCTCCATATATGGGCATAAAAGGGACACAGACAGACAGACAGACAGACAGACAGATGGGTGTGGGTACGACAGGTACTCTGACAACAGGTTCAATGGGTATTGGATAACCTCAATGCATTTCCAACTTGCATCATTCCCGAGTAGGCCGTTGCCCAGTAGGCACCGGTCTAGTGAGTGTCAAGCAGAGAATCAAGCATTCCCATATATTTATTCCCATGTATTCCTACATGCAGACGGGCATGGTGTAGGTATTATGTGACGTATTTGCTGTAGGGTATTGCCATTAAATAAATCATCCAAATCATCCAAGCCACTGTTGTCCCAGTCACTGAAGACAGTTGCAAAACGTTTGCGTATAAGGAGACCCTCGTTCATCCAAAACAGCTCTGAGCAAAACACAGCACATAAGGCTCCCCAAAAAATGAGAGAAAATACATCTGAAAAGGTTATAAATCATTAATCAAACAGTGGGGATGTACCTTGCCTCCAGCAGTCTGAGAGCCAAGCTGGATAGAAGATGGCAGGATGATCTCTGATGTTGCTCCCCCCCCCAAAACAGGATGAAACCCTTTTTCTCAAACAAATGCATCATGGGAGACACTGGAGCTCTGGAGCTGCCATGTTTTGGGTTCCTTCTTCTATTGCTCCCAAAGGGACCTCATACTCCTGCTGCATTTAAATAGGTTGACAGGAAGTAAGGAAACACATTTTTAATAATCATTTTGCCTCTGGTTAGCTGCTGTATAATGGATCTCTCACACAAACATTCAAACAGTGAGATTTATTCATTCATTTTGCATACATATCAAATATGAGCTGTGAATAACAAAATTGTAAACGAGAAAATTAAGTGGGATTCTTAATTAGTACAGATTTGATTCATTGATTTATTTTGAGCTCAAGCTTATGTAGGGAGATTTGAAGAACATAATAAATAGAGGAATATTCATACATTTGTCCTTGATGATAACGGTCTGTCTAGTTCTCATTAGGCCGTTTGGCACTTATTTCTGATAATAATTGTGTCCCCTTGGGTCACAATTTGGGGTAGTAGATTTGCATATACCTTGGTTTTCAGCATTTACCCATAAAGCCATTAGGAGCAGGCTATTTGGCACTTTACCACAGTAAGGTGAGTCACATATAGATTTAGACAATAATATCCTCAGTGCTAATTTAAGTCATTGTAGAAATATATGTGTGCACTCGCGCACACACACACACACACACACACGCGCGCCCGCCCGCCCGCACGCACGCACGCACGCATGCATGCACACATGTCTCCTTGGTTATTAAAATGATTCCAGTCCTGCCCTCCAGAGGTGTTACTACTGTGTACTGCCACCACGGTTGTGGCGTGAAGCCAGACATCTGACTCCAGCTTATGGGTGAGACAAGAACATGAATGAGTGTATGTGTGAGCATGTGGCTGGTGTGTCTGCCTTTGGTAATACATCTTTCAAGAATATTCGCGATGAAAAAAAGTCATGTGTTCAGAAAGAAAAATGAAAGAAACTTAAAAACAGCGCACGGACATTCTACACTGTAGTGAGCAAAACAATAATTGAACAAATATAGGGCATACACAGCAAAATCCTGAGTATATAAAAGTGAAAATCCAGACACTAATGAGCCTATTTCTTTACATTTTCAGAGTAATAATCAGAATGTTGCTGTGCACTATGCGTTGCCATAATTGTACTAGGAATCATGTCATCGTTGTATAATAAAACATTTTGTATACTAACTGTAAGATATTGTATTTCTAGGATTGGCTCACAGGAGATTGAGCTTCACCATGGTACAGTAGGCCTACATTTTTCTTTTCTTTATCTTCTTAGATATTTAGGCTTTTATTTCTTTATTGATAGGACAGTAGTAGGCTGACAGGAAATGGGGAGAGAGATAGTGACGTGCAGCAAAGGTCGTCGGGATCGGGACTCGAACTCGCGACATGCTGTCAGGCTACACTGAGCCTAGGTGCCTGGACCGCTACGCCAGTGGCCAAGGCCCAGTAAGCATGAATAAGAATGTAGGAGGGACAACTGATCCTTTTAAGCCATTTATTGCCATAATGGACAACAGCATATAGAGATGATGAGGCTTAACGTTTTTTTTTTTTTTTGTCTCCATAGATGATAACAGAAAACACTCAAGAATTACAATACAGTTAAACAATGCATAACATCGTCACTTAGGTTATAATGATTCTCGCATTTCCTTAAAGGCTACAATTATTAAATCATGTGCCCTTATGCCGCAATTACACACAATCGTATATCTGTAGTAGTCTCAAAAAGGTAATGTTACAATTGTAGCATTTACCAATATATACTGGTCAAACATTCAATCATAGCCACTAAAGTACAACATATGAAGAAAGTAATAAACTATTTATCACACACAGCCATAGGTGAGAGCCTGGAGAGGTTTGCTGAGTAGTATGGCTCTTTTCTACACTACAATATAAGTCTGATACAATATGATCTTAATAGCAGTGCTGATATTTTACAGCATTGTTAAGGACAGAGGGACCAGAATTCAAGAACCCCCAAACAAGAACAATTGAGTTCTGTTTCAGGCCACAGCATATCTACATGTATGTTCATGTAACTTGGCACTGTGGGAGGAATGGGAAACTGACTGCACTGCAGATCTAAAGCCTTGCCATTCTGTTCATTATTACTTCATTACATCCCAGCAGTTTGCTCACTCATCTTTACAAAAACACACACAAATCTGTGTAGACCTCCTGGGGTGGTCTTATTCATAGACGTAATGCAATTATATAGATCCATTCATCCATTTAGCACCAATCTGGAGTGTTTGCATATACACTATAAACTTGACAAGGCTAAAAGTCCACATTGAGATGTTTTGCCAAATCACAGAATATGATGGCCTGGATTGTTTGGTCAAAGACCTAACACAAAAGTGTTGGTTCATCCTGACAGTACCCCCACCCCATCCGCACTCCACCTGGGGTTGTCTGTTCCTTCTTTCTGGATGTCTGGTTTCCTCCATGAATTATGAAACATGATCCCTGCAGCAGGTCCCCCAGTGGCAATAGATGGATTGGTGCAAAGCTGCCCATCTCAGTCAGTTATGTCAAAGGGCATTTGTATTGTGGATGGATCTGGTTGACTGAGAATTTGTTTGAGTTCTCAGTGACCCCTGTAGACTATTAGCGCATGGATACAAGATGGGCTAAGCATTCCTTCACAATAAAGGAAAGCTATTTTTGACCCCTTACCCATACTTACCTTACCGATTTTTTGCCAAATACTTTGATACTTGCTCTGCCATCTTTTGACTTGACAATTCAGCAATAGAATGGCTATCCATTGTGTTGCTGCTGCCTTAGAAAAAAAACGATTCTAAACTCAAGTGAAAACTTTATAGCTATTGAGTTAGCTATTGAGTTGTCAGTTGTCTTATTTGATTGACATTTACATATGAAGCTGCATGCAACTTGGGACTGTCTTTGCCGAGCTTGCCATGCAACGTATAGTGTAGCCTACACTGTAAAATCCTGAGTCCATTTGGTTACATTTGTACACTCTCTTAAGTTAAATTAACACTGATGACTTTGCTGTGTAATAATGTTTCTTTACTTTTCAATGCTTTTACACAGGATGGAATAAATTGATGACTCCATAATGTATTCAGAGTCCCACCCCGGAACTAATATAGGAGCCCAAACCAATGCCCTCCCACCACTATGCCTCAATGAAAACAGAGCTACTTTAGCAACAGGGCTCCTTCTGCCTGTACATTATTGATGGGGCTTAAATTGAATGTGCCTTTGTTCCACCAAGGAGGACGGACACACGCCGTGTGTCTCCCCAACAGAAGGGGCATTGGGGGAAGGGGCGATGGGGTGATGCACCCCATCCCATCATGCAGAAGGAGATTCATCCATCACATTAAGAGGTGCCGCATCAATCATTAACAAGTAGCCCCCTGTTGACAAGATGACAGACAGCTTGACAAATAAGTTCAGATGAAGTGGGACAAGGTGATGATGGCCTTATTCACTTTTCAGACCATTTATTCAAGACACAACAAAAGTTCCTGAATGGAAATAAATAAAATAATGATTAATAACTTGTCTCTCAAGGAGGCTTAAACCAGAGTCGGGGAGAGCTTCAATTTCTTCACAGACTGAAGGTGGCAACACTTAATACCTGTCTCTCAGATGGTCAGCTCTTTTCATCTAAAAATTCCAGTGGGATTTTCTGCACTTACCAAGCAATGGTCCATACTTTGATAATCTAGAAATCCTGGAAAACGGGGAGAGGATTTCAAGTGTTGGTACACAGGTCGAATGGGGCCGCTCATCCACGGAAGGATTAGTTATCCTTTTAGAAGGATTTCACATTCTTGCTTTCTTTATCTTCACCACTGTGTGCAGGGGGCAAAAGCCTAAAAGAAAACCCCATATATGTCTATCAGTATTCTGTGCACGCACACACACACACACACACACACACACACACACACACACACACACACACACACACACACACACACACACACACACACACACACACACACACACACACACACACACACACACACACACACACACACACACACACACACACACACACACACACACAGCAAAATGTCATGTGACATGGCTTGGCTTCATATTAATTTCTTCTACAGTTCCGTTAGCTCTTATCTTATCTTTATGTATGACAGAGCCGTTTACCTACTCTGATTGCCCAGTGTAATCTAGGGGACAGAATAAACCAAAGCAGCTTTTGTTTATTCATATACTGTACATCATGATAGACACTGTGACCTAAATTACAGAAAAGAGGGCCATGAATATTTCATTACTGTCCTGTCTGCTAAATTGAATGTATAGCCTGCAGATGGATTAAATGCAAATTAATATGAAAAATGCCTTGGATCAAAAAGAATATGCAATCATCAATCATTCTTTCAACTGAGGACAAATACATTCTTTCATCCAGATATTTTTTATTCTTTTATTTTGCACAGAATTACATAAAGTTACCTTTTCTGTCAGCAAACTAACGGTGCTTAGTATAATAGAGTGAAGATTAATCAATATGAGTGCTCATTTACATAGTAAAATCCCAAGTGTTAATGTAACTCACATTATTACACTTTAGTAAAGTGTAATAATGTACCTCATGGGCCATTTTTTACAATATGAGATACTTAACACTCAGGATGTTACTTTGTATGATGTCCTCCAGATGTTGTGTAGATATGCAAAGAGAGTAGTGACAGAAAAGCAACAACAGAGCCCCAGCCCCGCCCCACTTCTATTCCTCCAGGCTATTAACATTTTAGAGGTCCCGCCATCTGTATCTAAAGGTTAATGTCCAAACCATTAGAGAGAATCAGAGCACACACTCATCCTTGTTGTTTTAATTAAATTAGAGAGAACCCTTATAAAACAGGGGGGAGATTTATCTAACATACAATTATACTCCAACCATAATGGAGAGCTCATCTCATTTCATTCCTAATATTTTAAAGAAGGTCGTTTTGACACAGAGCTAGCATGGTCTTGCCTATTTAATTGGATAGGCAGGAAGTAATGATTTGTTTTTCAACTTAGCTGGGGAAATTGCCTCTCCTTTTCTTGGTTTAGGGAAAACATGTCACTTCCCTTTGGGTCATGCAGAATGCATCCATCAGGTCGTAGATCTGCTATTTTCAGCACGCAACACTGATGCACAATGAAATAAAATGAAGCATTGCTTTCCTTGACTAATCTGTAGCATGTTACCACCCACCCTGGACCCTCCCCAATTTGCTTACCAATGAAACAGAGATCCATGGATGATGTCATAGCCACAACACTCGACACCACCCTCACCCACCTGGAGAAGAGGAACTCTTATATGAGGATGCTGCTGTTCATACACAGTTCAGTATTCATCACCATAGTCCCCTCCAGACTCGACACCAGGCTCCGGGACTTGGGAATCAACGCCAGCAGCCTGTGAGGCTGGATCCATGGACTTCCAGTCAGGTCGACACCAGGTGGTGGGGATGGGCTCCAATGTCGAGGAGCTTAAACCCAATGATTTCACTCTCTTATACTTGTATAATGGGATGCAATAATAAAGAATATTGAATCTTGAAATCGTGTTGTCTTACTCTTCGGAAAGTTAAACTAAATGTACAGAGAATATATTTTGTAAAAAGATTATTAGGGTGGGGTCCGTGTTTCTGGAGGTAGTGTGGCCATCTGCTAACCGGAAGGTGTCCGGTTAGGTGTCTCCACCATGGGTGCGAATGTGTGTATGAATGTGTGAATGTATTTACCATCTGCTGTACCATTATGAAGGTCCTAATTGGAAGGGTAGCAATACAACCAAATATATTTCTGATTTATTCCCTTGTTTGTGATGTCAATCACTTATTTTGATAATCTTTGCAGACAGATTGGTGTTTGGAAATTTATATGATGCAGTCATCATGAACATTTCCATACACCAAGCTTTTTAGTGGCATTATGGACAGTTACTTTCAAGGCCTAAAAAGTTAAAGAACCATAATTGAAAATGGTGATTAGGTACCCTCTAGTGGAGAGTCCAAAAAACATCACTTTCATGGACCATTTCATTTCAGTTCTTCTTTCTTTTCTTTATTTTTTTCATGCAGGTAGTCTATATTCCTCCTGTAAGAATAGTAATAAATGTTCAGCCACCTCTGTTCAATTTGCTGATTTTTTTAAATTAAATTTCATTTTAATCAATATCCATTCAATTAATGAAAGGAGTCAAAACCAACATAATTCCTCTTATAGGAAACATCTAATTTGTAATATTTGCACTTGTGAAATGTGTAATGCATAAAGTGGGATAGTCTGAATATTGATATTATGGAGTTAGGTAGTGTATATCACAGGTGAATTTCTATTGATGAATAGAATAGATATGAATAGACATAACTTATTCCATCCATAGCCTGCAAGTTTTAATAATGATAATGCATGCAGACATGAAAATAAACCATCCATTCATTCTTGACAAATATACAATTTCTTTCTCATAACAGTTAATTGCCACATAGTAGAATTATACATTATTGCAAATAATGTTTAATGTCATGAAAATACCCCTGAGTGTTCTTAAAAGTCAGAATGTGTTAATCTCAGACTTGGATACATTGGTTCAACTTCAAGTCAAGTCACATGAGCAGACCATGCAATATGCTTGGGATGCTTTCTGCAAATAAATAAACAAATGTACCCACTTTTCTTCTTGACATATGGTTATTATGTTTGAATTTTGGTTTGTACATCTTTGTGCCTTATGCGAGGTACAGAATATTGGGTAATGGCCCACAAGTGTTCAGCTAGAATTTGCTTATACATGCTTACTACAACATACAACAACAAAACAAAAAAATGTACAGTAACATTCAAGTAAGCAAGCGCTGGGTTGAGCAAAAGTCTATGCTGTCCTTCAAAATAGAAAAGCAAATCTAGGACTTTTAGTCAATAGTTGGTAGGCTAATGGTAGTCTGCTGTCTGCTTCACCTGGGCTCACGGTTCATACACAGAAGTGCAGGCTTTTTCTATTAGCCTACATATACAAGCGAAAAGCATAGCACCTGAAATACTCACACACTGACAAGCCAACTTATTTTTAGATGAAAGCAGGTCATTTAGAACATGTAGCCATCTTTTGGTCTCCTTCCTTGACTATCGTGTCTGAATTTGTAATGTTCTTTCTTTCTTTCTTTCTTTTCTTATTTTTCTAGATCAGGCATTTCAAAAGTGGAATATTCAAACTTCATGTTCAAGCGCTGAAAAGGTTCAGCTGTCCAAAAATGAGAACCAATGAAAACCCAAAAGAAAACATATACATTGATTTCAGAGAAATACATTCATACCTCCACCAGTATGGAAATGTGGCCCTGTCAAAACTCATAATCTTCTTAATGCTAACTTAGCCGCTTGAGCTTTCGATAGAAGCCTGCAGCCAACAGTATGGCAATCAGCCCTATCACACCGAGGACAGCCAGTGCGATCCCCAGGCCAACCGCCTGACCAGTGCGAATATGCAGGGCAGCAGACACGTCTGCACACAAAGGAGAATGAGAACAAAAATGATACATCACACACACAGGGCAACAAAGCACCCAATGTATAGTGAAGACAATACATTAATTAATAATTAAGTTAATAATACTACTGTTGTTTGGGGAAAAACATGCATGACTAAACAAGAAAAGTGCGCTCCTCTGAGTGCAGGTCAGGCCGGGTTGTCTTTTTCTGCACAGATACCCTGTGTCAGGGCACGAGGAAGATGCGGGTGAAAAGAGTTTGTACGACAGACCGCGCGTTTGTGAAAGCATAGGTAACTAACGGTGACATTTGTAGCATTTGTGGTGCCCCCAATGGATGGAAGTGAAATTGCTTTGGCTCTGTGTTGTTTAGAGGCCCCTTGATGTGTGATAAAAAATTGCATAGGGAAGGACCTTGAAAGCCAATCGTTGCCAATCGGAATGGAATCTGAAAACCCTGATAGATACATCTTGGCCTACAGAAAGTGTGCGGGCAAAGTTTAAGGATAAGGATAAGGATAATTCCTTTTAACAGGTCGTTGATGAAAGTCCTTGCGGTCTTGTTTCCAATGAGAACCTGTGAGCAATTGGGGTTAAGAGTCTTGCTCAGGGACAAATTTCATATCATCGGCACATATGCTGGGATAGCCTGGAATCGAACCTGGGGCAACCAGGGCCTCTGGTTCCCTAGGCGGGCTCACTAACCACTCAGCTATGGCCGCCCCGAGTTTCACGCCGATCAGTCCAGTGGTTCCTGAGATTAGCTGCTCACAGACACACACATGGACTGACGGGCGTTCGAACAGACAGGAGCGAAAACATACATGGTCTACGGCCTTCGGCCATCCGGCCTGGCAGAGATAAAAGTTTAAATAATAAAGAAAACAATACTCTTTTGAGTTGATGCAAAATAGACTTACCCTTATCAAGGATGACATTGGCTAGAAGAAAGAAATGTGAGAATTACTCAATGCCAGTAGCCATGATTAGTTTTGAATTATTGCAAAATATTTTGAAATATGTTTGATTCTTTTTATTTAGAGAAAGTGAGAAAAAGTGTGGTGAGAAACGAGAGACAGACATAGACAGAATAGATAGAAGATGTAGAGGTAGATTTATGTAGATGTGTACATGCTGATCGACATACTGTTCTCTGCCTGGGTTGCAATGGGTACCATGAGTAAAGATGGCTCAGTGATACCATCGTGGATGACAGTGGTTGATTCTTTTTATTTAGAGAAAGTGAGAAAAAGTGTGGTGAGAAACGAGAGACAGACATAGACAGAGTAGATAGAAGATGTAGAGGTAGATTTATGTAGATGTGTATACATGCTGATCGACTGATGGGAGACATACTGTTCTCTGCCTGGGTTGCAATGGGTACCGTGAGTAAAGATGGCTCAGTGATACCATCGTGGATGACAGTGGTCTCAGCATCCCTCCTTCTCCTCCTCCTGTTGGTGGGACATTGCTGTGGAATTAGAAAGAAAGAGACAGATTGGTTCACAGTAAAATCCTCAGTGACATTTATTTGTACAATCTGAGTTAAATGAACACTGATTTGACTGTGTTATTGGTGTGAAAGGTTTCGGCTCTCTGTGAGTGCTGTGTCGGCTTACCTTAAAGGTGTCACAGGTGGAGCGCTCGCAGAGTCGGGTGATGCAGTGAAGGTAGTAGGTGGAGACCGTTTGGTTCTGCTGCTCAATGAAGCGGAATGCAGGGAAATAGAAGCGGGCCCTCTGGCTGTCCCCATTCTCCAGCATGGTGGTCATCTGATCGATGGAGCACCTTTTGGAAAAAGGCGAACCTCACAAGTGCTCATTTGCACATCACACAGATAGATACAGAAAGTGTATTAATGATTGAAAATAAGTGAGGTGAATTTAAGAATAAGGCTCCCTCGACTTGAGGTGGCTGTGAATTTACTGCACAAAAAGTGGAAACCCTGTATAGATGTGGAAGTGTTTGAATTAAACGTGGAATTCTGATGACCATCGGGCAGAAACCATCATCAAGCCTTGATCAAGTGAGAGGAAATAAGTTACTTTCGTAGGACAGTGATTGTACAACGGTGCTGTTTGACTTACGAGACAAAGAGATTGAAGAAAGTAGAATTGTTGGGTTGAGGAGAGACTGAAGCATAGCACCGGTCCAGCAGCACATGGTATCTGTGCAGAAAAAGTGAGGTCCACAGCACCGAGTCAGAGACTCAAGGTCACAGGTGGACTGTGGAGTCCTCTAATCAAAGTCTATCACTAATTATTCAGTCGGACACTGTAACCAATACATTATTTCAACACATTATTGGCAATAATGTGCTGAAATAATGATCTATTAATATATCTATGCAGTAGTGCATGTGTGTGTGTGTGTGTGTGTGTGTGTGTGTGTGTGTGTGTGTGTGTGTGTGTGTGTGTGTGTGTGTGTGTGTGTGTGTGTGTGTGTGTGTGTGTGTGTGTCCATATATACATGCCAGCATGTGTATGCATGCATACATACAATATTTATACATACGGTTTACGGTACATACAGTAGGCCTACATGCATTCATACAGACATAGATACAAATCATATACATATATACATAAAGACATGCATGCAAAGTACATACAAATCAATTTCATAATCATCCTATGAAAATGTATATAGCTGTGATAAAATAATAGTTTCTTACTGGGATGTCAGATTGGCGGCTTTCACCTGTACGTAGATTCTAGTTCGCAGTTCAAGACCCCGAGGTGGTATTATGAGGGGCGTAGTATAATTCATATCCTGGCAAACAAAGAAGGGATGGCAATGAATATAAACGTAATTGAAGTGCCCTCGCGGATGTTCAAACTTCTAGGCTTACAGTAGATAGAAACTAATATCGGAGATGTGAGCATGTGCACCGTTCCTCTTCATGGTGCTTATGGTGCTTCATTGGCATTTGCCAATTTGTGCAGCTCAGAAATGTGTGTGTCAGTGCAACATTTGAGATAGCGCTACCGTGAATGTGTTTTCTCACCCGGAACAAGGCCATGCTCAGAGTACTGATGAAGCTCCCATTGTTGTCTTTCAAAGCAATGGAGGAGGCTGACCTGAGAGGGAATGGAGAAGCAACAGTGAGCGAAGGTCCATACACAGCACACATAAGAGTGATTTATACGTAGCTGTGTGCCTGTGTCGCGTAACCAAGTATGAATCAAGCAAAACACTGATGCATCCATCTCAACACTAAACCAAGCCATTCAATCCATTATGAATATCCTGTACCCAATAGGTGAGTAAAATATGCTGAGGAAGTATGATAGGCATTTACGGTATGCATGCTTAACGCATAATATGCAATCCCTCTATCTCATGCATGAAGGCAAAAAAAAAAGCAAACACTTACACATCCACCTGGGTGTTGTTAATGAGATACTCGAGTGGGTAGGCACAAGAGTAAAAGTACTTGAGCTCTGCATTGTAGGTGATCTTTCCAAGGGTAGGATCATAAGACCTGACCACTCCACTCACATTGACGGACTGGATGTTGGAGAAGTCTGAGAATACTCCCCACCCTGCTGAACTTGTGGTCTGAGAGAATGACAAGAGATAGTTAATGTACTTCTGGAATATCAGACTGACACCAAGTGGACACTATGTGCAGTTATGTGCATTGTACCTGCTTAACAACAGTACAATTCAGTACAGTACACATTCAAGTAGGCCTACTCAACCCCAGTACTTGAGTAAGAGTACAGATACTCCTGGTCAAATTTACTCCACTACAAGTAAAAGTAGCTCTGTCAAAATGTTACTCAAGTAAGAGTAATCTTTTTTTTGCTTTTAAATATACTTAAGTATTCAAAAGTACAGCTTTTAAAAATACTTAAAAGTACAAGTAAAAGTAAAAGTACATGCTTTTAAAAATACTTAAAGTACAAGTAAAAGTAGAAGTACATTTCAAAATGTTATATCAATGAATTGCTGTAATGTTTTCACAATTCATTTATAGGACCTTGTAAGTAACTCTCTGAAACCACCTGCACTGCACTGATGTGCTTGCTTGTATAACTACTACGTTATACAAAGCCTGCAGAAACACCTAAAAACATAGAAATGAGCCAGAACCTAATTATTTTACTCCTATACACCCATACAACATGTAACAAAGAGGTGAGTGGAGGGGGGTAGTGTGACAGCAGAAATGTGGCCTTCCCTAAAATGCAATATTAGGGAAGGAGAAAAGCTAAAACAGATACTCAGAATCTGTACTTTACTCTGTTACTGTCCACCACTGCTTAAACCCTATAGCCTATACTTTGTTGACCGGGATCCCTCAGGGCTCTATACTTGGTCCACACCTTTTTCCCCTCTACACCAAATCTCCTTGCTGGAAACTGCCAATCTACGGCCATCTAACAAAGTAACCCAACATTGCAATAAGACAACTGTCCCAAGAATAGAAATTCAGACTTACCAAGAACGCACTGCCACAGGCATTTCCTTCTCTGATGGGGAAGCGAAATCTCAGCACCGGAGGAGCCACTGAAGTGTCCAGTGTTCCCTTGCAGCCCACATCATTCATGTGGTTCAGCACCAGCAAGCTCTCATTGTATCCAGTGTAGACAGCTGGGCAGATTAGGATGGCCAGTTCAATGTCGTTGGTCCCACAGGTCACTGATATATCAGTATATTCTGAAGAGGATCAGACAATAATGTTACTGAGCAATGGGAATGCATTCATGCTTGATCATTTGCTATGCAAGATAACTCTCAGGAAGCGAGACTTTCAGGTGAGTTAATTTCAATGAAATGCTGAGAGTGAGTATTATATTGTATAATACTTATATTAATAACTAACCCTAACCCTAATAACAATAATAATAATAATAATACATGTATATATAGTGTACATATGTGTGTATGTATGTATGTATGTATGTATGTATGTATGTATGTATGTATGTATGTATGTATGTATGTATGTATGTATGTATGTATGTATGTATGTATGTATGTATGTATGTATGTATGTATGTATGTATGTATGTATGTATGTATGTATGTATGTACTGTATGTATATATGTATATATGTATATATATATATATATGTATATATGTATACACAGTACATACATATATATATGCATTTATTATTATTATTATTACTAGTAGTAGTAGTAGTAGTAGTAGTAGTAATAGTATTGTAGATGATGACATTAAAGTGGACTTTACAATTAATAGAATATGACCGAAGTTGTTATATTGTAAGTCAGTCTTCAAAATGTGTTGAGAATGAGAATAAATGTTAATCCTTTACCTGGTTTTCTAGAAAACCTTCCGCAATCATTTGGTGTAAGGGCCTCTCGGCCCGCAATCCACAAGGAGGTCAGGATGAGGAAGCAGACTAAAGCCATCTCACCGAAATGGCCTATGTGAAATGCTGAGGCAAAGACAAAAATAAGCAAGCAAGCGGAGGTTGAAAATCCAAAACAGTGTACAGCAAAACATCTGTAGATCCAGTGAGGTGCGTAGATGTTGAAAGTCCAAAACAAAGCTGTATAATCCAATGTTGTCAAACAATGAAAGTCTGCTATTAGTCAACTCTTATACTGTATATGATACCTCAGTCAGATGGTTGTCTCTTACCTCTTCAGTCTCTCAGTTGTGTTGAGGTGTGACCGCAGTGGTCTGTCTTATATATGGCAAGCAGAACAGCTGTAAAGATGCAATGCTGTTTTAGGATTGGATGGAAACAGGGTCAATGCCACTTTGGTGGAGCTGCCTCAGTTTGCTCAAACAATTCACCTTTGTGGTTGAGGTACCATGGTACTTTCCTTGAGGCAAATGTTGAAACCCAACACAGTCACCTTCAAAGTTACACGGCTAAACAATGTCAAAGTGGCTTTGTGACATTGTGTGTGAAATGAACTCCTTTACATACTAATATGAAACTTAATAAAGTAAGAAAGTGTAAGGTTCATTGTCTACAGGGACTACGAACACAATGCAAAAGGAGGTCCTGTTTCCCCATATAGCTTTTTATAGGTTTAATGTGTACTGGATGACCCTAATCTTTGATTAATCAGTGCAAAAGATCACATAGCACATCGCAATTCAGGTGTTCTTTTTAATGAATATAATTTATATATGGTAAATAGTTTTAACGACGTATCTTAAGTAATTTAAGGACCAATTAAATATGTGTATGTGTTGTGAAACATGAGATATAAATTAATAAGCAATAATAAATAAAATAAATAAATAGATAAATAAATAAATAAATAAATAAATAAATAAATAAATAAATAAATAAATAAATAAATAAATAAATAAATAAATAAATAAATAAATAAATAAATAAATAAATAAATAAATTCATCCATTCATCCATTCATCCATTCATCCATTCATTCATTCATTCATTCATTCATTCATTAATATGAGGATTGTTCAAGCCCACTAAAAATGTTAAAGTCTATACATTACAGAACACATGGGTCAATGTTTTATTTAATCAAAATTCTGTGATAATAATTATCACAGAATTGTAATTCTTAAAACATGAATACTCAATGATTCAGTATTTGTGTCAGTGCTTGTGTGAGTCAAAACACACATTTCCAAAAACAGATCATCTTCTATGTTCAAGTTTAGGGAAATGGGTGAAGGACATTGTAACCTGATCTTGTCAGGTGAGCCACCTGGGAAGGGAAGACATTTTCACTGATTAGGGTCAAATCAGAGTATCAGTGTTGCCCTCGCTCTTTTGTCAAAATGTATAAAACCGTGAAGAGGATTACGGACACCGTACTTACATTGTCATAGTTATGACGTGCACTCAAAACAGACTGAGAGCCCTCCTGTCCTCTCACATGATCATTTCTGAGTTGTCCCTCAAACACTCCCCACATATCATATTTTCAGGTCACTCAAAAATAATAAGTACCTGCCTTCTTTTGGAACTTACAGTTGAACTTGGGTTGAATTATCAAGCCAAACTCCTACCCAGTATGCTCTTTGGAAGGAAAGTTGCATCAGTTTTCAATGATAACATAATACATCAAAAGGCTGATGATTCGTTTTGTTTTTCTGTTCAGGTAACAGTATAGCAAATCTCACAAATCCGCCAATAATACAGTATATAAAACAGATGCAAGTATCTCTTCATGTAAAAGTTAACAGAAATAATTACTAAATTGCACTTTACTTATTTTATGTAATATCTCATTTTGTTTCCACTGATATATCATAAGTGATATATCATATCGTATATCATATGTTCTGTACATATGGCAATTTGGAAAAGAGAGGGTTGGGCATAGCAAATTCAATTGCTCATTCAATTGGTTATTCACAAAGATAACCCTAACCCTATATGTATTTGAAATGACCGAAGCATTTTGACTCAGTCCTCATCAGGGTCATTGTCAGCAGTACTAGCTTACACACCTGTATTGTGTTGGGAGGATGGTTCTCTCTCAGTGTGAGAGCATATTGGTCCAAAAAAACAAAAACAAGGAAGTGATGCATCACATAAGGGAAGGAAAGAGAGATGAGAGGAAGGGTGGGCAAACTTAAATATTAAAACAACCCGATCTCCAGAGGAAACGTTCTCTTTGAACGTTTTTGAAATTCCGTGAATAGACACGGAAAAACCCGAAATTCCGTGCATAGCCGCCTCGCATCTCCCCCATTGTGACTAAACCATGACGGAGGCGCGCAGTCACAGGCGAACTGTCACCCCGTGAAGGACCACCGAGGGAGCTAAGGCGACCGAGTTGCCGTCCTGAACGGTGTGACGTTCGCCTGTGCCTACTCAGCGCCGTTTGAGTTATGTACCGATAGGCACAGAATCGTAAATTTTGTTGTGGGGACTGCTCTGCTTCCGGGTTTTTCCGGGTCGCGACTGGTTACGCCCACCGTGGGACTCGCCGTACATATGCACGCAACTTCGGGGTTTTTAGGCGACTATCCACGGAATGAAGTGCACTGGATCCGTGCAATGTTACGGAGATCTCTGGAGATCAGGCTGATTAAAAAGTAGATAGATCTAGCCACCATCTCAAGGTGGACATAATCCTTTCCATGTGTGTGTTTACATGACAAATCAAGAAAGTGTTCTTACAGGGATGATTGTACCACTACTATATGTTAAATTAATTGTTACTTAAACAACAGACAGTCTGCTGTTTAACCTGACAATTTACAGTCTGCCAATATAAGAGGTTGCTCACATAGAGCTCCATTCTGTTACACAGAAAGACTGCATTAATCCAGTTGAATACACAGTGCTGAACATAGAACTCCATTCTATTACACAGAAATACTCCATTAATCCACTTTGAGCTGCAGGTGTGTGAAATGTTTTACTGGACCGTTCATATCGAAGAAGTCTCCAAATAAATACAGTCATGCTGTTGCCGATGGACACAAGCTGTACTCCTTTGGCGGGGGCGACAGTAATATGAACAACAGTGATCAGATTGAAGTCCAGAGTGGATGACCGGCCACTCAGCCTGTGTCTTGGGTAAGGTCATGTATTTCTATGGAGGATACATCCCGGGGACTGGATGCAATAATGAGATATACTGTACAAGTTGGACACCACCACAATGATCTGGGCTTTAATTAACACCAGAGGCACTCTAACACCACCTGTTTCAGAGCACTCTGCCACCATCATCGGGACAAAGATGTTTATATTTAGAGCTGGGGGGACCAGGGGGATCAGAGTGTTTGACACAGAGACAAACTTCTTGCTGAGCACACCTTCTGTACAGCTTCTTCCAGAAGAACGCTGTGGTCACTCAGCCTTTACCTACAATGGAGAGTTGTACATATTTGGTGGCTTAAAATCGAACCAGACCTTCAATGATCTGTGGGAATTAAATCCAGAGACCTTCTCCTGGAAGAAGGTTGAGCCCAAAGGGAAAGGCCCGCGTCCAATGTCTATGTGTTGTTGCATGGTGGGAGATAGTATTTGTCCTGCACATCCTAGACTTAAGTTCTTGTCTCAAGACATTATGCAAGCTTGCAGTTATTCAGTTCGGACTGACAGCCACTAAAAACCCCACAAACACCCAGTAAAATAATCAGCAAAGAATTTTTTTTAATGGAATATGATGGAATTATCGCTTTGGATAAAAGCGTGTAATGACTGTAATGTAATGTAGTTTATTTGATGTTTTTTTTTATTTCATGCTGTCTTTTCATGAGAATGGCGTCTATAATTAAGGGCTGTCCACACAAAGCACTATAACTATATTGTTCACCACTGTCTTCATTACAGTTGTAGCGTGGACTCTGCACTTAAGCCCTACTTAGTTGACCGGAGTCCCCCAAGGCTATGTACATGGTCCACTCCTTTTTTCCCTCTACAAAATCTACCCCTGTTAGCCTTTGTTTAGTATTAGCATAGTGGTTTGAAATCAGCAGGGGTTACATTTTGTGCATCTATGCATGCATGCGTGTGCGCACGCGCACACTGGCGGAAAAAACTGGCCCGGAGCTTTCTGGTCCAGCCCTTGAGGATGTGGAAACAACTGAAAGAGTCCATGCATGGTTGGGGTGGCTGGGGTCTTCACCATGATGTGTGTGCCTTCACTTTCTTATTGTTATCTCCCCGTTGCTTGCTAACAGAGCACAGATTCTTTATTTTTTACATGCTACTTATATCATGGCCAGGTAGCTACAGTATAGAACCCATCGTCCTTCTATAAAGTTCAACATCGCTTTAAAACCATAATATTTTCAACTAGCTGAGAAAATCGTTCTATTTCAATCTTACAACTACCCAGCATTATTTCACTTGGCTTTTCATGGATAAAATTATATCAACACAACAGATCAAGATGAGCGACAATGTTTGGATGGCCAGGTATACTGTATTAAACCCAATATTCTAATAAAGTTCATCATCCCCTTAATGCTGTGTAATCAGTATAAAATTATTTTAAAAACAAACAAATCTTGACGAGACAACAGCACACAGCTGGAATCTTTAGTTTATTAACATTCCACATCTGAAGCAAACTTATTTCTTGAAACAGTGTGAAATAAACTCCTGTCAAGGTTTCTAGCCGCTACACCTTACAGTATAATTTCACAATTTTATAATTTCTTCAGTAATAACAGATGAGTGTCACAGAGCTCAAGTGCGAAACAAGTCAACAAGTTGCCCTTCAGTGGTCCTTATTAAAATAATAATCATCTTACTGTATTATAATGTTTGTGTTTTAGTTTATATCAAATATTCTTCATTTAAAGGTGTCACAGTAAGCCTATACTTGAAAGAATGTATTTGTTCAATGTAACAGATCCTGTTCCAAACAACAGATTGCAAGTATACTGAGGTATTCAATAGTATTTTCTATGAGGACCAGTAGGCCAGCTTTAACAAAGACGATAACACGTGACACGTCAAACAATATAATAAAGAATCACAGGAGTACACACCTACCCTGGCAGTGCCCGACTGGCATGATGTGACAAGACGTGAGTAACAGGTATTTACAATGCCAAGTACATGCTGAATACACACATGTCACACACACACACACACACACACACACACACACACACACACACACACACACACACACACACACACACACACACACACACACACACACACACACACACACACACACACACACACACACACACATAGCCTGGTAAACCCTCCCTCCGGAAATCTCAATTCCATTTCATTTCAGGAGTCAAATAGAATTGAGATTTCCGGAGGGAGGGTTTACCAGGCTAACACACACACACACACACAGTTTTAAAAAATGCAATAGATATAGTATAATGAGTATAAAAAAAATAAGTAGCATTTACAGTACAATAGTCAGTACACATGGTGAATACCACTCATGTAGATTGTAAATAGACCGTTTGTTACATGCATGGCACATGTAAACAACACACAGAACTCATTCTGTTCATTTGAAGGTGGGGTTCCAGGATCCCGAGGATGTGACTGTGGGTAGGCGGGCATTGTGTAGCAGGCGGACTGAGATCAGGAAAAAGCTGATACTGAGCCCTCCTAGGATGACTACGCCCGAGAGCAGCGCACTGGTCACTGGGTTCATTGGCAGGGAGGAGTTACTAGATGCAGCTGAAGAATAACAAAAACAAACACAGAAACTTAACAACTATGGCCTTTTAGCTATTATAGATGCATTTTCAGGTTTTCCAAAAGTGTGTGTGTGCGTGCGTGCGTGCTTGTGTGCGCGTGTGTGTGCGTACGCGTACGTGATGAGCCCAATTCACTCCATTGCTGGAGGTTGGTTAGCAAAGTGTTAAAGAAAGCTTACCAAGTTGTGAGTTGTTGGCTGGTGTTTCATCTGTAAATATTAAGACAGCGTTTATTACAATGTTTTTGACAAAGTACTCAAATAGGCATAAATATAAAAATATAGATAGGTCATACTTCCTTATTCACAGCCACTTACTTTGCTGGGAGACAATTAGAGTTGCAAAGAACCTGACAACTTCCGATATTTTTCTAGAAAATATCCGGAACTTTTCTAAGGGAAATTAAGCCCAGGAATTTGTGGAATTTTGGAAAAGTGCACAATTTCAATATAGAAATCGTTTAAACTTTTCTTTGGTTTTTCTCTTTTAGGTGGGTGGGGGCTTAATACAAACAAGCAATAGAATTTTTTTATTCCCATTTAAATTGAATTGTAACCATGCACACTGCTGAATGCAGTGCACTCTTTCATCACAAGTACAGATTTAGAACAAAGGGAGGAAGCGCTGCATGGATCAGGTGGCTCTCTAGACAGGTGCTACATGTGCTCTTTGGTGGAACAGGTATACAAAAACACAAAGTCCAAGAGGTAGGCTAATGCTTTGTCTCCCCAGTCGCATTAACATGGAAAAAAATCCAAGGCACAGTCTTCAAGTGACCCTGTGGATCATGTTCAAGACCTTGTGTCAAAATAGTTGCCTTGCTCAATAATTAATTAAAAAAAAATTCTCCACTTTCGGATTTTTGTCCTTGTTTATGCCACTGGGGAGACAAAGCAGCATCTCTTGGACTTTGGGTACAGATTTGTCAGTATCTCATTAAATAGGAATTGAGTGAGATTGCAACCCTCTGCTTGCAAAATATTCTCCCATCACATGTGTAGTCCACACTATGCCAACACTACAGTAAGTCACTGTCTGAGCCTAAGGACGCAGGAAAGTATTAATTGATCATACTAGAGTGACTATTTTCGTATTTATTATAATATTTCAGTTAACTAGCAGATATTAGCCAAGTACACAGCTTATAACTTAAAGGGATATTTCACTTTCAAAAAAACTTTGGGTCATTTTATCAACTCAGGCTTTTGTGAGTCCCCCAGACAGTTTTTAAGTTGCTTCATCCACTATTTAGATATTTGATATTCATTTTATCAGACACGCCCCCTTCCTATACAAACCCATTATAACTTCAAACTACATTTTTAACATGTTAGATTCATCAAAAACACCCATCCTTGGTTCTGGTGACTCACCCTGCCCTCCTAATACGCGAGGGGGCCGTGTTTTTTCGATTACTTTTTTCATTTATTTTATTAATTTGTTTTATTGTATTTTTTTTTTTTTTTTTTCCAATTTAAAAAAATAAAAAAAATAAAAAAGTTATCGAAAGAACACGGCCCCCTCACGTATTAGGAGGGCAGGGTGAGTCACCAGAACGAAGGACGGGTGTTTTTGATGAATCTAACATGTTAAAAATGGAGTTTGAAGTTATAATGAGTTTGTATAGGAAGGGGGCGTGTCTGATAAAAATCAAATATCTAAATACTGAATCAAGCAACTTAAAAACGGTCTGGGGGCTCACAAAAGCCTGAGTAGACGATAAAATGACCCAAAGTTTTTTTGAAAGTGAAATATTCCTTTAATATCTTCTGCTCACTTTTTCTAGAAGTTAACGGTGTGGGAAGTAGCTTGATTGAGCATGCTAATTGAAGAGTTTTAATTAATCATTCGTTCTTTATTGTAAAACATTTATTTCATAAATGAGTTGTTCACTTTAAACCATAAGGGTGTGTTCACACTGTCCACCTGTTAAGAAGACACAGTTTATCATGATTGGTCAGATAAAATATATGCCTATTTCTCTATTTGAAAGCAGCTGAGCAAAACAAAGAGCTTTTTCACTATGTGATTGCCTTTTGGTATAATTTCTCATAGGTTTTAATGTAAAAAGGGGTGCCTTTTTTGTGAATGCACACAGCAAACATGTCAACATTGTCAACCTAAATTAGTTAACTTGCTACCTAGCTAATTCACCATATGGCACATTTCACATTGAACGTATATGCCAAATTAATGGATTTATTCGGCAAATTAATTGATTAATTAATTAATTAATCAATGAACTTGTTTCTATCTGACATGGTAAATATAGCCTTACTGACCCCTATTTCCATTTTATTCCCATTATTTCCTGGTATTTCCCACTAATTCTGCATACATTTCCATTAAGTGGTGAATTCCATTAAGTGGTGAATGATGCTTATTGCTATGGATACTATAAACCAATCCATCTTCATTTAGAACAAATATGACACGGAAGCCACCCAGGATTAACTTCTTCCAGCTATATGAATGGAAATGTTCTATATATTTATTTCTATGTAATTAGATAATATTTGAGAAGTTTTAATGTGTATGCTGACGGCATGGCCAGGTATATCAGATTTCCAGGGATCCCTGCGTAGACAGGAAAATGGCTCATGTGATGCCCTGGATCCCTAAGGGATCCTCTGGCAACTAGAGGAGCCGCTAGAGTCTAGCAGATCCCAGCCAGGGAGAATTTATCAGTGGTACAATCTGATTCCATTTATGGGAAATGGGCCGAGGACGAATTCAGGGATAATTCCAGGCACATAATGAGAGATGGGGCCTGGGCATGGCGGTCCAGGCACCCTAGGCTGCAATGCCAGCCTGACAACGTGTCGCGGGTTCGAATCCCGATCCCGAAGACCTTTGCTGCGTGTCACTCCCCATCTCTCTCCCCATTTCCTGTGAGTCTACTGTCCTATCATTAAATGGCATAAAAGTCCAAAAACAAATCTTTTTTTAAAAAAAGAGAGAGAGATGGGGGACTTATAGAGGGAAACGTAGATGCGACATATTATGCGTGTGGCTGTGTATGTGGCTGTGTATGTTATGTAAATGCCTCTGTGTGTGTCTGGGTGTTGCTGTGGGCCATTACTCACCACTCCTGGTGATGATGGGTCCAGCAGAGAGGATGGCCTCCTCAGATGCTGGCCTAGAATTTGGCTTCTGCTCCACATCCCGCCTACGGCGCCGACCGCAAATCTAGCAATTGCATTTTCAGACTTTAAAAAGCACCTTTTATTATAGGACATGCATATCGCAGTAGTTTTTCATGTTCAGCATGTCTGTTTGTCTGCCTTTCTGTCTGTTAGCAAAATAACACTGGGCCAGACGTTCTGGGCATGCAGCCTGTCCAGATGTTCTTGTAAATCATCTCATTTAAGATTCACTTTTGAGTTGAAACGGTCAAAGGTCAAGATCACAATACAAGTCTAAATGTCATAATGTTGATACAGTATCCAAGGAATGAAGAGTCTTAAGCAGGCCATCAAAGTGTCCATACATGGACAAATGTGTCCGTGGCAAGACTTGTCCATGTCCGCGGCAAATCTTTGATTTAAAAAATAAAAATTTTAGAGCCAGTATACAGTGAGTGACTTGCCAGTCTCCAGGTTTTCTTCAGAATAGGTAGGACACTGATTTAATGAATGCAGAGATAGTGGTGTAAAGTAACAAAGTACACGTACTTACTTCTATACTTGAGTTGATAGCCTATTCATCACAACATTCACTTTTACTTCAATACATTTAAAATAAATAAATATAATTTTACTCTCATACATCATCATTGGACACGTTGTTACTCGAATCAAATCAGAATATAAAAGTCATGATATTGGATTATCCAGACTATTATTCACAACAGGCACTCTCATTATTGTATGATGATTTTAATGCTATTAAGCAGTTTTGCTGGGGACCTCCTGGAACTCTGAGTTTTTTTTTTTTTTTTTTTAACAGGATAAGAGCTGGGCTTCCCAAATACCCTTTAGTTTAACAGGATAAGAGCTGGGCTTCCCAAATACCCTTTTACATTAACACTCTAATAAAGACACTGCCAGTCTGCCAGACAATTATTCAAACCTTGTTAAACCAGTTATCGAACAGTGGCGGATACAGAAAGTGCCTAATGACTGGGTCTAAAAAAATCTGAGCCCTGTCTGTTTTTTAAGCTTAGATATTAATAATGACTGGTGAATGACGTCAATATGACTAATCTTTTCACTGTCTCTGATCATCTAATGCTTACAATATTCAGAGCCATCAGTTCAATTTAGAAAGAAGAAGAAGACGAAGTAGAAAGTAGACAAAAGTACAGAGATGGCCATGGAAATAATAATTTACTTTTAAAGCGTTTTTTTAAACTGGGTTACAAATGGGTTTAAAATAATTGATGTATAATTGTAGAGAGACTTGTGAAGAACTTATACTTACCGGCATGAGCATGATGCAGTCATCCACCCGGCAAAGCTTGGTGACGCAGTGCAAGAACACTGTAGACATCTTTTGATGTCGGTGTTTAACAAAACGGAAAACCTCAAAGGCAAAGCGACCCATCTGACTGTTCCCATTCTCAAAAACGGTTGTCTGTGGGTCTTTGTGGCAGCTGTTTCAAAAGAGCACAACACATTCATATACATGCATGCATTGAGCGCACAGACATGATGGAGACTATGCTATGTTATAATGTCCATTTGAGAAACTTTCCAGAATTCTGATAAGCCTTTTAGAGTTAATTGATGTATGTATGGTGGTCTGGTGAATAGGCAATGGGGCACTTTGGCTTTTTATCCAGGCATTCTTTGAGAAAAAGACAGATTACCCAAAGAAAAGGTCATAACGCAGTTCATCATTTGGATTCCCTGAGGGGGTTGTGTAACAGTAGTCCATCAAGATATTCCATCTATGGAGAGACAAAACTGTAAGGCCTTGATGGAGAATAGAGATATAGCTACACAAGGACTGGCGCCTTCACACAGTATAATAACATAATGACAGAAGGCATGAAAAGAAAACCTTAGAGGCTGGAGTTGAATTGGAAAAGATGGTGATTGAATAGATAATATGACAAATATTGATTAAATGTTGTTGAATGCTCACAAAGTTGTCTTACTTTACCAGTGTATGACATTAAAACTATGTAATACAGGTCTACAACATGCTCTATGTGTCTAATGGTTAACCATCTATTGGGAGAATCTACAATACCATGGATATATAATATAACATTTCATACCGTTTATCTAAGTTTGTGGCTTTGACAGCTGCAAACACTCTGGTTTTTAAAGCTAACCCTGCCATTGGGATTGAGAGAGGCTGGTAGTATGTTGAGTCCTGTTCAAAAGACAGAATAATAAGAAAACACTAAATCAAATGCTATATATTTGGATTTTCTTTTATGTGACACAATATAGCCGCCAAGTTTGTGGTATTTATTATGTTTTTCACACCAAACCTCATTTCATACTCACATTGTATAAGATCATACTAAGAGTGCTCACAAATGTACCATTGCTTTCCTTCACAGATATTGCAGCAGATGAGCTATGAAAAGGTAGTTTGTGGTTATCATTATGTATTCACATCAATAACACGGTAATACACACAATCAATACATAATGTTACATTATTTTAATTCATCAATCTTAGTAAAAGGTAAAATTTTGAAGAATATATGCATTTGAGCTATAGAAGGGAGCTGCCAGCAAACGCAGAAGACGAAATGTATTATCGTACTGTTGTCCCAAAAATAAAAGAACAAAATAAAAGATGTGAAGAACCACATGGATAGAATGCCTTTTCATCTGAAAAGTTTCTCCAGGTATTTCCTTTATCTGAAGAAGACTTTCAGGTGAAAGGCTTTGGAAAAACGTCTGTCGTATTTTCTATTTATTAGTGGTAGAAACCAGTGGTGTGTTAGATTTTTTTCGGAGGGATACGATAATCATTCCCTGCACGACATGCGCATGGTCGTGGACATACGCTAGCGCGTTTCCAAAGGATGGAAATGGTTAGTAGAGGGCTATGCTTGGCTAAGAAGAATTCTGCAGGTCACACTACATATATAGCGTAACAAGATAAAACACACCACTGGTAGAAACTTAGACATATCCTAATCTATATTTAAAATATAATGGAAACTTTATTTTGTAAATGACACCTCAGTATTTTAGAAATATAATGGCCAACATAGTTTATGAGCAAAAACTATACGAATGGTTAATTAGATAACTGAGCTGAACACAAGTAAAAGGTTAAATTCACTGTAAAACACTTGGATGGAACTTACGATGCCAACTGTGAGTTGTTGACCAGGTACTCTAGAGGGTAACTGCAGCTGAATTTATACAGTAGTCCAGGCAGGTAGCTAATAATGGTTGGTGGGTCAGGAGTGTCAATATAGCCAGAGATATTCCCAATCTGTACAAGAGACATGTTCCCATAGGCATTTGCCCCATAGGCTGTGGTTACCTGGGGAGAAAACAACAACATATCAAATCTCACACCACCTTAATCCAAAAA
Source organism: Gymnoscopelus braueri (assembly GCF_963280865.1). NCBI lineage: Eukaryota > Metazoa > Chordata > Actinopteri > Myctophiformes > Myctophidae > Gymnoscopelus > Gymnoscopelus braueri. The sequence continues at coordinate 27,232,884 of NC_137606.1, forward strand.
GCTAAATATCAAGTGTTTACTTAAAACACTTCTACAGTATGTCAGATTCATTGGTCACTGTTTAACCACTTTAAATGGTGTGTAAAAAAGTGAAAGTAAAAAAGTTATATTCCTATACAAATCCCTGCCATATCGCTGAGGCCTTGCAAAGGCCTTTAAGTTTAACCCCAGGGTAAAAATGGTTAATAAGTGTCATCATCAAACGTGTTACTATCTAAGCAAAATATCTCAGATGCAATATAAATTTGGCATATAAATTAGGCTTAAAACTGTAATTTTCCAAGTGAAGGTGTCAGTTTTATTCCAAATAGCATCTCTATTGGAAAGGCCCTCTTCATATGCTGCAGCTGACTGTGTGCTCCTTACCTCCAGCGTGTTCCCGCAGAACTCTAGAGTATTGAGGCTGATGCTGAACAGCACCGCTGTGGGGAAAGTGTTGTTGTTGACGAAGCCCCTGCAGTGGCCATCACCGTGCCGACCATTTAATGCCAGGTCTGCATCAGTGTATCCAGAAAACAACACTGGACAGAAGTTGATCTTCAAGGTAATGGTTTGAACCCCACAGTACACGCTAATGTCCCGCTCAGCTGGAGAAATAGAGAAGAGGAAGGACAGAGTGCAAAGAATATAGAAAGTGTCAGTGGACCACACTGAAATAGAAGTTCAAAAAGAAGTGGAAATAAAAAAGCAAGAAGAACTGGTGTTTCGATTTTTCCAAGAGAGAATCCACATTTTTGATCCAAAGTCATAATAAAAGGAGAGAGAATGACAGGTCTGACATTTGCACTATTATATAAAGCTATTTATTATTCTCACCAGGAAATCTGCTGTGGTAGTTGGCATCACAGTTGTATCCATTGAATTGCGTGGAGACTGATGCAATCTTACTCATCATTAGGAAAATAAAGAACATTTGCTTCATTTCAGCACCTGTGAGAGGCTTACTTACTGTCATCTTCGGAATTATAACATTGCATCAACCATATTCCTCGGCATGGATCTTACACTTGTCTCAAGATTAGATATTCAAAAGAACACTGCACTGCCTTCTGGTTTCTCTCCAAACGATTATGAATCGTACCCACAATCCAAGTAACGCGCCCTTCCTTCTTAACATAAGACTAATCGGTCAAATCTTGTTCCCTCTACACGCTTTTATTTTAGCCCCTCTCTTGTCATGTTAGCCCCAAACCTCAACTGCTCCACCCCTTTTAAACTAAGGTGCACCCTCTTTGCAGCTCATTCCCCCACTCCCTTTTCTCCGCTACCTCACTCCCATTTCCCCTCCTCTCTTCACTCATTTTCTGCCTCATCCAACACCAAAGCAATTGATTCCAATCCCTCTTACTTGGTTTGTGACGAGTGAAACATTTATCTACACCACGTACTGTAGTTTGAGGGCATGAAATGCCCAAAAGGGGAAGTTAGGTTGCGTGTGAGTGAGTGTGTGTGTCTGTGTGTGTGTGTGTGTGTGTGTGTGTGTGTGTGTTCGTGCGTGCGTGCGTGCGTGCGTTCGTGCGTGCGTGTGTAAGTGCGTGCGTGCATGGGGGAAAGACAGAGGAGCTTATTATCCCAAAAAACCTGTACTACGGAACATGGGAAACTCCATCAGATCTGAATGGCCTGGACAAATCTTTTCACATTGGCCAGAAACTTGAGCGGACTCAGAGGGTTCCCACTCATCTCTCCTCGGCCTGATCTCTGTCTGTCAAACAACACAAACAGCAGGGCCTCAGCAGGGGGGCCAAGTCCAGGAATTAAGCTGTCATCGGCTTCTACAGAGAGCGAACTGCGGCCTACATTCACATGAACATAAAAGTCAACTGTGGTCTGATGCAGGGCTGTGTGTGGGTAATTGTGGTGCACAAGGCATCACTTAGAGAAAAGGTATTGTATGGCATATATAATGTGAGTCTTATAGTGGCTAAAATGGTAAGATCCTTACAAGACCATAACCTAACATTTAGGTACACACAGAGTTAAAAACACAAAGATTACTTTTCCACTAGCTCTAAAGAACTTTTGATGCTTTAATGCCAGTTATGCCACTCTGTGTAAGTTCATACATTAAAACACTTTTTCTCTCTTTCTCTCTCCTTTATTGACTGAGCCTGAGCCATCAGGATAATTCTTGTAAAGACAACTTTAAAGGTCTGGGATTGTTTTGAACAAATACATTATTGATTGTAAATGTAAAATATCATTATGCTTCTTGGAACTTTCTTACTGTTTAGAAACAGTACAGATACATAATTTAATTCTCGTTGGAAGGGCTACCCATTTGTTCACATTTGGATCATTGATTGTGCCTTTAAACTAAGGACGATACAGGTGGTCTTGGACATTACTGATTACCATTAAATGGTAATCAGCTTCTTCAAACACTAAACAAAAATGTTCTAAAACAGACCGTGGTCTGTTTGGTGTTCGATGAAATCAGTGTTTTACCATACATTTTATTACAGTATGACAATAAACAGATTTATATGAAATATTGTTGGGTCTTTTGTGAATGATTTGTTCAAAATAACTAGTTCTTTTGGGTGAACAAAATAAAATCAGAATCAGTTTTATTTGTCACATCACAGTTTACAGGTCTTTTCGTGTGCGCTACATCGTTTTGTAGAATTATGTGAGAAGAGAGAGGATAGAGGTACAGTACAGTAGTGGGAGCAAAGGGAAAGAGATAGAACAGGTTAAACGGAACAAATATAGATATACATATATACAGATAGTGTATGTGAAAGCAGATGTACATGATATTTAGAACGTTAGCATCATAATGCAGGTGTGCACATATTGTTGCTTAATTTGAAACATTGCAGGTGAAAAGAATTGTAGCAGCAGGTAATATTTCTTAAGGGTGCTGTTTTAAAGACCTGTTTGTGCAGCATGGAAAGGTAAAAAAAAAAAGCATCTTTTAGATGGTTAAAAACCACCTCAGGCAGGCGGTGTTCATGCCTTGTTCAACAGTATGATGATAGCCGGGTAGAAACTGTTCAGAAATCATGTGCTCAGGCATTTGATAGTGCGACAGAGCTTGACCGTCTGTTGTCGCATGGTGTGTACGGAGTTGGAGTTGATAATTGACCTTGATGATACGTTGAGCTTTAATCACGCATTGCATCTCGTACAATTCCTGGTGGGAGGGTAGCTCACCTCCCACAATGCGCTGGGCTGTCCGCACCACCTGCTGTAGGTTTTTCCTCTTGCGGGTGGTACAGTTCCCATACCAGGCTGTGACACATTTTCGATGGCGCTGTTGGATCCGAACTTCTTCAGAAGACGGATCCAGTACAGCTGTCTGTTGAGCCTTTTTCACCACATGAGTTGTGTATGTGGCCCACTTGAGGTCCTCATCGATGTGTCTGCCGTGCAACTAGTCTATGAAGTCTATGAAATTAACTCAAGGACCCCAACGGAAACAAGTCCGCAAGGACCTTTTTTGCCGGACCTTTTAGACAAAAGCATTATAAATGTAACTGTGTTGTTTTACATTCTTTTGCCAAATAAAAATGTCAATCAATCAATTTCAATCAATCAAAACTCTCTGACCCTTTCCACAGCAACGCTGTCAATGAAGATAGGTGTGTGCTCTCTCCTCTGCCTCCTGCAGTCCACGATCATCTCCTTGGTTTCGTTGATATTGAGAGCGAGTTTGTTCTCCTGGCACCAGAGTGCAAGTGAAGTGACCTCCTCCCCGTAGGATGGACTCGTCATTGCTTATTGTCTCCGCCAGGCCGAAAGGCATGGCGAGAGAGTATGTTTTACCCCCCGTCCGTCCGTCCGTCCGTCCGTGTGTCCGTGTGTCCGTCCTTGTCTGCGACCAGCTAATCTCCGCCACCGTTGGCCCGGTCGCTGTGAAACTGCACACACACACTCCCTGGATGTCCCAGCAGAACCTCTGCCCCACATTTTTCAGATCAGGCTATCATAGCGCCACCATGAGGCCAACTTTTGCAAAACACATTTTTGGATATGACTCCTACAGATTTTCTCCAAAAAACACGCAAATCAGTACACAGTATCTCTATAGTCATGTGATCATCACGGATCTGTCCGATTTACCAGATTCCATCCTGATTGGCTAAGATTGGCTCCCAAAGTTTGCAGGATTGGATCATTTTGAACACAATGCCTCAAATCATGAACGAAGCATGCGATTTCCGTGACATTTTCCACATAGATTCCCACTTGGCCCAGGAAGAAATGCCACTTTCCTAACAGCCTCATGGTGGCGCTATAATAGGCCGATTCACGTTTTTCCCTATAACTGCACCGATCTGCGTGAAACTTTGCACGCACACTCCCCAGAGGCCAAGGAAAAACATCTGCCCTGCATTTTTCACATCTGCTTTTTATAGCGCCACCATGAGGCCGACTTTTGCAAAACACATTATTGGATATTACTCCTACAGATTTTCTCCAAAAAACACGCAAATCGGTAGACAGTATCTCTATAGTCATGTGATCATCACGGATCTGTCCGATTTACCAGATTCCATCTTGATTGGCTAAGATTGGCTCCCAAAGTTAGCAGGATTGGTTCATTTTGAACAAAATGCCTCAAATCATGAACGCAGCATCCGATTTCCGTGAAATTTTCCACAGAGATTCCCACTTGGCCCAGGAAGAAATGCCACCCTTTTCACATTGGCCTGTTATAGCGCCACCAGCAGGTCTAATTTAGCAAACCACATTTTTGGAACAAAATGCCTCAAATCATGAATGCAGTGTCCGATTGTCGTGCAAGGCCTAATAAGAAATGGCACCCTTTTCACATTGGCCTATTATAGCGCCACCAGGAGGCCACAATAATCTACCTGACCTGGCGGAGACCTGTGCTCCGAGGAGCACTTTTTCTAGTTATCACTGTTGTGCCCTCAGCATATTTGATGATGACATTGGAGCTGTGCATGGCTGTGCAGTCATGTGTACAGGGAGTAGAGGAGAGGGCTCAACACGCATCCCTGGGGGGCTCCTTTAGTGAGGATCAGGGGGTCAGATGTGATGTAAACAAACTAAATCACTTCCTGAAGAGATCGCTTTATTAATCAGTCAGTTGTCACATTTCATTGGCTGAGAGACGGTTCCCCATTGGAATGAAATACAAGCCATTATTAGCCATTGAGCTCCTTGAGGAAGGCAAGCTCTCTTCATCTCAGATATCACTCCTCAGTGACTGTGTGTATCCCTGGCCCTGCAAACAAAATGACTTGAATCAGCAAACGAAACAACTGATCTCGTTCAATGAATGAAACTATGATCTCGTTCTCTGAATGAAGGAGGAGGTCTCTCACTGTGTATCCGTGCGAAGGAATGAATTTATTCATTGCACAAAATATTCACTGCACAAAATAGGCAGTCCTTTATAAACGACTGCCTATTTTGTTCAGTGAAGTGAGTGAACGAAACAATACCTTTCAGTAAAGTGTGTGATAGAGTCATTTCATCTGATTACTCTTATATGAATTATCATAATGTGTCTAGGGTCCTAAACCTGGTTAAAATGTCCTATTAATTATGGTCTCATTATGGGCCTGTACTTTGTCATGGTAAAAGTACTCTGTACTCTCTACTAGCAGTCTCTGTGTCTGCAAGCCAAGGTCAAAGACATGCTACAGGCTTTCTGTGACAATCTATGTTATGAGAACACCATATCTGTGTTCTTTTCCACACTAATCCTTTCTTACAGCTGTCTTGCACCCATGTCACCAAGCCTCCACTGACCAGTGGGTCAGAGCAAGATGTCAAACGTGTTGACCCAGACATGGGGACGCTGTTGTCCAGAGATAAACTGTCACACAATCATCATCTACCATCATCTACCATCATCAGACGACGACGTAACCATCGCTCTCATCCAATCCGAGAAGTCCACCTTCACCCGGAACCTCATCGATGTCACATCCTATGATGTCATATGTTTATGTTACTGGACAATGTTAAAAGCTCGTGCTTGCTCTGTTACACTACGGAGAGATGGACGGCCGATGTTGCGGACCTGTGATATACTGTAACCTTCTAATGTCTCTCTGATCTGAATACAAACATGTTTCCTTATACCCTTGGTTGCCTGTCTGAGTCTGGTTTTTCCTTATTGTCTCCGTGCTACAAGTATCTGTACTTTGTGTGGGTCATAAGGTGAAATTCAACTCCAACAGTGTGTATACACCATTACGCTTAGTCTATGATATGACCACACTTGTGAGTAGACAATGACATGTTTGGTCGTTGTTTAACCACAGCATCCCTATTCTGGGCAGAACATTTGAAGCTTGAGATTTAATGTACATAGAAAAAGTTAGACCCTGGGGTACCCTGGTCAACTAAGTATGTAGGGTTTAAAAGAAAAGGCCAAAGAGCTGTGTAGGAATAAATTTTGAGTGAAAGACCCAAAGGAGAGCATATTTAAAGTACAACTTATTTTAGTTTTTTAAAGTTTTTACTAGAATATCTACAGCTGCTATCCTATTTTCTGTTTTTGGTAAGTATTTCTCAGTTACACAAGTTGCACTTTTATAGGAAATATATAAAAGTTTGTGGCGCTGTCTGTGTACAGTATGTGCATAATCATGAATACACATGCACTTGTTTGTTTTCTTTGACCTGATTATTCAATTGTTTGTTCATCGCGATTGATATGGGTGTCTTCAACAAACAGCTTTTATGCGTCACTGCATTATAAGGAGTCTTCCAGCCTCACGTGTCACCTGCTCTAGATGGAACTTAATGGTCACTGCTAGTGACAAAGGCCTGAGTAAACAAAAGGCTTAGCAGCCTGCTATTCATCACACACATCTAGTCCTCTGATGAGGCAGGGCTGGCTGAAACCAATATGAAGACAAGTGCCATTCAGTGCAAACAGGATCAGATGGCCATGTACACAAGAAATGAATACATATAGTCAACCTATTACCAACAAGCTTATTTTACAATTCCCACCCAGTAAATGACCTACTTGTCCAATGCATAGTGCTCCACTTATTTACTGTCTTTCAGACACATTCTTTAAGAACAACTCAGAACGTGTGTGTGTGGGTGTGTGTGTGTGTGTGTGTGTGTGTGTGTGTGTGTGTGTGTGTGTGTGTGTGTGTGTGTGTGTGTGGGGGGGGGTGCGTGTGCGTGTGCGTGTGCATGCGTGTGTGTGTTGTGTGTGTGTGTGTGTGTGTGTGTGTGTGTGTGTGTGTGTGTGTGTGTGTGTGTGTGTGTGTGTGTGTGTGTGTGTGTGTTGCATGAATATCAAAACCAAAGAAGCAAGACCAGATTGAAAGGTTAAATACATAATGAGGAATAACTTTGTAAGTACACTTGTGTGAAACGACACTTTCACTGGCAATTTGTTATGTCTTAGATAAACCTCAGCCTATAAGTTAATAATTTTTTGTCCCAATAGCTGTTAACATATTAAATCAATCTCTATGATTCATAACACAATTCTCCTTAATGGCCATCCCTTCATTTGAGATGAGAAAGTGGTCCAAGTTGGTAGGGCAGGGCAGGGTGATGTGCCCAAAATATCAAGTTACAATATTGTTTTGACTTGTGATGGTATAAGGGTATTTGATAGTAGTTTGTGATATGATATATATTTCTTTATATATTTATCTTGGGATACAATTGGCATGGTCATATTTAATTTAAAGTGGCTTATTTTATTACATTTTTATACTGCTGCAAAGAATCTTGATTTTTGTTTGTTTGTTTGATATGTATGTATCGTGGACAACAGTAGCCTATAGTAAAAATCCAAACCTTTGCATGGATCCATGATGGTATACCTTCCGGCACTACCTGTTGGTTTATGTGCATATACAGTCAAATCTAGTGTTAATCTATCAATTTGTAACTCTGAGAGTGTAACCATATATAATTTAACCATATGGTTAGATTTGTACACTGTCAGAGTTAAATTACTACTGATGATTTTACAGTGGCAACCTCCATGACGGCCACAAGGAGTTAGATCTCCCCCCGGATAGTAGCCCGCTGTCACGATCTGATCAAACTTAAGCGACCGGTCTCAACAGACATGCAAATAATGCAATCTATGCTGCATCGCAAAACCCGTGAGAGTGTGAGTGTAGTTTGATACGCTGGGGTTACACAGGCAGGAAAGTCAAACCCTTCATCAAAGGCTGTGCTGTGATTTGATCTCCACTGAGTAATGTTTCAGAAGCTATAGAGCTCTTTACACTATTGCATTAGGGAAAAGTAGGCCTACTTATCTTTTTTTTAAATCGTTTTTCTCCCAAAGGTAAACTTATTAGTTTTTTTAGTTTTTTTAAAGAAACAATGTTTGCATGTTTTCTTATTAAGAAGAAGGCATTTTTCTATTGCACTGCAAAAACTAAAACACGTTTGCTGCGGTTTGTTGACACAGCCTATTGTTTTGAAGAAACCTGCTAAAATTCCCAGGTGAGAAGAGAAAACAATGGGTTGACTTATTGTTTATGTGTGTAACCTTACCCTTTAAGAACAAGGTATAGTACCTGACACAAAGGCATGTGTGCCTTTTCAATACCATGGGCTTGTTGAGAATATAACTAAAAATAAACTCTCTGACTTTCTTGAATCATTTAATAAATCACTGTGAACATTTTTGACTGCACATGTAAGTTATGAATGAAGGATAAATGGTGTTATGGCCTGAATGAATCATACGGTATAGTCATGGTGATGTAGGCCTATTGACGTATCGTGATACACTGTAACAGTATGTTTAAACACAACATTTGATCAAATCTGTAGCTGATGCTGCCATGTTCACAATGACGACATGAGATGAAATGATATTAGATTAGATTATTTTAGCTTTCCTGTGACATTTTTCTTGGGCTGAGATAGAATTCCATTTTACAGTAGAAGAGCTTGATAGTGTTATGGCACAGTGCTGCCCCCATGTGCTGTCAGTGTCTTAGTACATGATATGGAATCGTTGCAGCAGATGTTACCATGAACCTCATTTCCTTATAAGGCCCAGGCCTGGAATTTTGTCATTTTATGGCCAAGGTCAGCTTGGTGCACAAAGGCCAAATGCAAGGGCAGCAAGGCTATCAAATGGAAAATATATATTTCATGCACAGAAAAAATGAAATTTAAATTTAAAGAGTGTAAGTGATATGTTTGTTAAACACTTCTTTGTTGTTGTTGTTGTTGTTAAAATGTTAAAGCTCTATATTCTAATAGTAGTTATTGCTATCTGTTTGTCTAGGTGGGGGTCTCCCAATCTCTCCAGCTCTTTAATAAATAAATAAAAAAAATTCAGGTGAATTGCCAATTTCTGCGAATCATACCAAATGATTACAATCAGAATATAGAGCTATTTAACATTTATTAAAATAATAAAATAATCACTTACTGCTTACTGCACTTACTTTAATGGTTAAGGGTGATTTTATTTGTAATACATAACAACTATAATTGACAATACATAGATAATCAGTTTATTTCACAAAATAATTGACTAGTACATACATATTTACCAATATTTGTACAAGCTCCTGAGTCAAAACTTAGCCCTGGACTAATCTGAGTAACCGGACTGGAAGATGGGGTATCAGGGGGAATTATCAGAATAACATTTTTAAAATAAACAGTGTCTAAAAACCATACTGACTGGAAATAGGCAAAGGAGAAAACATTTCAATTAGCTGGGGCAGTGTGGGCAGGGCATCAAGGCCACTGTGGTCTCAAGGCATATCATTTAGAGGGGCATATGGCCAAATTGAGGGGCAATGACGGCCATGGCCTTCATGGCGCCAACAAATTTGTGAAGTCAATCAGCTCTGTGCAATGCATAACCGTAGTCCCATGTTTCATTCCTGTTTCCTGTTACAGTTCATTTTCCCATATAGCTTTGTTTGATTTTCCCGGCAGCAGATTTGATCTGGAAACATACATGACACCTTCACGTGTGTTAACAGTTGAAATCTGCTGCTGAGCCAATCAAACAAGGCCATGGGGAAATGAAAACGGGGACTACAGTTATTCACAGAGCCTATAACAGGCAAACAATATCAAAACCTGCCAGTCACCGTCACATAACTAACATCAACATTTGTGCCTAATTTGTTGGGAAAAACAAACAGTGACATTTATATAATATGTGGCGCCTGATATGGGAGAAGTGAAATCACATTTGGTTCTGCTTTTTGGCGGACGCAGTGTTCATGATTTGTTGGAGTCCGTATAGGAGTAGTAGCAAGCATGTTTTTGTCAAGAGAACCCAAAATCTAGTCAGGCGGGGGCGTGCAGCCTTGTCTGTTTAAAGGGTACGTAAGTACCTAAGTACAAAGAAATAGCAAAAATAGCAGATCTACAAGCTTATACCAGTGAGCCTGTAGATCGGCTATTTTTGCTGTTCATTGTATGAAAAGTATATAGGACTTAATGTCTGAAAAACACATGTGCGTGCGTGTGTGCACATGTGTGTGTGTCGGGGGGGGTCCCAGCTTTTGTCATATTATGTAAGAAGAGCTAGGGGGCTCCAAGGAAAAAAGGTTTGGGAATCACTGGCCTATGGGGAGTTGGGTCATGATCCAAGGGAACATTTTTGATTGGGGACATTTTTTGATAGTACAGCTTACGGTTATTATGTATTGGCCAAAATGTGAAGCGGCCGGGTACAGCGGCGCCATGGCACCAATTTGAAAAAATGTGGAGTGGAGGTGGCTACATACATGGGAGTGTATGTGCAAGGTTTCATGCTTATCGGTCCAGCAGTGTCTGAGATTAGCTGCACTGACACAAACAAACACAAACGGACAGACCAAAACTCTGCTCCCGACCGTTCTGGCTAGGTGGAGATAACCAATGTAGTTTGCAAATAGTCATATTAAAATAATATTTTTCCTTAACAAAATATGTGTTTCTGCTCTTTTCTCTAAAATGTCATCCTTTACTCTAGTCTTACCCAATTAATCTCTGTTAACATGAATAAATTACATGAATACTGTAATTTCACAAACCCTGGATAGTCCTACATAAAACCTAGTGAGCAAGAGTAAAATGTACTACTTAATAGTAAAATGCCGGTTTTAAACAGTAAAGTTAGATATGCTTAACTTTTGTTTTGTTTTAAGCACCAACACAAAAATATAAAAGACAAAAACAGGATCTCCAACACAGGTGACCCTTTTCTTCTGTTTTTCAGGTAAGGGGGAAGTGGACAAAGTGCATTCACATAGAGGATTCTCTATTAAGCTCCCTTCAATAGAGGGGCCACACGACTGTGAATGTGAGGCCCTACAGGTGAACATAGTAGGTGAACATTGGTGAAAATAATAAGATCTAAAAGCTCACAACACAAGAGATTTGGTGTAGCGGGAAACAATTAGGGGGCCGAGGATAGACTTCGGTCAAACTCAATAGGGCAAGTGGAAGATACAGTATTGATCAGAAATATCAGAAAACACAATAATATAGCCTTGAGCAACACTTGAACACTTTATTATTTTCCTTATGCTGATCCGAAAATAACTTCCACCTGTTAACATAGAGCCTGAAAGACTTGAATGCAGTTGTTCTAGGGCTCAGGCCAGGTGGTCTGTAGCTCAGTCTGACAAATGTCACTCAGGACTGGGTGGGTGTGGCATCAGAGGCCAGACATACAGCTGTGAGCAGTATGGATACCGCTTCTGGCAGGTTGTACACGTTCTGTACAAGGGCCCAGCTTCCTGCTTTGAAATTGACTCGAATAAGGAAGAGAGTTCAAGTGACAGTTCATATGAATGACCTGTAGTTTCGCTGTTTTACCCCTGCTGGCGTCAGAAAGAATTTATCTCAATGCAAGCGGATGGGTTTTTGACGAACTTTAGACTTGATTTTCTTACCTTAATAAACATTGTCATAAATTCTATATGCTTCCAGTCACTAGTTTAAAGTCTCCTTTCCCTCTAGGAGGCGGGATGGAGGGGCGGGATGATTTGATTGATTTGATTGACAAGTTACACAACCAATAGCATTCATTCGCCGCCCCCGCTCTTGATTGACAAGTTACCCAACCAATACTGGTCTGGTTGCATTCTGCAGGAGATGACACGATATTGAAAGATGGCGGATTTGAAATTCCTGAACAATCGGCTTCATGTATTTAGTCTGTAGAAACCAATGGTGTCGCTTTGTCCATTCTTTTTTTACAGTCTATGGTTCTGTACAACTAAGCAGATGCTTACCATGAGGCTTGCAAGTTGAGACAAAGCCCATAGGAGGTACCGCTATATCGCCTCGTGCCCACAGAAACTGGCCAGACGTGGTGCTGTCTTGCTAATTTAATCAAACTTTATTATCACATCAGAGTTTACAGTGGGTGAAAGTGTCTTTTTGTGCAGGCTCTCACTATTGCAGTTAGAAGAAAAGTAATTGTTGGGAAGAGAAACTTTTTTTTTTGAGGAAGGAACACAACGTGCATGAAAATAGGTTTTGAATCAGTGTTATGTGGGTTGAAAGTTATAGATACATATATTAAAGGAGCATTATTTTATAAACACAAGTTGTCTGACCATATTATCATGATAATTATAATTATAATATGCTGATAACCCAATACAAAATATGAAATTCCAGCACACTTACGAGCTCTAGCTCACCGCGTGAATTTCTTCTGCACACAGCTGCCCAGCTGGAGAAGGTGGCATGTTTTGTCACAACCTCCAAACATACGGGGATGCAGCCCAGAAGAAAACCCATTGTTAGAAAGGTCCTGTTCCTCTATGACTGAAGACAAAAGAGCTGTAGATCGGCTATTTTCAAATAGCCTATGTATAAAATAGGGCTAAAGTGGTTAATGTATGTTTTATAATGTAATCATTTATATCTGCAAAGTAACTAGTAACTAAAGTTTTCAAATAATTGTAGTGGAGAAAAAGTACAATATTTGCCTCTGAGATGTAGTGGAGTAGAAGTAAAAGTATAGACAATTGGAAATACTCCAGTAAAGTAAAAGTACCTCAAAATTGTACTTAAGTACAGTACTTGAGTAAATTTACTTAGTTAATTTACACCACTGCAAAAGAGGCACTATAAATAGACACCTCCAAATAGACACAAGGACATTGATGCATGCAATTGCTGATCAACATACCACCCATGTCTGCCCCCAACTGGTGTATTAGTGGATAGTTCCAACTAAGTCGTGCCAATGAACACCACCCTGGGGCTGGTAAGGAAAGACTTGTGGCTGACTGTTTGGGTCACACAAGAAAGAAGAGCTGCTGGTCTCTATTGGTCCCAGGTACTCTGTAATGATGTGGGTGATCAAACACTAGATTACCCCAAACAGAAGCTCTTAACAGCAAACAAAAGCACTTCAATGTTGGACCACTAGTACTGGTTAGCCCAGCTCTATACACAGTTGACAAGCCAGTTCATAGCTAATGAAAACAGTCCTGACACTATCATCATCTTGGACAGCACCATGATGATCATGGATAACACTAACCTCTTGAGCAGGCATAGTGTTCTACTGAATGAACTTAACGTTTCTTTCACAATTGACTGAGTACGGAACATGAATCAATGATAAACTAACACTTGTAGTGTAACGCCCGGGATTCAAACCCCCGTCTCCCACATAGGAGGGGACACTTAACAGTCACACTTTTTTGGATTACAGTAAAATTGTAATGACAATCACATTCACAATCACTTAATTCCAAGGTGAACATGGGGCGCCGATAACATTGGACACCATACACCCAATGTTTAGGCTCTAGCCTTTGATTGCCTTTCAATAAAACCATATTTGATAGACATAAGTATCACCTACATGTTACTGATTATACAGAATGTTATATTATTGTAATCAGTACATTATTTCCTGCGCAATCGATGAATAAAACTGAAGTGTGTAATTCGGAGAGCATGGCATCTCGCGCGGCACAAATGATGGCGAATCCGCACCCCCCTCTATGTGAAGGAGATATTAGGCTTTTGGTCATCAGGGCAAAGGCTCTGACCCACTCTGTTCTACAGCTACACTCACCCTTCTTTCACCTCCCCCCTATCACGATACCAAGAACTGGCAGACCCAAATGCAGACACAGGCAGTCACACAGTATCAAAGTTCAAGGGTGTTGTATTAACACAAACAGTGAATGAGGAGGGCAAGGTGGCAGGCAGGCAGAGCAGAGCAACAGGAAGGCGAGCAGGCAGGCAGGTGAGTGAGATCTGGAGCACAGGAGAGGAGAGTGAATATAGGCAAAAATACAACGTGCAAAAAACTATAACGATAACAAGTGACACTGAAGTTCACAGAGAACAATCACTAGAATACTGTCCAGAAGTGTCTACTACCACTGTTGGTTGTTCAACTATCTGGCAATGAGTGGAGACTTATTTAAACCCGGCTCTTCACTCCACAGTGGAGTGAAGAGCCGGGTTTAAATACTGGGAGACTGACAAAATGATGGCAGGCAGGTGCGTTAACTGGCAAGAGAGGAGACTCGTAACTGGTCGGCCAAGTGGTCAACAGGAGTCAAACCTACGCCCACACGCATGCCCACACTGACAAGACAAAGACAAACAAGGAAAACACACAGCACTGCCTGGGGACCCCCCCACCCCCCACCCCCACAGGGAAACCTGATCCAGGTCACGGCACCAATGTAACGCTTGAGATTCAAACACAGGAAAATACACTAAAGCCAAACATCTTAACCACTAGCCTAAAGATAAATCTCCACTGGCCAGAGGAGATATTAGGCTTTTGGTCACCAGGCAGAGGCTCTGAGCCACTTTGCTACGGTAACACTAGGCAGTTAGTTGGCTGAGGAGGGATTTCCTAGCATGCCTTGTGTGTTCATTATTGTTCTGTTATTGTGTTATTATTTGCCATGAGGAATGCATTGGGAGGATGCATGTGTGATTGAGTTAGTTTGTGTGATTGTTAGTTAGTTGTGTGATTGAGTTTATGTTCATGTAGTAATTTTTTCATGTGTGTTTGGGAGAAACACAGTGATTAATAGGAGTATACCCCCCCCCCCCCCTCTATCGTTGAGTAGAGTTGGTTTGGTGTTTTTTGTGCTGTTTGCCACAAGTAAAACTAATTGAAAGAAGTTGATGGGTTTTTATTGAACCCACAATTCATTACATTGATGTCAGAAGTGGGATGTCATCACTCCAGTGTCTTTGGCCACTGTCTCAGGGAAGAGGCAAGATAGAGTACAAGTTGGACTCCAACTTACAGATACTCCAGCCTTTCCTACTGGCCAGAAGCCCACGAGTGCCGGCAAAAGCAGCTGTCAGTTAGTGACAACTTTGTGTTGGGAATCACGCTGCCGACACCTGAGCTCTATGGCAGCTGCCGTCCAAGCCTAAAAGTGTGTTCCTCAACCCCAGCGGTTATGGGTCTTCTGTTGGCATTTTGAAGGACGGGCACTACAAGCATTGGCGAGCCTCAGACCAGAGTAGAGGATGAGCTATAAGGCTCTTATGTTGCACTTATGCACTCTGTTACGATCATTTTCAACAGCATATCCGCATGTCCAGCCCATGGACATTCCATGATGCCCTCAAAGAAGCAGTATGTGTAGTCCATTCTCTTCCTGGCAGTCACAAGAGACCCTGAAAAGACAGAGGAAAGGCCAACGCTCCTGGTCTGTCTTCTACCGGTTAGGAGAACCGGGGCACATCACGTGTAATTGCCCAGCTCCAACGCCCTTGATCCCTCTGCTCTGCTGCTGTTAAACTACAGGAGAGGTCCATACATTCGACTGCGCCACTGACGATGCACCACGGCATAGACGGCATCAGGCCCATCGGAGGAGACCACAAAGTTTGAGCTTGCCCCTTAGGCCAAAGACCGCATTCTCTATCGAACAAGGGTAGCCGTCATTTTAAGACATGACGTTCAGACTATGCATTTCACCCACTCTGTCCTGTCACATCCTGACCCTAATAGCAGTTACACTGACTGACGGGAACCACGACAGCCTGGATGCCGCCGAACCCCTCGACTGACACAACCTGTACTCGACCGGTCGGGGGTTGGCTCGAAGCCAATCAACACCCCTAGTGGTGTTACAACTGGGTGCGAGATACAGCAGCTCCTGACCTAGGGCCTCGTCACCTCCATCCCACAGTGCTTCGGACGGATGATCCATGGCTCGGAGGGAGTCGCTGAACTGCAGGTATGATACGAAACTACATGACCACAAGTGCGACAGCTGCACAGCAGAACAAAAGGCACGCTCCGCTGCAGCAGTACTAGATTTCAATGGTACGTGAGGGGATCGACATTCGGGGCCCTTTCCCCATCACAGGCAATGGAAAGTAATAGTAGCAATAAGATGTAACTATCTTACAAAGTATAAAGAGTCATACACAGTTGACACGTAACAGAAGTATGACATATACAAGCCTATTTAAGTGCCCCGCAGACTGGTAGTTTGTACGATTGTATCGCTAATATAATCAGACTAATTTACATTACTATTGTGAATAAAATTATTTGCAGTTCATCAGTTGCATACCAACCTAGTTTGCCAATTTACAGACTTCATCTGTATCACCCATCGACCTGTCTGCCTATCGGGGTGCCTGTTCTCTCTGCCCATCTGTCTGTCTCTCTCTGTCTGCCTGCCTGGAATCTTTGCCTGATCCATTCCAGGGTTCTGCACTTTGGTCCACTTGCCAGACCCTTAACAGAAACCCCCTGGTGGGGAAACTGTGTGTGTGGCAGCCTGAGAGATCTCCCATGCAGGAATCCAGGAGCATCTATGCTTATTATTGTCCTATTATTGTGTTATTATTTCCCACTGGGAATGCTTTATGTGTGTGTTTGGGAGACACCATATCAGATCAATAGGGGTAGTAGCTGTGTGGGGCACCCCACAGTTCATATTACACTATATATTTTTTTCAACAGATTTTTTAAAATATAGGCTACGACAAGGCTTACTTTATTTTCATTACGTTTAAGAAGAAATTGACACTGAAATTTCACATAAATTTGTATTCTACGAAATATATGTCATGGAGCCAGGGAAACTTAATTTATTCCCTAAAAATTGCTCCCTCCTTTCTCTTCCAAGAAAATGTTTTAGGAGAAACACGACATGCTAAGTAACTCTAATAGAATTACATTACTCAATGAATTAATTTATATATCAAATTAAATCACAACTTTAAAGTTGTTTTGAGTGGTCAGTGCATTTTCCACCATGGTCCTAGTCAGTTGTTGTAGACACACACAGAATATTAGTAATATGTGTGATTGAAGACCTGCTTGAGGGTCTGTAAAGTCAGTGGTTCTCAACCTGTGGGTCGGGACTCCCAGGGGTTCCCCACATGATTTTTGGGGGGTCCCCATATGACAGTGAAGTGATAATGTAAGGACTAAGACCACTCTCTCACTGCCAGACTTATTTCTGGCTGCGTGCACCCACTGCCAGCGATTTTTTGATTTTCTTACCTTTTTCAAGTATGATCGATCCCCTGATGGTTGCTAATCACAGAGGGTTATACTGTGTGTGCACAGGCTAGGTATCACCAGCTGCAATGATTGCTAGAGTGAAGAGGGACATGGGTTTATATTAATGGTCACACAGCTTAGATCTTTGGATTAAATTGGAGAGCAGACCTGCAATCTTGGTGATGTAAAATAAATATCTGTAGTGTAAAAAATGCGGCCGAAAACACGGGGCATTTTTCCTGTGTCTTTCTCTCTCCCCACTAGCAAAACCCATTGGAAATGTATTGGGTGCTTAAAGTTAAATATTTCAAAAACTACAAATTATTTAAGAAATCAAGTTCAAATATTATTATTTTGGGGGATCACGGTCAGAAAATTCAGAACCACTGCTTTAAGGTCTAAATTGAACCAAATGATTTGGTTCCATTTGTATACTGTCAGAGTTAAGGGGAGACCTTGAAATGTATAACTTTGAGGACCATTGTGTTGTTGTTCTCAAACTTATATATTTCAAGGTCTCCCCTTAACTGTAGACACACACACTGAATATCATAGTAATATTATGTGTGATTGAAGATGTGCTTGACGGTCTGTAACGTCACCCATACTAACCTCTCTGTGAACAGAACAGAACAGGCCCGCCATTTCCCTGAATGCTTCTAGTCCTTTAAACCCAACACACACAGTAGCGGCGACTGGCGTTACTCGGCAGCAGAGACACTGGGAGCTAGCGTGTGAGAGATCGGGATGAGAGATAGACAGGGACACCGGGGCGAATGAGTCAGCGAGTGGACCTTGATCCACATCTACTGCCACACACAGCTTGATCAAATCTAATTTAATTAAATCAGAGGCGTACTTTTAATTGACGGAGGAGCAGGCGAGGTGGCGATCAAGGCTACATTACCATTTTTCTTAAATCGTTTTTTCTTTATTCCGCCCTCCCCTGGTCCTCGTTTTGTATTGCCTTATAGGTTTTACTTTTATTATCCACAAAGGTGGGAAGGAAGGGGGCCTGTTTCGGATTTTATTTTAATTCATTTTTTTTTTTTAATTTCAATTCATTTTGAACAAGTATTGAGGATTTTCCTGATTCTTGGTCGCATCAATAAAGGAAGATGTCGGGGCAAAGCATCACGGACAGGATAACTGCAGCCCAGCACAGTGTGACGGGATCCGCCGTGTCCAAAACAGTATGCAAGGCCACCACTCATGAGATTATGGGGCCGAAAAAGAAACATTTGGATTGTGAGTATCGCTCATAAACAACGCGATGTGTCATCATACAACATACAATGTGTATGTAGTATCCACTGAGTTGTTGCGGTGGTGGTGCAAGGCCTCAAAGCCTCAGGATCAGCTATGCTAGCTGGTTCCTGTCAAATAGCCTGTGTAAATCACAGATAAACGCCACATTACCAACATAAATACGGATAGCATAGCATATAGATATTGGCCTGTAACCTACAAGCATAACAACGGCTTCATATATCATTTAGACTACAGTTAATAACTCTTCATCATCAATGGTTATCGAACTAGCCTACTTTAGCTTCATGGTTATTCATTCCGTACAGCTGTCTTTATTGTCTTCCTTTTTTAAATATACTATATCTCCTTGGAACTTCTATCATAGGCTGGCTAGAGGCTAGTAACTGGAGGATGGTATTTTAGTCAATATGTAAACCAGGGGTCTTCAAGGTTTTTTCAGGCCAAGGACCCCTTAGCTGTGAGAGAGATGAAGCAGGGACCCCCACTACTACACATTGTGTTGAAGCTTAAACTTTTTCATAGATTTCATAGATATATTTATATATTATTCATAGACTTGTTTGACGGCACTGTCGACAGTGTATTTGGATTCATGTTAATGTGTATTTTCAGACATTTAACCATGTAAACCCTCGAAACTGCACTAAACAAGCTACAAGCTCACAATGAGCTTGTAGATCGGCTATTTTTTTGTCAAAGTTCTCCTCAGAATAGGGATGCTAGGGTTAAATCCTATCACATAAAGATTTGGCGGCCCCCCTGTGGTAACTCTTGAGGACCTCCCCCTAGGGGTCCTGGACCCCCTGTTGAAGACCCTGACACGAATAACCCACTTTGGACGCCAAGCAGAGTAGTCAAGTCTGTCCATATATACAGGCCTAGATTTAAAAGTTACATGAACGCTTGTAATTCCATTGCTCAGTTGTGTATACACACGCATCCCATTATACACCTGCAGCCAGTCAGGTGCAGGAGTCATATGTCAGACACTTGACATCACCAGATATACAGATGTGTTTTAAGCATGAATTTAGAACAATGCTTCTCAAACTTTGACATTTCAAGGACCCCCCTTAAATCTGACAGTATATAAATGGAGCGGGTCCATTTAGTTCCATTTGTATACTGTCAGAGTTACAGACTTGTAAAGGTCAATTTAGAGCCCCATCAAGGACCTCTGGAGAGTCCCTGGACCCCACTTTGAGAACCACTGATCTAGAATCATGTAGCCAGGAGATATTATACTATAATAATATTGTTATTGTTCTGTTTGTTTTGAGCAATATTGTGACATTAGGAATAATGTAGAAACATAGCTCAGATGCTACCTAAAAGGGAAGGACCAAGGTATATTCGCTTGCAGCCTGTGAAAGGGTTTTCTGTTTTTGCAGCAGGAACCCGTGTGTATTGGCAGAGGACCCTGTCTAGTCTAGCCAGGTGGCTGACAAAAGGATGTCTTCCTCTCTACTCAACCAGACTACTATAAATACACTATACCACAAATTTTTATTAATGTGTCATTATAGTCAGAAAGACTCTTCCTGGTTACTGCACTTAGACATTCAACACTGAATTCCTCACTGCTCAACTCTTTATACTGCTAATGTGATCTCCAACAGTGTAACATATCTTAAAAAACAATGCATTCGGCTACAGCTTGTAAAATATTAACATATAACATCATAATGATACATTGTCTTGTGGAAGAAACAAGGAATAGGAAGTTCTTCATTGATGGTCACTTTAAGGTGAAAGTTTCGACCTACAGCGGCTAGCCTGTAGTCTCACACCTGTTGGTCATTCACATATTCTAATCTACAGGATGAGTGAGTTGACGCTTGGCAGACAGTGTGGAAGTCCATTGGCTGAATCAAACCCAGCCAACCCTCCAGTGTGGCTGAGACTCGCCTGTACTCAGCCGAGTCTACAAGCCAATTCGACTACTCCTTGTCCACACAGTCTGCAATACGTAAAGGAGGCTTCCTGGCGGCTGGCGTCACTGTCAGAACAGCCTAAAAGCCTCATTTATGTTCAGTTGAAAAAGTTTTTTTCACTTTAACACCAAGTGTTGCATAGGTATAGTGCTTATAATATAGTAATATTGCCTTTCACTATACAAATAGAGCATCTTTCAGTGACAGTTGTTCAATCAGACAGCACCTGTTCAGTATGCAAATCAGCAACATTTATGTCACCACCATACTACCTACCATGGATACAAGAAGGATACAGTTGTGTGTAATTAATAAATGTGAGTTTGCAACTCGCAACCCAGGCTGAAGTGAATATTTAGGAGGCTGCTTACAACATGGCACTGGTTACCCTTCCCCCATGTTTCCCTTCTTCCTCTCATCTCATCTCACTATCTTCTCTTGAGTAATTCAGCCAGCCATGCTAACTGCTGCTTCTCTGGAAGGTTATCCTGTCCTACTTAGAAACCCCCCTCCTTTGAAAACAGTCAAATATAGGGCAGAAAGGCAGGCCAAATTACACTGTCAGTCTGATCACTGCTCTGAATGGCAGGAGCACTTGCACCCATGGCCAGGCTGCTCTGACTGGCATCACTCAACAGCACCAGTATGAACATATGCACACATTTGAGTGCCCTCATGCAGCTGTATGAAGAGCATGATGAGCTGATACAAAACATGCGTGGGTATTGGGTAATGTTAATGCCCTACCATGAATGTCAGTGTACAGTGTAACAGCCGTGATCTGAAACGGAGACAGACAACTTTACCAAGAAATGTGCTGCTCTGTATCAATGTCCTCTACAGTGGTTTTACATTCTGTTGTTGCTCCAGTCCTGAAATTGCACTGCATATTCTTAATTACATTGCAAACTCTTAGATGATGGTTCTGTGCTCTGTCTTTGTATGCTTTCCATGAGCAGACTTGGATAAGATCTCATACCTTTAACCGGATCTTTTTACTAAAAGGTTTCAGCATGGTGTGTCAGAACAACAAATATATAACGTTTAGTAAAGTGTGGCAAACTGGCTGAAGTGTCCATTAAGGTTTGAGTCATAGCAAAGCATCAGGTATGCTATTTTTGCTAACCTGATGCTGAGGTGCATTAGGAACTGAAAGTTTCTCGCTGATCTAGGCTAGGCTAGGAAAACAGCCTTAACACAATCATATTGGCGTCATTAAAAAATAACTACGAATTCCGTCTTTCCCTCAGTGCACATAAGTTATTTTGAAAATTCAGACTGAACATGACCATGATGCAGGCAATTCTTTTTGCTTTATTAATTGCAGTTGAATTAAACTACATTTTCTGCAATGGTCTTTCTTTTCCAATTACTAGAATTTAATGACACATGTTTCCATTTTATTTGATGATGCTAAGCCTAGCATGATTTTTTTTTGCTAGGGTCAAAAATATTCTTGCAGATAACAATACCATTGGCTACCACTTACAGGATACATCATGTTTGAATGTGTTTAAAAACATTTAAAATACTGTAAGTATCCAGCATTCTGGCTGTCCAATAATGAGAACAGCTGTAGTTAGCTATACAACCTCTACACCACTCAATGTGTTGTCTGGTTGATTGTTAATAACCATGTTGCAATTATTGATTAAAATGCTATTTTGAATTCAGTGTGGCAAAGCTAAGCAGTGTGTGCTTACTGTATAGACTATTTAGCTACTTGTTTATTTAGAGATAATCACAGACCTAGCTCAAGTTACAATACAAAATTAATGAATATTTTACGTATGAATATAAGTGAAGTATTATCACACTAGCAAGACAAGTACAAATTATTAAGCATATCGTTTTTGAGTCTAATGAGTAATGCACATCATATTGTGCGTGTGATCTCTTCTATAAAATGCAATGCAGTTCAGATGAGTTCAGTTATTTTGGCAGTGGTCCAGATTTGTGTAGTGAAGCAGGTGATGATTATGTGCCTAGCTTAAGGGTACATGTGATTGTGTAGTGTCTCCCACAGAGAGATCAGTTGTCATATCTTTGGGTTCATTTAGTGTCAATAGTTGTACGCCCACACAGGGCCGTGTGCCTGCCAGAGCCCTCCTGTTAACTTGATATTCTCCACATAAAATGATGCTATGGGCCTAACAGTTTCCTTATGGATAGGTTTTCATTATGTTATTGGATCTAATTTTCGTAAGTTTGGTTTCAGTATCCAGATAAACACATTGTTTTTGACAAAGTAGTGCTAATGCTAAATTGCTGCTAATGTGCTAGTTAAAGCAACCTGTAGGTCGATCTGGTTCAATTCACATATTGTAACACCAACCATTCTGTTTCCTCTTCAGATTTAATCCATTGCACCAATGAGATGAACGTGAACATTCCGCAGCTGGCTGACTCACTGTTCGAGAGGACCACCAACACCAGTTGGGTGGTGGTTTTTAAGTCTCTTATCACCACACATCACCTAATGGTCTATGGCAATGAGGTGAGCTGCTCTATTATGGAGTATATGATGAGATTATACACAGTGTACACCATAATCCACTGTACTTTCACGTGTGTGTGTGTGTGTGTGTGTGTGTGTGTGTGTGTGTGTGTGTGTGTGTGTGTGTGTGTGTGTGTGTGTGTGTGTGTGTGTGTGTGTGTGTGTGTGTGTGTGTGTGTGTGTGTGTGTGTGTGTGTGTGTGTGTGTGTGTGTGTGTGTGTGTGTGTGTGTGTGTGTGTGTGAGAATCATCTCAGACTGACATCTCAGACTGACTATGAAATGTCTTTTCTTTACTACAGCGTTTTGTCCAGTACTTGGCTTCAAGGAATACGCTATTCAACCTCAGCAACTTTTTAGACAAAAGTGGGTTGCAAGGTAATGATGGTAATGATTTTGGCTAATTTATTTACATTCTAATTTGCCTTACATTCATGAACCTTTTTAAGGTGAACATAATGAAGTAAATTGTTGATGACTACTCTTTCTTTCCTAGGGTATGACATGTCCACATTTATCCGGAGGTATAGTCGATATCTGAATGAGAAAGCTGTTTCATACAGACAGGTTGCCTTTGACTTCACTAAAGTAAAGCGAGGGTAAGGATCTAAACCCTAATACTGAACATACTGAACTGTAATCATCCAGATTTAGTTTTACATTTTTACTACAGTATCTCTCACTCGTTTCTTTGTGAAGCTAAAACATTATCAGCCCTTGGAAACTGTCTGCTTAGAAAAGGTGGAATATATTTAGAGGTAAAAGGTTAATACAAACGGAAACAATACATACCACTTAGTGTGTCATAGTTTCATCTATATTTATTTTAATCATTTCAAGAGCATAATGTGAAAGCAATGAAGGGCAAAGAAAGAAGTCTTTCTGTGTCATTATGTTTTCATTCTTTCTTCTTGTGCTCTGACACCCCATGTGTCCGCAGGGTGGACGGTGTGATGAGAACCATGAATACAGAAAAGCTTCTGAAGACGATCCCCATTATTCAGAACCAGATGGACGCCCTCCTCGATTTCAATGTGAGTTTAAATGTGAGTTTAAAGGTGATGTCACCCATAGCCATGCTGTTGTTGTCTGGGGTGCGCAGACTGTATTTATTCTGATAAGATGCTTTGATCATAGCATGGTGACCATTTTGATCTTACTGTACATCATAATTGTTGGTGGTGGTGGTATTAAGTAGATGCCTAAGTCTTAAGAGAGAGCAAAATGG
The DNA here is from genome assembly GCF_963280865.1 of Gymnoscopelus braueri. Classification (NCBI taxonomy): domain Eukaryota; kingdom Metazoa; phylum Chordata; class Actinopteri; order Myctophiformes; family Myctophidae; genus Gymnoscopelus; species Gymnoscopelus braueri. The sequence continues at coordinate 27,257,226 of NC_137606.1, forward strand.
GAACCATGTGAATAAGATAAATTGAGGTGCACTGCACGATTTTAGCCATCTTATACGTTCATTACATGTCACATTGTGCGACTTGAAAAACGGAAATTGTGATTATACACCTGGTCAGACTGTATAACTTGAATTGACTCCATCTGTTGCATTGTGTGACGGAACTACAACCTGCATCAGCCGACATATACTGAGGCATTGTTTTACATTGGGCAAGAATATCAGTCAAAGAAAGTTCATTGTGCAGAGTACAAAGAGTTATTGCACATTCACTTTTCACTGCCATTTAACAGTCTGATAGTGACCTTGATCTGTTACAGTATAACATTCTGGCCAAAATTTCAGACACTGCCAGAAATCCCGCCGTAACCTATTCCGCTGTGGATCGGCTCGCAGAAGCACTTTTAAGGGCCGTCCACACCAAGAAAGATAACTAAGAAGATTAACTATACATGTATCAAGTGGATGGTGGAGTCATCCACGTTCTTCACCACAGTGGCGAGAACAATATCGTTGGGATCACTTTCAGAGAATTTTAATGGATGATATAAACACTGCCAGCCAATCAAAATCCATCTGAATTTACATGGCATTTTGATCTCACTTCTACAAACTGTTTTACAAACTTACAAACTGTACATCACAAAATTAAACATGGTCGGTGTATGTGCGCTAGGGCTATCAAAATTAGCCAAAAATTACGTTAAAATATTCCATTAGAAAACATATTCAAACCATTAAAATATATCGATTATTATTATTATTTTTTTAAACTTTGTTTATTGGGTTTTTCACAGCAGGGTTCAGCATTAAATGCAGATAATCAGGTACGTAAAAAAGCTCCTTAGTGCAACCAATAAAATACAAAAGTACAATAATCATATTGAATTATCACCCCAAAACATAAAGGACAGGTACAAACATAAAAAATAAAAAATATATACATATAAAAAGTATAAAAACCAACACAGACCGAACAAGACAAAAACAAAACTAGAACAAACACATCAGTCAAGCAATACATATCAATGTCACGTCTAAAATCCACTATACAGCACAACACCCCGTCACAGCAAACCCATCATATCAATGATCTACCAGACCTCACGTATCCCCGATCAGAGATGGATTCAAATTCCGGACAAATTGAAAGAATGGACCCCATACCTACCCAAACTTACTGGAGGAGCCATTTAATGAGAATCTTATCTTTTCCAGTTTTAGACAATACAAGATGTCTCTTATCCAATGAGTGTGAGAGGGGGAAGTAGGTGATTTCCAATTAATTAAAATGAGTCTCCTGGCCAATAGAGTGACAAAAGCTAAAACATCCTTTTCCATTTTAGAAAGCGAGGGCACTGAGGGGAAAACCCCAAACAGCGCGCCGAAAGGAGTAGGCTCCACCGTTCTCCCCACTATCCCTGATATGGACTGAAAGACCTCTGTCCAATATTTGTGTATAGATGGGCAAAGCCAGAACATATGGATGAGGTCTGCTGGAGATTGTTGACATCTACACTCATCTACAATCTCACACTCAGGAGATACAGTATCATAAATCCTTGACAGCCGGGCCTTGGTATAATAGATACGGTGTAAAAGTTTACATTGAATGAGAGCATGTCTTGCGCAAATAGAGGACCCATGTACTCGCAGCAGAATTGCATCCCAAACCTCATCAGTTATTTCCTCCCCCAAGTCCCCCTCCCAACGAGCTTTTATAGAGTTCAGAGTTTCAGGCCGTAGACAACAGATCTCATCATAAACACATGAAATTGCACCCTTCAAAGATGGTAGTGGAGTTAAAAAAGTGTCTAAAACAGAGTCATCAGGTAGATTGGGAAATATGGGAAACGTTCTTTGAACAAAGCTACGGACCTGTAAATATCTGAAAAAATGCTCTCTGGAAATTGAATATTTATCCCGAAGTTGTTGGAAGGATGCAAAGACATTATCGACGTATAAGTGTTTAAAAGTACGAATGCCTAGGCCTGACCATATTGAAAAAGCACCGTCCACCAGAGAGGGATGAAAAACATGGTTAGCTGCCACTGGGGCATGAATAGAGAAAGACTGTAGACCAAAGTGGCGTCTAAATTGGAGCCAGATTTTTAAAGATTTTTTAACACTAACGTTCTTAATGTATGGAGAGGTAGAGGAAAGAATAGGGGAGTGTGCTAAAGCACTCAATGATACGGGACCAGCCGATTATTTTTATTAAGATAAAAATAAGATAATAAGTTAAGATAATGTATGCAGTAAAACGTCATTTAAAGACTGCAGACGTGTCTTTTTTCTCTCTCTTTCTCTCCATGTGCCAGCCGTGGTTGGTGCCGATTACCATTGTAGTTGTCTTTATAGCTAACATTCTTGGTGTGGATGTCCCTTCATGCTACAATGTTCGCCTGGGATGACTCATTACACTAACACGGACACTATTGTAGAGTGTGTGTGGTCACCTTTAGCCAACATACTGTACCAATTGATGGGAAGAGAATGCTGGGCCTTTATGTAAATATTTGTGACTGTTTCCTACAGGTCAATGCCAATGAGCTCACTAATGGAGTCATCAATGCTGCCTTCATGCTGCTCTTCAAAGATTCCATCAGGCTCTTTGCTGCCTATAATGAAGGCATTATTAACCTTCTCGGTAAAACTTTTGTATTATTATTTATTTCTTGTGTCAGTTGCAGTGAATATTTTTTTCATTGCAGAATCTAGAATGACAATGACACATTACTTGTAGTAGAGGAATATGTGCATATTTAGGATATGTTTGGAATTAATCTATTTTCTAAGGCTTAGTTTCTCAGTTTCTCAGTTTGGTAAATCGAATATAATCTATTTCAAACCCACATCAGAAAAATACTTCGACATGAAGAAAATCCAGTGTAAAGAGGGACTGGACATCTACAAGAAATTCCTCACGCGAATGACGCGGATCTCAGAATTCCTTAAAGTAGCAGAGGTAATTTGTGTTTATGATTTATGTTGTATCCTCATTATCGGATTAATTTCCGAGGCTGGCGTACGCATTGCTGTACGTACGTACAGTACTGTATGACCAGAGGTACCAATGTTGACTTGGTTTCCATTTTTGCCTTACAGCAAGTGGGGATTGATCGAGGAGACATTCCAGACCTCTCTCAGGTGAGCACTTACACAACAGCTGGGATTGAGAAGGATCCCAGCAAGTACACTTACAAGTACACTTTAATTTAAACTCGGATCAAGCACTTGGCACAGAAAGCTTTTTCTTTCTTTCTATCTTTCTTTCTTTATAACACTGCCCAGTCCTTTTGCCTTATTTGCCTTTCACGTTGTTCTTCTCTTCTTCAACTCTAAGTCCTCTGTCTTAAATCAGCTCTGTCACTCTGTCCAACAATATACATAGTACTCCACCCTGCACAAATGTTCTTTAAGATAAGACACTTTGCATGATGTCCTTTTCTAGCGCATGTGTCCGACAGAGGTCTTCTTTTACTTTGTACAGTAAATAAAGGTGAAATGTTGTAAGTGTGTAATACAGGTAGTGTATGACTATGTTTAAAGTCCAGTTACAGCATATCAGCCCACTGACATGTTGACCAAGAACTGAAGAACTAGTATTCATTAGGTGCACATATTGTGCTGGGGAAACATACAAATTTGTTTCACCCCAAGGACTGCGGTTAGGATAAATCTATCTCTAACTATCACCACCTTTATATTCTGTATTTTCCCTTATCTTTCCACTTTAGTTCACAGTTTGTGTAAGTACTATCATCTCACTCTACTTCCGTGTCTGTGACTTGCTTTAGTGTTGTCTTTTGCATGCCTCTGCTTCTGACTCCGTCTCCTACATTGTGATGAACAGTTGAAGGAAAAAAACTCTGTGGTAAATTATGCAAATTTTGTCACCTGAGGTATACACCAATTTAGCTCATCTAATATGGCTGCCCAATCGTGCTTAGACCTGGTCAGTTCAACACAGGTGGTTGAAAATGCTGTGGCGTATCATTTCACTCTGATGTTGTTCTCAGTCATCCAAAGGGCTAGCTTTTCAGTTCGAATGCAGTCATTAATCAGTGGTGGGCAACTTATGATTCAAGGTTTTGCCATCCTATTGGGGACAACAACAAAAAGGATTTACCAGATTGTGTTGCTCTAGAATTGAATGGAGACTTCCCAATCACAAATTGGCTGTGTACAAGCTGCCACATTGCTGTCTGCTTTTGTGTGTTATATTATAGAAAGCCTAGTTGCCCTCCACTGTCTTAGATGGTCTCTATGTACAGTACATACTTATTTACATTGTCTGTGTATCAACAACGTGCCGATTGTATGTCTTCTATCATTACAGGCTCCCAGTAGCCTTTTAGAAGCTCTGGAGCAGCACCTGGCCTCGTTAGAGGGCAAAAAGGTGAAAGATTCCACAGCTGCCAGCAGGTAGGTTCGCCGTTAAATTGTTCTTTGGCATGAATTTCTCTCTTCGCAGTCAATAGGCGGATGATATTTGATCTCTTGATAATGGTTTGTAACGGTCCATGTACAGTACAGTATTTAGAGTGCATTCCTGTGTGTTTCTACCCTCAGGGCCAGTACTCTGTCTAATGCTGTGTCGTCACTGGCAAGCACAGGAATGTCTTTCACCAAGGTGGATGAGAGGGAGAAACAGGCAGCACTTGAAGAAGAGCAGGCCCGCCTCAAAGCTCTGAAGGTAGCAATGTTCCTTGAAAGAAGTGAAGAAAGAAATGGAATGTGATTTTTAGTTGTAGCATGTTTTGTTTGAATGGGACTGCTTCCCTGCTTAGGAACAGCGGTTGAAGGAACTCTCCAAGAGGCCTTCTTTCGCTACAACGGATACATCACCAGTGTCCACCACCGGGGGGACTATCAGCACAGCACCTGCCATTGACCTTTTCTCCACACCCAGCTGCTCCAATGGGTACAGTTTGCATCTCTCAGTGCATCTTTATATTGTGACGTTCTGTTCCTGTTTTACTATGTTTGCCATCATCATTGTATAGGATATTGTTGTTTTTAAATGGCACCACTAAAGCGCTGTTCACACAAAGCACGAGAACAATAACTATTAACATGTTGTTTAAAAAATCTTTCTAACTGAAGTGGATGATTGAGTCCACACCACAACTATAACAATGCTAGTTGTAAATGATATCGTTTGGATCACTTCGTAGGGACGATAGAAACATTGACAGCCAAATCAAAATCCATCAGAAGGACATTTGGGATGCAATCGGTCTCAATCACGATCAGAACGTTTTGTTGTTAACGGAGATGAGGAGACTATTATGAATATTAAACGTTATCAGGTTGGCTAGCTTGCATTACCTCAGGTGCAACTATCTTGCCTCCTTATAATTCATAATCTGAATCAGATTATCCATGTATCCTATAGACCAGTGTCTATCAACCTTTTTTGTGCCAAGGCACACCTGGCATAGCCAAAAGATCCCAGGGCACACCTAGATATACGGCATATATATATATATAATTATATATATATATATATACGGTATATATATATATATACGGTATATATATATACACACACACTAGGGGTGTGCCGATACACTAATTTCACGATACGATACGATATTGGGCACACAACTTCGATACGATTTCGATACGATATGATACGCATTTTTTTATTATGAAAATATATGAGGGAGAAAAAAAGCAAATGCAAACAAATATTTCTGTTTTTGCATTATTCAGACATGCAAACTTTTAGCTTTTTTAAAAAAATATTTTTTCAAACCTTCTTTAAACGGCGCGGCACACCTCAGCAGTAGCCCCGGCCCAAAATTGGGACGTTTGCCAGGGTTGATAGACACTGCTATAGACCATATTCACACGGCGGCCATATTGGAATTTAACATTGAAAGTGCCGCCACCCGGGGTGGCTACTTTCATTGACTTCATAGAAACATGGCCGCCGTGTGAATATGGTCTATTGCATACATCTTTCCGCACCACTCTCTCTCTCTCTCTCTCTCTCTCTCCCTGTGTGGGTTCTGCCTCTGAAACAGCTGGACTGCGCAGTGCGTTCACCAGTGTGGATACTCACATAATTGTCGTTATAGTTATCGTGCTTGGTGTGAATGGCCCTTAATGGGGATGTCTGCTTTTCTCTGTGCAGTGCTCTGAAGATGGAGAGTGACCTGTTTGACCTGCAGCCATCCTTCCAGCCTTCTATTCAGCCTGGCTCTACTGGGCTTCCAGTGGCAACAGCCTGGGCAGGTAAGGAGCCTCCTCGTGGCCACAGAGAACTGTTTGGCTGTGAACTTTTGGCTGTGGACCAGCAATGAGAGACCTCTATACATAGGACTGTCAGCCGCAGCCAGAGGACCCTGTCTGCGTTTCACTGTTTTCTTCAATTAGAAGTAACTATAGTATACATTTCCGTGATCTTAGGAACCAAATGATTGCAAAACATTTATGTAAAATGTCATAATTCTGAGAGGAAAATGCATAACATTTGCTTTAGTACTAGGGCTAGTAAATGGTAAATAATATGCAGAACATTTGAGTTGAAAATTATGTCCTATGTCTATTTCATATCATATATACTTAATGTACGTATACATTAATGTTAATATAATGCATTTGAAACAAACTTACAGTCAGTAAGTTGTCATTAATAATGCTCGTTAGTTGCCTTCCTGACAACTAGCCAGCCAATTACGCCAAGAGCCCCCCCCCCCCCCCCCCGGACTGTCTAGACTAAAACCTATCCAATCTAAATTAAAAACCCACTCAATTCAATGATACATGATCTTATTCAACCACTATGATTATGAAAATATGCAATATTACACAGATGATTTGCCATTATTTCCTACCTAAGATTGCAGAAATATAGTTTTTGGAAGAAAATACTCAAATATGTCTCTCTAGTCGCTGCTCTAAGGCCACAGCCAACCACAGCTGACCACCAGGGCCTCTGAATGTAGTCGATGTCCATGTCACAGGATGTTCACAACCTGTTCTGCATGCTCTCCCTCTCTTGTCGTCATCTAACTATGACGTTCACTTGTTCTTCTACCATGTTCTTTTCTTTTCTTTCCTTCTGCCTGCCTAGATCCTTTCACCTCTACTGAAGCTGGAGATGATTCCATGCCAAACCTTAACCCTTTCCTCTCAAAACTTGTTGTCGATGCCGCTCACTTACCCGTCGTGTCTTCAGACGGCGTTAGCTTTTCCTCTAGGACGTCTGGTCATGAAATGTTTGGTGGTAATGACTCATTTTGTATCTCCTCTCTCTCTCTCTCTCTCTCTCTCTCTCTCTCTCTCGTCACTCATTTATAACAACACTTATAAGCATGTGTTTGTCTTGCCTGCTTAGTTAATTGTTTAATTTCAGTGTAACTAGGTGGTGTTAGCAGAAGCTTAAGCCGTGTCTTATTCGTCTACCTTTCATTGTCGATCTCTATATTATACACCATTGCTGTAAATTCATTAACTTGAAATTATTCAAATGTTTTAGCCCCAAAACAACCCCCCCCCCCCCCAACTCCCAATATAGAAGCCAGACTACCCTTTCCCTTATGCAGAAGCTATACACTCATCCGCGTTAAAGTTGTATCTCCTGGCTCTCGTCTCTCTTCTTATTATGCTAATGATATGGTGCTGTGTTGCTTAGAAAGGCTATGTAGAGGTATAAGTTTAAATCTGTTTTTCCTTTCACCAATGCTATGTTTGATCCTCCAGATCGTTACAATCCATTTATTGACCCAAACTCATCTGTTTCGACCAATTACAAACGCACAGTGCGGATAGAGCACTCCGTCTCAGGTACTTGGATGGTGCACCATCTCAGCCTATGTTTCCTGAACCCCCCCCGGCAAACATAGACACCCGATCCTATGCAATATCAATGGGTCATACAGTTAGTGGGGTGTATAGTTACTATACAGTTGTATAGTTGTATAGGGTACAAAATGTTGATATATGTCTATCCTTCCTGATCTCCATTCTATATGGTCATTACAATCCTAGTTTACAATATATTCCTTAAAATTATGTTTTATGCAGTTCATGGAATTGTTTGTTAGACGTTTTCTTCCTGTTTCATTGTTACTATTTCTGTCTTTCACGCTTGTCTCTGGCCTTGCATTGACATTTGGCCTTGCCTTTGGTCTGTTTCTCTCTCTGTCTTCCTCTTCCTGCTTCCTGTGGCGTGTCAGACTCCTTCTGTGGTCCAGTGTCCATTGCCCAGCATCTCCCACACCAGGCTCCCTATCCTACTGAACCCTCTGTAGCAGGTCTATTCAGAGGTAGAGTACTTAAGGCTCCCTCTAGTGTACACATGCAGTACTACATTGCAACTACCACAGTTCTATATTTATATACTGTGGTATGCAGTGCTTAATTATATATATTGTTTTAATTGAATGGTGACAAAAAGCCATTTTTTGGACAACAATGGAGTCCTATGACTTATGGATATGAGGTATCTGGTTGTTGGCTAGATGGATCATACTTGTTAGTAGGAGGAATGCATTGTAGGTTTTGATCTTTTCATAGGCTATTTTGACAATAACAGCAAAATAAAATCTAATTATTGTAGCCTTGTCCTTTAACCAGATGAACCCTAGCGTCACTAGTCTGATGCAAACATTTGCAATAAGGGCAGGTCTACAAGCTCGTGTTGTGAGCTTGTAGATAAGCTATTTACGGCAACGAGATTTGTATATAGTGTATAGGGTTTAAGTCGTTAAAATGGGTTGTTTCAGAGACCTGATAGGTACTAATCTGGTGTGCCATAGGCACTGTGCTGTCTAATCTAGCAGGCTAACACTGAATCCAAAGACAAACCCTACATTAACTTGGAGTAATTTTGCCTCCTGCATCTCTGCAGCTGCACCTGTTTTGAACTCTCTGATCTCTTTCAAAAGGATACTCAACAGGACAGGCTCCTCCACAGCAGACAGCAGGAGGACTCCAAGTGGACTTTGAGTCCGTATTTGGAACCAAAGCCACGGGCAGTAACAATTCAGATGGTGAGGAGGTCAAGCAGTATTTAATTTTTCACAGTTTTTAAGCTGACTTTTTCAATTAAACATAAGTAATTTTTTATATAATCTTTCACTGGTATATTTTTCTCAATAATCATACCGGAAATGTACTAGGAATGTATTTATTTATTTATCTCTTTTCTAGTTAATCCATAGCGATTCTGGCAACGTTGTTGTTGCTTTCCAAAATATCCTCAGCACTAGGACCCTGCAGTATTAGTTTTGGAGCAGTACTTCTGTATTTTGTACTTCTGTGTATTGTAACGGAATTCTGGGAATCACTGGGAACGGACGATAAACAGACGCTACCAAGGGTGTCCCTCACAAGACTACTAAAATGAATGTTACACAATGTGACTTTATTGTTAACCACATTAACCCTGGAATCCCTATTTTTGGAATGTCATTCTAGGCTAATAAAGGGAGGGGGGATTACACAAAAAATATCACTTCGGCTATTTCCGGGAAATTTCTATTTTATTTAATTTATTTTAAACAGGGCTTAAGTGATTAACCTAGGGCTGAATTCAGTTTTTATATTTATTTTATTTTGGTACTCAAAGGTTTATCTGTCTTGTTAGATATTCTAAAACCCACAATGGCTGGCTGTAACCTGGGGATGGCCTCTCATCTGCAGCCAGACAAGCTAGTGTCAGATGACCTTGACTCCTCCCTGGCTAACCTAGTGGGCAGTGAGTATCATGCTGTGTTATCATGCTATGCAACTATGTTTGAAGATAAAGTTGTTTTTCGGGGGGGAAATACTGTCAAAGCAGGCAGCATATCGTCGCTGTCGGGTGGAAACCTTGTATGTCCAAAACAGTTCCTTTTCTGGAATTGGAAAATGTACCTCTAGATTGCAATAATTGTATTTGAATTAATTATTTTATTCTTTTATTTTTTAGATCTAGGCATTGGCAATGGCACATCAAAAAAGTAAGTGAGTGGTGGACACAGGCTTTTCATTGCCTTGCACTGTGCTTGGTGTTCAGAAGCAGTTAGAAGCAGGCACTAATATTAACTGTTTTAAATGATAGTGACATCCACTGGAGTCAGCCCGGGGAGAAGAGGATGACTGGGGGAACCCACTGGCAGCCCAAGGCAGGTCCTTCCACAACCTGGACACCTGTCTCCATGGTGATACACACAAGCCTTGTACCTCAATGATCATGCTGTCTTCCTGTGAAAGAATAATACCCTCATCATAATTTTCCCAATTAATTTATTTTACTTTGATCCTTTACTTGTGAATGTTTTTGTTCTAAACAAAATTGTACTGTTATATATTCATAATAGTCTATTTGTGTTGTCCTAGCCGTCTTCAGTAATGACGTTTCCTGCTACCACGCCAACGGGCATGATGGGATACGGCATGGTCAGTAGTATGACGGCCATATGTCTGTATGCTGTGGCACTATCGTCATGGTTACTTGCTACTACTACTACCGCTTACTGACTTATAGCCACAAATTCAGCATTTTACAGAAACGATGTATCACTTAAATTAATTAATAAATCAATCCTCTTACTTTCCTTTCCAGCCTCCACAGATGGGCTCCATGGGGCTGATGAACCCACCCAGTATGATGTACAACCAGCCAGTAATGAGGCCACCCAACCCATTTGGCTCTGTGTCCAGTGCTCAGGTGAGTGTCAGGCACCGCCATGTTTAGGTGTGTGATAATGACAATATTTATTTAGTGCTTTGTCGCAGTGAGAGGTTACAGTATTTGTATCCATTACATTGTGTCATATAGTTGGGGGGCATTTTTAAGCCCTGTTTTGAGTGTGGATATACAGTAGTCTACTCCCCCAGTGATGACGACAGGATTACCCTTACCTCTCTGCAGAAGACAGTTTAAATCTGTCAGTCAACACCTTTCCTTATGATTCCCTATCTTCTCCACACAACTCCTTTGTTTTTAACCTATCATTTGTTTATTATTCTATTTCCCAAACTAATCTCCTCACTTCTTAACTCTTTTGTAAAGACTCTCTCTCTCTGACTTATCCTCCAACCCTCCTACTTCCTATGTCCCTGAAATAGCCCTCTGCAGCCTCTAGTCCTTCCAGCCAGAGTCCTCTCCGAGCCCCTGGACAGGACCCATTTGCACAGCTCTCTCTCAAGGATTTCTTGTAGAGCATCTCTTTAGGTACAGCATGTTCTTTGCTTGCAGATGCACCTGCATGCACCGCAAGCGCACAATGCTAAAACCCCTCCCCTTTTCTGCTTTATCTTCTTTTTTCCTTTTGTCCTCTTCATTTGATAAAATGATACCTTTGTATTGTTTTAGTTTTTCCTGTCTATGCTATTACTTTGCATTATGTTGCAATCGAAATTGTCTGAAAGGATCTACACCATGAATTTTAAAAATAATAATATTTTATATATTGTTTATGTCCCTCAAACGTTTTTTAAAAGGTTTGAGCCTAAAACAAACCTCAGATATACTCATTCCAACTATCTTCTCTCTGGCTTATAAAGCACTTTCACCTGCAATACCACATTGTCCTGTTTGGCACGGGGCGCTATTGAGCCAGTTTGTATGCATGTTATATATTTAAAAGAATTCGAGAAAAAAGGACATTTTATTTATTTTTTTTACTGAAAAACGGGAGGTATTGTACGTCAGGGTGAAAATCAGTTTGGCCTGTTTTGAGACCAATTTACAGAAAACCCCAGATTTGCTGTGAAAGCCTGAGTGTTCAAACTGGGGTATTTTGGGGGATAGAAGAGAGGTAGGGGAGACCAAAAACACACAAAACATAAGAAAAAGTTAAAATTAATGGTGTAGTCCCTTGAACTTGGTGGTTAACATTGAAGACTCTGTATTCGTATCTCCATATAGATGCAACATTTTTGCTGCCAGTTTTTTCACATACTGCAAAAACCATGGGGCGATATTCCTGACTCATTCAGCCAGCTGGCAGCTATAGCTGATTTTAGCTGTTCTTCGGGATGTTGGATTTTCTCGCTTAAATTTTTTAAATAATAATAGATCATTATCACTGCTTGCTGTTTGCCATTGCAATTTTCGCTCATTTGAATGTAACAGTTAAGCTTGGTCTGATCATATGTTGCCTGTTGCCTCCTTACAGATGCAGTTCATGTAAAATGAAGGAGGTGTCTCTCAGAAGATGAAGCACTTAGCAACAAAGAGTTGTCCTCGTTGCAGTCTTAACTCTTCAGAGAAATGCTCTCACACACACACACACACACCCGCACACACGCATACTGTACACACACACACACACACACACACACACACACACACACACACACACACACACACACACACACACACACACACACACACACACACACACACACACACACACACACACACCAAATGCAAACATGTCAAGAACATTATGGTGCAATGACTGTCAGAAACCATGGTAACCATGTCCAAATGACGTTTGGAAGATAACTCACACCCATTATTCTGTAATTTGTCCAAGACGTTGAGTGATGCTGCTGTCTAACCCCCAAACCACCCCTATAAGGATTCCTCATCCATTTTACAGTATAATCTGTAAAGTTAGTTATGGGTGCTGAGGAACTTTGATATTATGTATTTGGAAATACTGTGGTTGGATGTAACGGCTTGATGTTCTCCTGGGAGGGGAGGGGGAATCAGGGGGTGGGGGATGAGAGTCCTTCCCTTTCTTAACCCCATCATCGGTCATCCATTTCCTACGGTTATTTAACTGTCACTAAGTAGTGATGCTAATGACGTTTACACCTGTTTTAGTTTTTGTCTTTTTTACCGTGTTTACAGTAGACATTCCTTGTGTGTTTGTATTTATTTATGATTATTGGTTTAAGGTTGGGGAGGGGCTTATTGTAAAATCTACAGTACATTGAACACCTGTGGGAGTGCTTCAGCGTTAAACATGGATCTCAGACTGTATTATTGAGAGGTAGAGTTTTAAAAAATAGCTATTATATAAAAAAAATTACACCTATAAGCGGAATGATAGAGCACTAAATATTCTCCAAGTTTTGTGTTAAGAACAATTTTTACTAGATGAAAAATTTCACAAACTCCATTTTACTTAAAGTGCAGGGGTTAGAGTATGAGTCAGTTATCTACAGTATATAATCAATTCTGTGCCTAGGGTTTTTGCAATGGAACAATTTTCTGTCTAGTTGGAAAAGAACACGTCATCCACGATTCTGAAGCATCACACTGGGGGTGGGCTCCATTTTGCTTTAAGCTTGGCATGCCATTGACTCACTGACCGTATTCATGGCTGCCTTTACTCTGAATGTGAACGAGTTGTCTTCATGTTGCACACATCTTTCTACATTAGCTGTCCCTCCTCAGCTCCTCACAGGAGTGGAATGAGAGGACAGTAAGGAGTCTGTTTGTTGGCTGTTTCTGAGGGAGAAAAGTCACAGTTTAGATGTAAATTAATTGTATAAAGATCCAGTGGAACAGAGTGGAGTGGAGCACTGTTGAGCGGTGCTCTTATGTATATAAAAAACTGACTGTTCAATGAGAGTAAAGTGAAAGATGTATGAAATATGAAAGCAATTCAATCAAATTTGACTCTACCTAAGTTTGATTCAGGATATACTCTGCGTTTGTCTTACGCAGATATTTTTCTTTATGTAATTAGAATGTGTAGCAGACAACGACTGAGGTCTTTTCTTTCTTTTTCAAATAAAGAGCAGCTTCCACAAATGTTTGTTTGTTTATTTCAACTGGGAACGTTAATATCTGAGTTTCTTTGCATTGCTTTGTAGTTACAGTGTTGCCATTGTGGTTCGTGATGGGATAGATTGTTGTTACATTATTTATTTATTTTGCTAATCATTTTTTTGGCATTTTATGCCTTTATTATTTATAGGACAGTAGGCTGACAGGAAATGAGGAGAAAGAGACTGGTGTTAAATCTAGATTTCCTTTTTTCATATACTTCGGCCAATTGTGTATTGACAGAATATGCCATGCATACTTTCATTGTGCTTACATTAAAGACTATCTGCTCAATACCCAGAGAGGCTATTATTTGAAGGCATAGCCATGTCCTGTTACAAGTACAGCTTTCTGCCCATCAGTTGAATCATGGAGGATGATGTCCTCTCTTATACTTCCTTCTTTATTTGTATTTCAATCCTGGACTATTTCTTCACATGTTTATCAAGAACGTGATCATCATGAGTAGTGTACAAAGCAACCCATATTACCTATAGTACTGTTGGAAAAGGCCCCAGGGAAGTGTTATTTATAGCCCAGAGCTGTGAGAATATGTTTTGTAAAGCAGCGAAGCATATTGTTTATATTGTGAGGATTTTACCCTCCCAATGGGAAGCCTACAGTAAGGTTAGGTAACACAGAAGTGTTACTAAAAGCTGCATTTCATATGCCAGCTACAATATGTATGCCAAGGTCTACAATACTCTAAATAATCAAATTACACTAAAATGACCCTTAAAGTTTGTAGGCTTCACTTTGTAAACAAATAAAATGTGTGACTAAGAGTCATGGATACAAAACAAGGTCCCAAATCTGTGTAACTTTAAGGTGTGGTTCCCACAAGGGGAAGGACACATTCCACATACGTAGGTTGATATGGGCCCACGATTAATTAAGCTGTAGCTTTCTTTTGGAAATACAAAAAAAATAAACCAACTTTATTTAATCAACACATAATTGATATTTGTCTTTTAGCCTTTTCCTTCTAGATATGCTTTGTTCCCTATACATAATGCATTACACCAAGGAGGTCAGAGGCAGAGTACAGGGTAGAATACATAATACAGAGGAGCCTACAGTGCAGCCAATCTCAGTTTGGAGCTGGAATGCACCCTCCTGTCAGTGCCAGGGATCGAACCAACAACCTTATGGAGTCGCTTGTCGGCCTCCTTAGAAATGCCAAACTGCCTTTACAATAATTTCCTTAGCAATGTAGTAAAATTGTGAAACGACACTTAATGGACCACTTCACCAATTTTCAACCTATTTTCCTATTTGGTCCTCACTATGCTTATTATAAAATGGCAACATTTCCGTCTGCACACTCTGTGTCTCAAAAGGAGGGCTGCAGGACAGTTCAGTTCACCAGTGTCATCATCAATTGGGATTTCAAGCTAATAGAAATGATTATTTTTCTGTAACTGTCTGGAAAGTTAGAAATAGAAGACCCTGTTCTTATTGCATTCATAAAAAAAGGTTTGAAATATAACCAAACCTGCCTACCGATGATGTCACTGAGGCGGGTTTCTGAACTGTCCACAACCCCCCTCTGAGACCTTATAGACAGAAAATGGTCCCATCTTTGAGTGAGGAGCAAATATATGAAGATACGTTGAAATGGGTGAAGTAGTCCTTAAACTGTTTTAATACCCCTGTCTTTAAGCCATTCCTTTGGGTAATGTTGTACAAACATGCACTCCTTCTTGTCAAACAGTGTCACTGCTGGAGGCGAACATATCTGACGTGTGAAGTGAACCTGTAGCCTGGAGACACCTACTGGACAACGTGTCGCCATTACACCACATTCATCTAGATTCTAGAATGTGTAAACTTGTCTTGAGGTAGTTGATAGAAAATAATTAATCCAATCTCATGCTTCTTAAATTAAAACATGTACATGCACATACTAAAGTAGAGGTGTGGGCCAATGTACCCTACTACTAGGGCTAGCCTACTTGCTCAGCTGACTCTGGTACACGCACACGCACCGTTGGATTCCAGTCCCTGTGATCACGCCCATCTTCTCTCCACAGCAGATGTCTGCAGTGTAATAGCAG
Source organism: Gymnoscopelus braueri (assembly GCF_963280865.1). Classification (NCBI taxonomy): domain Eukaryota; kingdom Metazoa; phylum Chordata; class Actinopteri; order Myctophiformes; family Myctophidae; genus Gymnoscopelus; species Gymnoscopelus braueri. Next base: position 27,273,012 of record NC_137606.1, read on the forward strand.
CCTCAGAGAAAGGTAACAGTTTGACTTTTTTCTAACTCTTATTTGTATGCATTCTGAGTTGAATTTGATCAAATCGTTGTGGACTAGTGGTTTTGATATTCATAGACTACATTTCTGAGTGTTAGGGTAGTCTAATAAAGTATTTTTAATAATGTATTATAGTTTATTTAGGCAACGATTTGAACTGCTATCTCAAGACTATACTTTAAATAAAAATGCCAGTGCCATATTATGGCTAAGCCTATTCAGGGTGTGTTTGTCTCATGATGTGCAACACTTCAGATGTGCAACACTTGGGATATTGTGGCTGCTCAACTTATCATAGCGAGTTAATAGCCTATTCTATGTGGAGAATATTTAAAACTGATCATTATTTGCTTTTAATTGTTGGATGCCGTTTGGAAAATCCCATAGCAGGCCTTTTAAAGTACAGAATCTGACTGAAATCAGTTGTAGCCTACTGAAGGCTATTAGGATGTAGGATACTCCAGTTAAATAAATAAAAAATAGGCTTCAGGAGGTTGGGATTGTATTCGACTATCTGAATCTTTTAATAATCAAAAATACCTTTTTGTTTTCTATTTGATTTAAATTACTTTTCTTTTCTTTGACCGATAAGACATAGTTACAGCCTGTACAACTACAAAGATGAAGACATTTCAGTGATGTCAACCTGAGTTTGAGCAATAGAATTATCCTATCACGCTAACTTGGTTAAATTCTGGGAAAACAGATAGAACAAAACATTTACTGTTTGCATGTAGTTTTCCATGTACTCATCATGGACACACTTTACCCGTTCAATTTTATTACCAGTTTTATATCATAATAAGCTTTGATGAGGTTTAATTTGGATGGAGGTCTTTTGCATTCAGTCCTTTTGCCCAAATTCAAATGCCTCAATTTGTCTTCAGGATAACTTGAAATGTCTTGAAATCTTTTGTGATATTTTAAAAGCTGTGATCCGCTGGCCTTGCTGTGACAACTTAGAGTTGTTTAAGGAGGCTAAATACATCTATCTTACTTGGATATGATTTAAAATCTAATATATTTATTTTCATTTAGGCCATGGCAGTCAGTAGAAAATAAGTAGTATAATTTAATGAAGTGTGTATGCCTGTATAATGACATCTACTATTTAAAAACTGGATTTTTATTTCCAGTTTCATTTGTAACCAATATCATAAATTAATTCCTCTTTTTTTGGCGCTATGAAAGGTGTGTTGAGCATTTAAAGATTTGACTGTTCACCCGTCTAACCTGTCTGTTAAGATAAAGAAGAGGAGGCATCATGCTCGACCTGAGTCACCTCACCGAGGAGGAGCAGGAGATGATAATGACGGTACTGAAGAGGGATGCTGAGCTGAAGAAGGCGGAGGAGGACAGAATCGGGTAAAACATTTTAACTCTGGGAGTGTAAACATGGGCCAGTAAGATGGAGCATGCATCTTATTTTCATTTTATATTTCGATTTCGAAAATTATTATTCATTTTGAATGATAGCTGTGTGTGTGTGTGGGGGGGGGGGCTGTTGCACCACCTCACACGAATATCAAGAACATTTCAAACATATTATCCATTAATTTATTCCTATGAGGTCTGAACTATTCCCCCTCAGTCTGTGTGTGACAATAATCCATTATAGGAGAGTAAACAAGCTGGTGAAGGTGATGTTTGTCTGCCCGTAATAGAATAACACAATAACAGCTTGGCCGGATAAGGACATAGGCTGCCTCACTGAGAGGCTTCAGTGTGAGAAGGGCAATTCAATTACAGCCAAGTTTAACTCCACACATGAGAGAGGATCATGCTGGTCTATTGGACAGGAATAGAAGCCCTTAGGCTCAACAAAGAGATACCCCTCACTTGATGATAAGGTATATCAAGAAATGTTTATGCCATGTAGGAGATAGTGAACTGTGCATACAATTGCAACAATACTAAACTTGGACTCTGATGCTGCTTCGCTCACTATTGGACCACTAGCCTGAAATTACAGTACAACGTTGGTAAATATTGCAGCTCTTACGTAACTCACTTTTACTGGTAGAGTAATGTAATTGCCAAAGGAATGACAGAATTCTTCAGTCTATCTAATTTGAACAGTTGAGGCCAAAGAACATCTGTTTACAGCCATGAGGTAGATCTCTCTCCAGAGACCATAGAATGGGTCTGTTATGCACCATACTTTAAATACAAAGAACTAAGAATATAAAGATTAAAGAAAAGTTGCCATGGTCATTATTGTAAATGAGAACGGATTTGTTCTAAAGTAATAATACTTTGATGTGGTGAATGGACAGAGCAAATGGTCCATGTCACATGCTGTCAATAAACCATGGAATCCGGAGTGTTAATTGGGTCTAGATTTTAGGCCTTTGCATGATAAAGGAAAACTTTACTGAGAAGTATTATGTTTTATTTGCAACACTCTAGATTTGATAACAACCCACAAAATGAACCAATGCAATTCATTGAGAATGTAATGGGATTGGACAGCAGTTGGAGACAGAATGCTTGCATATGTCTGGTGAGGTCCAGGCCTGTCTCTATTCCTAGTGTAAAAGGATTAAGCCAATAGTGTGCAATAATGTGCTCCCCTTTTTCACATGACCACCATTTCCCCTCAAAAGGAAAGATGAGCTGGTATGGTCATTTCAAAGCACATGATTTTCATTAAATTCTTCTTTCACTGGAAATTGTGTGCACATTCCTTGCTGATAATTCATGTGGAATGTTGCATTTAAAACATTTTAACTGGTTAAATAAACTGTAAAGAAAAAGGGAATGTCCGCACACGATGCACACTTTTTTATTTTAACCAACACTTCAGCCGAGTAGGGCCCGAGTCAGGAACCAGATGAAGCCCTACTGGGGCGAAACTTTGTTCTAAGTGTTGGTTAAAATAAAAAAGACGTGAGAGCAGTGTGCGGACATTCCCTTTTTCTTCACTTGATTATTTTTGGGTCCAGCAGCACCGTGTTTAAAGAACTGTGGGGATGTGCATATCCTACCATTTTTTCATTTCAAATAAACTGTGGTATACTGTACATCCCCTCAGGTTATTTTTAATAACCAAATCAAATCCTCCTTCAAAGACACTAAATAAGGAATTTGGTTCATGAATGCTCCATCCGTTCTTTAATCCATGAAGACATAATATTTGTATAGTATTTGTTGCTAGCACAGGTATCAAGTGTTAAGGCCTTTTGTGTCTGCCTTGGGATTTATCTTTCACCTGATAATGTGAGAGCTTCACCATTCAAAGTCATGAATTAAAATGGTGTCAGATACTCGGTTCTATGTAGCCTGAATAAAATGTCTCTATTATTTGTTTTTCTTTTTTCTTTTTTGACAAGTGTCTTATGGTGCACCAGTCTCCAAGGTTTGGATAACTACAATAACTTGGAATGTATCTTTTGTCGCTTGGAATTACTGTGATAGGGCATTCGGGTCCATTTGTACACTCTTTACTGTGTAGCTATTTGACATAGTGCTTTGCTATGAAACTATTACAAATAGGAAATGCTATTGGCTTAATGATTGTCTGGGATAATTTCTTGACTCATGTTTTATGTTTTCTCACCAGGAAACTACAGGAAGTAGTGAGCACGGGCTCACGGCCAGAGTCCAGTCTCAAGTACCTGACAGGAGAGTGGTTTTATGAGGCCAAGTCTCGTAGACACATGGACAAGATCCATGGTTCAGAAATCATATTGGCCTCCATGAAACAGTGGAAATCGGGTCCTTTGGGTGTGTTTCTTTTACCGAACGCACCATAGACAGACACAAAGACAACTCAGTGTCTGTCCACATTGTGTTACACAAATAATAGCCTAAGTTTGATTACACACCAGTCATCACATCAATCTAAGCTAATGATGTGAGGGTTGCACTGAATGTCACTTTTCACCAAGTATTTCACCTTTCTGATGCAGATGGGTCTCTGAGACTTGAAACACCTAAGACACTCAGCGATAGAGGGTCAGACAGTGTCCCTCCACCCAAACCAGCCAGGCAATTGGAGCCAACACAGTGCCAGGAGATGAGGTACTTGTTCCTCATTAAATCGTTCATCCATTCTTCATTTTCATTTAGTGATTCAGTCATCTATCCTTCCATTTAATAATGCATTCATTCATTCATACATTCAATTATTTTTCCCCCCACCAGGCTAAAATAGGGTATCTGTCATTTTGCATGGGACTATTCAGAAATGAAACCAAAGGTCTTGATTTGTGTTGTTCATAGAGGAAGATGATGCATCTATCTAACTAGAAAAATATATTATAACTCCATTATTTTCAATTATCATCTAAAAGTTTAGTTTCTGGAACTCCAATCAGTAAAAACATATTATTGACAAGCATCATTCTCTCCGTTGCTTATATTTCTTGAAGCTATGTATAAGAGCAGCAATTCAATATGTGTGATCCACTGAATAACTGAACCAACATAATAGAAACCACAATATTTGAACAGCTCTTTTGTGCTTTGTTACAGTATGTATGTGCGTCTGTGTGTGTGTGTGTGTGTGTGTGTGTGTGTGTGTGCGCGCGTGCGTGCGTGCGTGCGTGCGTGCGTGCGTGCGTGCGTGCGTGCGTGCGTGCGTGCGTGTGTGTGTGTGTGTGTGTGTGTGTGTGTGTGTGTGTGTGTGTGTGTGTGTGTGTGCGCGCGTGTGTGTGTGTAGGGGGGAGGGGTAGGGGGGGGTGTCTTGTGACTCAACTTGAGTCAACAAAGGTGGTGCTGGCATGAAATATGCTTTATAGCCTACCGTTGGCTACTGTTCCAGGATGTGGCCTCACAGGACTGTGAATTCACCAAAAATGCACAAGAAATGCAAAAAAATAAATAAATAAATTATAGCCAGAGGTTATGCCTCTGTGTTGTGGCTATGAAGCTGTAATATAAAATGTATGTTTTGAATATAAATATCAAACTGGGATTGATGTGTGAACTGTGAAATGTTTTTAAGATTAGATAAAGAAAAAGAAAAGGAACATTTTATTTCTAGAGAGCTTTGATGAGATGAACATTTTCCTAGGAAATCTTTTGTTCCCTTAAGTTATTTTGTGGGCCATTGATAGGTACAGTTGAGAGAGACAGGAAGCACAGAAAGAGACTGTAGGGGAATGACATACAAATGGTCTGGCCGTCAGGGAATCAAACCGGGGACTCAATGTCAGGTATTAGAGCCTATGTGGTGGGCACCCTTACCACTAATGAAAATCTTATGTCATTTATTTATCACCTGCCTAAATGTTAAAACCACACAAATGTTAAAATCAACTACAATAGAAGCTATTGTCTTGGTTGAGCAGTCAAATATTCAGAAACCAACTTTAAGTTGTTTTAATATGAGCTTTCCCATATCCATGGGACACATTGAACACATTACTTTTATAGTACATTTAATATGGGTCCTGGCAAGTCTTCTGAAGTTTCTGCACTCCAAATCAATCAAGCGAAACAGCCCCGGAAATGTTTCAGTTAATTATTAATCTCATTATTGTATTTATATAATTAATTACTTTTGTATACAAACAAACAACATGGAATGTTGATTCTGTTATTTTCTTGACTAATACAACAATAGATGCCAGGTTTGGGGAGTTTACTATAGAGGGATTTTATGGACTGTTCTTCAAGTTGGTTTTGAATGTTTTGGTTGGTCTTGAGCCCTGTTTTTTTATAGCAACATAAGCAAACCTCAGGTATGAATGAACACGTTAATGTTGAGCAAAACAGCCAGTAAGGTGCTCAGGAATTTGCAGGGGATACATTGTACACTTCCTTAAAGATCTTTATCAGTAGTACGGATCTTTTATTTATTTTTCAGGTACATTGAATGTATTTGCCTTTGCTAACTATTCACTTGAATCCATCTTATTTTTCCAGCACTTTAGATGTAGAAATTGATAAACTGAATTCAGAGGTGCGCTCTCCAGCAAGAGTAAGTATATGTGTGAAATAGAAATTAGTTTTGCTGTTATAATGTCTTATTGTAACTAAAGTATAATATGGCATTTTTTATATATAATAAGATTGCCGGTGTTTTGTTTTTTCTTTAAGACCAGGCACAATCCTTTCAACCGTGCTTCCCTTATTCTTGAGGCACCTGAGAGGGCAGACGAGATGCTAATCAATGGAAACAGTGAAGTTAGAAAGTCATCTGAAACAGGTTAGAATCATCTTCTCAAACAGAAAAACATACAGTATTACTAAAGCTGAGGAAAAGCCATGGATATATTTTAAAGAATGTGGTGGGGGGACAAATTATGATATATAAAACATCATATCAAACTCATTGATGCTTGGCAAAACCATGATTTCTTGATGTCACAGTGTTCCATTTTCTTTTCTTTTCTTTTCTTTTCTTTTCTTTTCTTTTCTTTTCTTTTCTTTTCTTTTCTTTTCTTTTCTTTTCTTTTCTTTTTTTTTCTTTTCTCTGGCTATAGCTACTTGTACAATTGTGATGCTGCTGCTGAATTAGTTGGTATCTAGAGTTTGTTGTCTAGGCCAATTTGTATATATTTTTCTAACTGTCTTTCCTCAGATCATATAGCTCCTCTGAAGAATCACGCAGCTGGTCAGGCCAGTCAAATGTCAGGGGGCTCCACTACCTCAGATTGCTCCTCTGTAGGATTCAAGCCAGTTCCCAAGAAGAGAACCTTTGTCTCCAGACGTTCCAGCACTCCCAGCACGCAAAGTGACGGCTCTGGGCTAGGAACTCAGCCAGGGCCCACAGTCATTCTTCCTGCCCCAAGAAGAAGTCTCCGATGCGTCTCAAATGGCATTTCTAAACTGCCTAGCCTAGAAGGCACGGGAGAACAATCACAGAAATCAACCACTACCAAGTCAAATGACGTTGCTTCTTCCGAGCAGGCACTGATAACTGCAGATGTGATCTCTCAACAGCCACATTGTGATGCAGCTCAGGTTTCCCTTCACATTGACCTAGAGATGGATAGGAACACCCCCTCTATAGCAACAGACAGGCAAACTGCAAATGCCTCTGATAAATCTTACCACAAGCCTTCAATAAAAGACTCTTCACCTCCAGCTGAAAGAAACAAAAACGACAGGCCCACTGATAGAGCCAGTCCAGATAGGAGTGATGTCAAAGGTGATATGTCTCAAAGAGACCATGGAGAGACACAGGCTGACTCTCTGTCTACCGCTACCATTCAGGATGCAGAGAGGATGAAAAATGGCAGAGTGGAAGCCGTGATGAGACAGGGGGATCTCAGTTTTACACAAAGCATTGAAGGCAAGTTCTATAACAAGATACAACTATACACATTCGAAAGTAAATTTGTTACAGCAACTGAAAAGCTCTATAGACAAGCACTAATGTTCTCTTAATTGAATTTTCTTTCCATTCTTTCTTTTTCAGATGAGCCAATATGTTATGATCTGGACTTCATTGATAAGCCAGCTCTGCACACACGCACAAAATCTAACCCTAACTTAATGCTCCAGACTCCCAATCCTTCTGGGGAGGAGGAAGACTCCATTGCCAAGGTCCTGGAGTGGTTCAGTCGCAGCACTGATAGCAATGATTGGCTTGATAAAGAGGGCGGGCACCAAGCTATTGTCAATATTGACAGAAAAGCAGACATAAGCGTTGAGGATTCTGTAACCAAAGATATGGATATCTATAAAAATAGAAATAGGGATAGAAAGAGGGAAGCTCCAGAGATGAAGAGAGCTCATCGAGAGGCCAAGGATGGTAAAGATAGTATGGAACCTATAAAGTTAAGAGCAACAGATAGGATGGACATTCAGGAAGTGACAGAAATGCATGAAGAGGCAAGGAAGTGTAGTAGGCCGCAAGAAGTGAAAGAGACTGAAGGTGAAAGCCAACCTCCAAAAATCTCTCACCTAAAATCTTTCTGGGAGAAGGGAAACACCGGTCCTAAGATACTCATTAGTAGATCAAACACGAACAGTGATAAAGGGCAGAAACCTACACTCCCTGCAACAGAGAAGGACAGAGAGAAAGAAGTGAATGAAAATCAATGTCTTAATTATGACATGTTTTCTGCCCCTGGTCTATATGGTGGAAAGGGAAAATATGAAAAGGATGCATTCAATGTCAAGGACAAACAAGAAAAAGAACTACTACCACTCAGTCAACAGAAAGATAAGGGCAGCATTGAAAATGTTCAATTAAATATAACTCCAAACCAGCAGACCGAATACACAGCAGAGACACACACATCACCTGGCTTCATGGGAAACAATCAGAGTCCTGGAACTCAACGAAAAGATGACATAAAGTACTCTACAGACTATATGTCATTGCCAGATAATGCCCAAGTAGTTGACAGGAGAGGTTCAGACACGGAGATCGTGTCTCTGACCAGATCCAGCTCTCAGCCAAAGATGCAGTTTGTATCGAGGCTCAGCCCAGAGTCTGAAACGTTCTCTCCGTTGACATCAAGTCCACAACCTGACTCTCTCCCCCAAGCTAGAGGCAGCCCTTTGCCTATCAGATCTTCTTCATCCATAACAACCCCACAGCACGAAGACTTGATTGACGCAAACCTCCAAGCAAGGGCCAGCCCAGACTCCGAGAAACTCTACCAGTACAGACACAGCCCGTATTTGGACCGGAGGAGTACCAAAATGCAAATGCAGAGAAGTTCAAGTGAAGATGTAAAGAGGAAGGATAATGAAGAGAGAAATGTGCAGTCATGCACATCTCCTAAAAAACAGGATGACTCCATCGGTAAAGACAGAAGTAACAGCCCCCATTCACAGAGACACGGTCCCCAGCGTCAGGAAAGCACAGCAGAAAGAATAAAGCAGCTCAAAGCATTCTGGGAACAGGAGAGGAACAAGCCTGCGAATTACACTGGTTTATCTAAAGGGTCAGGGGATGCTAAAGCCACCCGCTGTACAAACCTTGGAAAACTAAATAATAGATTCACCAAGTCTGCATATGACTTGCGGTCAATTGGAAATGATTCAAGTAGTGATGATGAAGGAAATAGGCAGAACAGGCTAGACAAATTATCCCCAACTAAAGGTGTGAACCGTGTGCAGTTTAAAAATCTCCGTCAGTTTTGGGGTGAGGCCACATCTAATTGCAAAGGGTCATTCGACAAGCCCAAAAAGAAAGATCAAATAGATGGTGACTCTTTAGCTGTGGGGCCAAAGCAGTGTGTCGACCCTGAGCTTTATAAACCCAACCCGGTGCAAGCTGAGAAAACCAGTACTAGACCAGTACTCATGAAATCATCTTCACATTCCCAGACTCAAAAGTCCCCACACGATAGACAGTTTGGGTCTGTGTCAGGAACAGGAAATGACAACAAATCAAGCCTGTCGCATTACTTCACAACCGAGTCAGGGCAGCTTAGAGATTCTAGGAGGGGCTCTAAGGACTCCACTAGAGAGGAGAAGCCCCCAAAACTACTAAGCAATGTCGGAAAAGAGACTCGCTCTCCTAAGGCCAAGAGAGACCATTTGAGTGGCCGTGGAAGTTCTTTGTGCCGTGCCACTAGTATGTTTTCTTTGAATGTCACTGAAGACAATGAAGAACCCTTTCCGGGACAGCTTAAAAAGAACCAGGAAGCCTCCCCTGTCCAGGATAGAAGGCAGGGTGCTGATAGGACTCAGAAAAGGAGGCAGAGTGCTGACAAAGGAGTAACTTCTCGGAGACCAACAGAGGATTCTGAATCTCTCGCCCCGCGCGCACGAGCATTTGTTCCCAGAGACTATCGCCATTACTTAGGCATGACAGAGAAGACCAGTGTCCACACTTCCTTGGCGCCAGCAGTAAAGGAGCAAGGCTTAGAGGGCAAACCTGCATATGACCTTGACTCGACTGGGCCGGTGAGGGCCAGCACCCCAATGGGTTCAGACGAGCGTTATGGCAGGAGGGTTAGCAAAACCTCACCGAAAACCTCACCGCGCCCCCTGTGGGGAAACAGCGGCTCAGACACTGGACGGGATTCATCCATAAGCAGTGCATCAGACACCTGCTGGTCTTCAAGGAACAGTTCTAACCGTGAGCACCAAAGTTCAACATTTTCATTACCATCGCTGTCTCGAAATAGCCTGGTAAACCCTCCCTCCGGAAATCTCAATTCCATTTCATTTCACTCCAGGAATCAAATGGAATTGAGATTTCCGGAGGGAGGGTTTACCAGGCTAGTCTCGAAAGCCATGTCCTAATTAATGTGAAAATCCACACAAATATTTCTTCAGTATTACTATTGCTACAATCTTGGACCGTTCAATTCATGATTGAAAACAATACCAAAACATTTAACATTAAATGACAAAGGTGATTCCAGAAGGATGTTCTAAGGATACATCTATTTTTTTTTATTGTTAAATAGATGTACAACATCTTTCTGGAATCACATTTGTTATGATGTCCAAAGTCAAACTACAGTACCATTCATTGCCAATGATGAAACAAAAGTACCAATTTGAACAAGCCTTGGTCTTGTGGTATGAGTTTACGAGCCCAAACCCTTGCTGTAAGGTTATACTGAAGATATGCAGTTGTGTGATGTTGACAGAAGGATATCTCCTCAAATACTGTGAGCTTGCAGATCAGTTGCCCTTGTTTATTTAGTGGGCTGGGCAGTCAGTTGTTGTCTTTATTGACACCATACAGGGACATTCACAGCACTGGCCAGCTTTTACAGTTCATACTTATTGACATGGATATAATAAACTAGATTGCCAGCTGCTGTGTGGTAGCACAGTTGGTTCATGTTCTTACTTAACTTCCTCAGAATCCAAATGTTAGTAATTATTATTTGTGAACAGATGTCAAACAAGAATGTACTCTTACCCCTTTAACATTGCTGAGTGTTTTATCAAAGTGCCCATGAAATGTTCTCTCTTAATTGGCTTCCACACATATGGATGGGAGAGTGAGTTTTGATAGCTTTGTCAGTGTGGTGCTTGCCTGTGGAACCACAGTAGCCTACCACACACACTGCAGGACAGGGATTCATTCTGTGCTTCCCACTTCCAGTATCAGCTGCTTGCTGCACTGTCAATCCCAATTAAATAAACAACATCAAGGAGAGGAAAGTGGAATCTACTATCTCTTTCTTTTTTTTGTCTCAATTTATTTTTTGTAAAGCCTACATAATACAGTAGGTGACCTCCCAGATGGTGCTGTGCACTGTGTGCAGAGTCACAAATACTATCCTTGTGTCAGTTAATCCATTGGTTCTAGACATGAGGTCTAGGGACCACCAGGGGGTCCAAATGGACCCTTACGGGTCCATTTGATTCCATTTCTACACTCTCGAAAGTTAACCCATTAAGACCTGAGGCCGATCCTATACAAATGCTTTCTAAATCAGTAGTTCTCAAACTTTTTCATACTAAGGACCCTCAAAAGATATCAATTTGACATTGCTTTTTTTCTGTTTCATATACTTTTCAAGTGGCATACTGATTACAGATTAAGCAAGTCATTTTAGTCAACTTTACCACTTCAGACTTATTAATTGTCCTTATTTTTCACATTTAATAGACTCAATAACTGATAGATGAGTCAATACTTAGTTGCAGCACTAGTGTGATGTGATGTGTTGCCATATGATTTTCCACTACCTCAGGTGAAAATGATGACGAGGACCAAAACCCTGTAAGGAGAGCTCTGAGGAGAGCGGAGGCAAGGCCCAAAAATCTGGCTAAAAGTCTGGAGGACATCACTGCATCTTTGACACCTCGTGAGCATTATTTCAGCTTCTTCAAATAACATGGTCATTTTTTTATGTGTATCATATCATCATAAACTGCAATTATTATCCACAGGCCAAGAGAGAAGACAAGATCCCATTGTTGACTTGAGACGCGGTAGTGATGGTTAGAGTTTTGTCTTATGGTTGTTGTTTTTTGGTTGTTGTTTTTTTGGTAATTAAATTGATCAAGCCTTTTGCACTATAAATAAATGGCACTCTCTTTTCCTTTTCATGCAATCACTGCTCAGCTCCGTCTATCCCCTCACCGTCTTCATCCTCATTTTCTGACCCAGAACACCTGAAGAAGATGAGCAAATCGGTTCCCTCCTTTCTCCAGAAGGAGGTAAAGCCTTGCACCCTTTTGATCCTCTAAGTGAAAGCTTGCTTTTTGTATCGTTGTTGCACAGGGCTTTCTGTAGCCATTGTCTGTGTTCCAGGTTGATGGAACAGAGCCGGACTCCACGTCTGAGGACAGTTACCATGGACACAGGCCAAAGACAGGAAGATCTATGACTAACCTCAGCAACTCCTCTGGCATGGCATCTTCCTTCTCTGTAGGTTCGCCCACCACAGCATGCATTGCTTATGCATGCTGTGTGCCTCACCTCAGCGTTACTCTTTGGCATTTCTGCTTCCGTCCAAGCTTAACTGACACATTCCACAGCGTCACTGACAATTGAACAACTTAAACCTTACATACATAGTTGACCAGGGTCCCCTAGGACTCTATACTTGGTCTGTCCGCTCCTTTTCAAATCAAATCTGTTCAACGTTCACAACGTGTCGCAATGCGACGTGTTGTGAGCTTGTAGATCTGCTAGAATCCGCAGAATGTTCACCCCAGAATAGGGACGCTAGGGTTTATGTGGTTAAAATGCAGTCTGTGGTAAGAAAGACAATACTGTACGGTCTCATGCCAGTGAGGCACCAATGAGTATTTGTTGGCATGTTAACAATCTAATCATTGATAGGTCACAGATGTAAATTTGTAATTATAACTAACTAATGATTATCTTCCATTTCTAGCCTTCTTGTTGACAGTGTGTTGTACCGTGTACAGCACATACTGTATGACATTTTCTCTGCTTCTAGTGGTTGGAAAACTTTGTTAGATGTTGTCAGTCATACCTTATGGCCTCCCCATTTCGTATGAGAAACCATTTGACACCATCAAAAAGATAACCAAAATCGCAGTGTCAATTCTGTAGCATTGACTTTGACCTCTGAACTATAACAAAGAGAGATTTCTTGTTCACACAACCAGTAGGCGACAGAAAAACACATACAGTGTGTTTTATATATACTTTTATTTCACTTAAAATGTATAATGGAAATCAAAGGGGATCTGATCGGGATGAAACCTTGCCCAAATGTGTAGTCACACGTCATAGATACAGTATACGTATGTCATAGAGTTATAAATGACTGACATCACAGGCTCATGATTTGATTTGTTTTTTACAATCGCAATCAAATTGATTTCAGATTCTGTAACTGTGTGCTGCTGACATTAATACATGTGTACTTGCTTCTCCGTGTGGGTTTGTGCTCCTAGCTCAGTGGCAGTGTGATGACCATGTACAGTGGTGACTATGGAAGTGTGGAGGTCCAGGGCAACATCCAGTTCTCCATCAACTATGTTCAGAAACTCAGAGAGTTCCACATTTTTGTGGCTCAGTGCCGAGACTTGGCTGCTGTAGACCCAAAGAGGGGCCGCTCAGATCCGTGAGTACTGGTTTGGAATCACATGGGGGAGACCATATGGCGGGCATTTTAGAGGAAATCCCCAAATTCCTTTTATGTACTAACCTACTTAGCCAGCACTGACTTAACTGTTGAGTTCTCAGATGAATGTTTCACCACTTAACCACTTACAGTAAACCCTGGCATCCCTATTATGGGCATGTCATAATAAACGAACATTCAGCGAAAATAGGCAAACATTTGCCGAAAATAACAGATGTACAATCTACATTGTGAGCTTGTAGATTGGCTATTTTAAGAGATATGGTGTAGAGGGAAAAAAGGAGGGAACCACATATAGACCTCTGGGGGACCCCGGTTAACAAACTATATAGAGTTCTATAACGACATGCCAAAAATAGTGATGCCAGGTGGAAAGTGTAATGAAACATTAATTAGAGTTTCAAAGCTAAATCAAGCAGATTATGACAATGGATTAACAGATACATGACTACAGATCTTGACCTCTACATATGTTGTGCTGGTGGTTCACTTTGACATAGAACCTTCATGCTTTGTTTTGTTTTTTTCACCCTTTGTAGGTATGTTAAAAGTTACCTTGTTCCTGACAATGCTAATCTAGGAAAGCGGAAAACATCTGTGAGAAAGAAAACACAAAATCCAACTTTTAATGAGATCCTCAGAGTAAGAATCCTCAAAAATTATCAGAGTTGAGATTACACAGACATCTTCAAATATATTAATATTCAGTTTGACCAACGATTAACCCAATTAAAATAAACTCGCTCTCCGTTGTTTCTCCAGTATCGCGTTCGCATGGAGTATCTCAGAACCCAGACGCTCATTCTGTCCGTTTGGCATCATGACACATTTGGCAAGAACAGCTTCCTAGGTGAGGTCGATGTGGACCTGTCCAAGTGGGACTTTGACCACACCCAGATGAACTACTTAGCCCTGAAAGCCAGGGTAAGAATCCAACAACACACACACACACACACACACACACACACACACACACACACACACACACACACACACACACACACACACACACACACACACACACACACACACACACACACACACACACACACACACACACACACACACTCACTCACTCACACACACACACACACACACACACACACACACACACACACACACACACACACACACACACACACACACACACACACACACGCACACACAGTGCTTTATCAAGTTCTTTTCTCATCAAATAACAAAGTAACCGTTAATCCGTGAATATAGCTAATCTTTTTCTTTTTCTTTTCTCTCAGTACCACATTAGGTGATATAAGTGGATAATGTTACAGGAGGAAGGAAAAAACAAACCATAAATACGCACGCACGCACGCACGCGTGCACGCGTGCACGCACGCACGCACGCACGCACGCACGCACGCACGCACGCGTGCACGCACGCACGCACACACACACACACACACACACACACACACACACACACACACACACACACACACACACACACACACACACACACACATGCATATGGCACAAGGCTGTACAGTATGATGCCTTTGAATGTACTGTATGTGTAATACTCTCAACCTCTTCAGCCGGCCACCTCCAGTGTTGGGCCTTCAGATGACCGAGGAGAGATGAGACTAGCCATACGTTTCCTGCCCCAGATCACCCATAGTGAGGGTCTGTACGCAATCTCACTCTCACCCACCCACTGCTCCCAAAGTAATTAGGAAGTAAATGCAGAGGACAAGTTTCATATATGTGCAAATGTAAAGTGACAAATACCCCAGCAACAACTAAAAAGAGCCTAGTAATTGTTTACCTTTATACCAATACCAATTATATAAGAGGCAATGGAGCTTGTCCATTACAGTTAACGATTTGTCTGCCATTTCTGTTGGGCAGGCACGGCTAAGGACGGCCCTAACACTGGTGAGATTCACATATGGGTGAAAGAATGCAAGAATCTGCCTCTCATCAGAGCCACCATCGACCCATATATTAAATGGTATGCACCAAACATCCTCTGCAAATCATTTGAGGTGATTGTGTATGTACGATGTTAACAGATCTGTCTCGCTCATTTGTTTGTTTTTAAGCTTTGTGCTGCCAGACACAAGCAGGAAGAGCCGTCAGAAGACTCGCGTGCTGCGAAGAACAGTGGATCCAATATTCAACCATACGATGGTGTATGATGGCATCAGGCAGGAGGACCTGACTGATGCTTGTGTGGAGCTAACTGTCTGGGACCGAGACAGACTGGCCAGCAACCTGCTAGGAGGCATGAGACTGGGGCTTGGTACAGGTACTGCTAGAATTGATACACACATCGGACACTGATATGCCAAAACCCTCCAAAATATCTGGATTGATCATATGTATCATAAATATGTTCAGCAGCTGGATTGTTTTATATAAAGCTTTATATCCATTATATACTATACTGTGCTGTTTTCTTTCATTTACCTTAAACCCTATGTATTTTGTTGACCAGGGTTCCTTAGGGGTCTATACTTTACCCCTCCTTGTTTCCCTCTGCACCAAGCCTCTTCACCAGAAATAGCCAATGTACGAGCTCGTAGATCAGCTATTTTCACCAGATAGTCGCCTATTTTCGCCGAATGTTCACGTATTATGACATGCCCAGAAATTAAGGATGCTAGGGTTCATGTGGTTAGTCACACGTTTTAAAATGTTTGTATGTGGATCTGTCTCCCTCTGTAGGCAGAAGTTATGGAGCAGTCGTGGATTGGATGGATTCGACTACATATGAGGTGGCTTTGTGGGAGCGGATGATGGCTTCCCCCAATGAATGGGTGGAGGACGTGCTCCCCTTAAGAATGCTGACCCCTGCCAAAACTGCACTGAAATAAGTTATGACCGACCACCTGCCGCATTTCAAATACTATATTTATAAATATATATTTTGTGTTAATAGCTGCATAATCAGATGTGTTCTATTTTCTACTTAAATACTTTAAAAAAGACACACTTGTAAAATATCTTTATCTACCTAAGCACATCATATAGGAAATATTGTCACTTCAAACACCCTTCACTTAGCTTTACTTGAATACTTGCTTATACTGTACTATACACTGTAAAGTCCTGAGTGTTCATTTAAATCTGTGTATGTTACATTTGTACACTCTGAGATTTAAATGAACACTGAGGACTTTACAGTGTACTTGCCATTATGTAAGGATCTTGCATCTGTGAATAAACTGACAATATTTACTTTGACAGTGCCGATAGTTCATCACAATTTACAGTAAAAATCACACATGACATCATTTCCAGAAGTACATACTGTAATTCACAATGTGTTATATTAACCACAAATGTAATTAAAAGATGCTTTGAGGAACAGTTTTCACAAATAATAATCTTGGAGAAATAAAATGCATCAAGGTGAAACTGAGGTGGATGTTTTGGTCTCTGATGGTTCCTGTAATTCAGGGGTTCTAGAACTTTTCAGCTTGGGACCCAAAATATAAATGTTCTGTCTCCCTGCGACCCAAACGTAATGCATTATGAATCAATGACTTAAGCCCTGTTTAATAGTGAAAATAGCCGAACTACAAGCTCCCTATTTTGGGCATATCTTTATAGGTGAACATTTTCACAAGATAATGTGACAAAAAATAATTTAAAAAGCAGATCTACAAGCTCACAACACATTGCTATGTGACTTATTGTGAGCTTGAAGATCATCTAGTTTTGCACCATTGTACGATTAAAACGATCTAAGTGGTTCCAAGCAGTGGTGTGTTATAGGTGTTTTGGAGGGCATACGATATGCTCAACATGCGCATGGTCGTGGTTACGCTCGTGCGTGGTCAATGGATGAAATGGTTAGAAGCATAGATATATATCTATGGTTAGAAGAGGGCTTAAGCTAACTGCGTCACAACGCACACTGTGCGTCACATGTCTTTAGGAAGGAGACACATTTCTCCAGAACATCAGCCCCACCTGATGGAGACACTCACATATTTGTACAATGCATACACAGTAAATTCCCAGTGTTCGTTTAAGTCTGAGAGTGTACAAATGAATGGTCCATTTAGTTACATTTCTACACTCTTAAGTGTAGTTAAATGGATCAATTAACTATGCTCTAAGTGATTGTTTTTGTTTTTGTAAAAACAACAGCTTTTTGTTAAACGGTTCATATATATTCTGATAGTAATCATTTCTATATAGTGTTCAGCAAGAGAGGGCTCTCCAGCTCTTTAATAAATAGAAACTAAATTTTGTTTTCTTTCATGACTTCCAATTTCACTTGTTTCGAATCCTATTTTCTGTTTCTAAGAAGAACTGGAGAGATGGGGAGACCCCTGTTACACCCCTGTTACACTATATATAAGTTATTACCATCATGTCAGACAGCTTTTCTGATAGAAAGGCTTTTCTGTCAGAAAACCCGACTTTAGCATACAAAATCATGTCAGAGAAGCAAGATTGGTGGTGGCCTAGTGGGTTAGAATGGTAAATTGACAATCTCGTTTGAAATGGCATGCATGGGTTTGATTCTCACTGTGGGTGTCCTTTTTTATTTTCTTCGGTCTGAACACAACACTTATGTTCAACAATGTAGGTGATTTCTGAGAGGCTCAGCATTGAGGTTGAAAAAATAATCAATAAGTATTATGGGCGAGTGTCCGTCGCCATCAGCCAATTTGCCATACAAGCCTACCACAAAAAACATAGTGTTTGTGTTCAAACGGCAGATAAATGAAACAAAAAACATTGCTTGACAGACGAGCAGTGATGGAAAGACTGGGCTTATAGATGGGTTTCCTGTTTGTAAACATGAGAGGATGATGCACGCGCAGTGGAGGGTTGAGCAGTAGAGGGCGCTATTACCCGCAGCAGCTCTAGTCAAATGTACATTCATAAAATAAATGGTCTTCACCGGGTTTAATGAAAGTAGATTAAATGATGCAGTTTGTAATATCTTCTTTACTCAATAAAAATGATTTGTCGGAAGTTGGATCTGTTTGTATATAATAGCAGCATTATGCCTATTATGCCTAAAATAGCAGCATTATGCCTATCTAAATCCCGAAAATAACAACAGAGTGAATGGCGCTTCCGGTTCGTTCTACCACCCGCATGCGCAGATTGCGCACTCTGCTCTGTGATGACGTCGCGCGGAAACCCATCTATGTAGTTGTGTGGCACAGCGGTGCCATAGAGGTATAATATAACTAGAGGGCGGATTGCCCCGCCCCCAGCTATCATTTCAATGAATGTGCTCAGTGGCGTTTTGAAGCACCCGGAAACCTGCCGGAAGTAGAATTATTGGTTCGATTTTGTATCCCCATAGAGTTATGAGCATGCGCACTAGTGTCCTTTTTGCGTTCTACGGCAGCCCGTGTGTCAAGGATTGAACGCGAGATATTTATTAAATACACTCGAGATGCATATTTATATGTAAATGCATATGTATGTATGTATAATATGTTTACATATTTATATGTATAAATATAAATATCTCTCAGCATGTTTTGCGCGTGCATGTATTTCTCCCCGCCTGCAGTTCCAGCTTTGGCCACTGGGGTGGCAGCTTCAATGTTTCTCAGCAACTCTGGGGGCTTGAGCGGTGCACCGAAAATATCTGATCTACAAGCTCACAACGCATCGCAGCGTGATGCATTGTGGGTGTGTGTGCGTGCGTGCGTGCGTGCGTGCGTGCGTGCGTGCGTGCGTGCGTGCGTGCGTGCGTGCGTGCGTGCGTGCGTGCGTGTGTGTGAGAGAGTGAACAGTGGATTAAGTATGTGAATGTGTGGATGAAAGGAGTTCATAGGTCTTTTATATTATGTGGATGGGTGGGGGGTCACTTTACTTCGTATACATCCTTCTTTGTTGTTATCTTTTAATGTGAAACACATTTAGCCTATCAAATGTGCTATACAAATTGAATTTACTTGACTATACCCACATGACGTCTCCTAGCCAGTACGGTTTTGATATACCCCTACTGTAGATAACATGGTTTCTCTAGATTGTTACATCAAATGAGACAGTATTTGAAAGAAAGAAAGAAAACCTCTTTTAACAAGACAAAAGAGATTAATGAACCACCAAACTTATTATTTATTATAATTATTGTTAAATTTGCCAACGACACAGCTATTGTTGGTCTGATTGAGGATGATGAGATAAGCTATCGAAGAACAGTGGATGAGTTTGCTGGTTGGTGCAAGAGTAATTTCCTTCAGTTGAATATTAAGAAAACTAAGGAGGTTATATTTGATTTTAGGAAAAGTGCTCATGATGTACAGTACACCAGCAAATAGTTATTGATGGGGATGGGGTGGCGACTGTGGAGGAATACAAGTATTTGGGCACAACGATTGATTCCAAGCGGACATGGAATTCCAACACTGATGCCATCTATAAGAAAGGTCAGCAGAGGTTGCATTTTATGCGCAGACTGAGACAGTATAATGTGGAAAAAAGTTTGATGGTACTCTTCCATCGATCTTTTATGGAGAGTGCATTGACTTTCTGTTTTGTTTCCTGGTATGGCTCATTATCATTGGTTAATAAGAACAAACTCCATAAAATCATCAATGTATCCAGCAAGATAGCTGGGGTACGACTTGAGAGTATGGCAGTGTATGAGACCCGGGTGCTTAGGAAGGGGAAAGCAATTGCTAGGGATAGAACACACCCGTTATACAGTCAATACCACCTTTTACCATCAGGACGACGGTACACAGTGCCAATGTTGCAGGCTAGGGCTTCAAGATCATTTTGTCCCAACAAGTATAGGACTCCTGAACAAACAGGCCCCATCTCAGTTCTGTGCATAAAATGTAATGTGATGCCTCTTGACTTGAATCATGACTGGTAGCCTTTTCTAGTTTTCACTCTGTAAGAGAGGAGCTGTGTAGCACTAGCAATGTCAATGTATTGTGTGATCTGTCTATGTATTGTGTATCTAATCTATGTTATGTTTTGTGATTTGTTGTATCCTGATGGCTGCTTGGTACAAAATGAATTTCCGCAAGGACAATAAAGTATCTATCTATCTAAACAACCATTACACAAGTCCCACAATCCAATATTGCCCGCACAGTAAGATCCAGAATGTTAATATTCACATTTACACATTTACTTCCAGTGTCACGTGTTTGAGAGTTGTCAACATAGAACATGGTCTAGTCTCAACTGATTACAAAGAATACAATCATTAGTTAAATACTTTAATATGATTTCAACAAAGAATTGGTTACAAAATATATTTCTATGATTCAATCATGATACAATAACGTACAGATTCTGTACACATAACTCCATGTTACTAATCTATATTCTGTGTTTATAGAGATGTCAGCCTACATACTGTCTACTGCCTTGTTACAGTGTTACCTTTGTGAAATGTATATGAGTTTCTCAGCTTGTTTCACTATGACAATTCTAACCATTGTTTCTCCAAACTGACATTTATATATGATATATGAATATGACAGAGTGAGTGTATCTTATTAAGGTCATGCATCACCCTCGGAGTTGGGAGAGAAGAATGGTCTTTGATCTTTAACCACTTAAACCCTGTTTACTTAGCTGACTGGAGTGCCCCAGGGCTATATTAGGGGCCCTCCTGTTTTCACTCTACACAACATCTGAAAATAGCAGATCTACAAGGTCAGGATGCGTCGCGATGTGACTTTGTAGATCTGCTACCTTTTGTCCAACAGCATTGTACCAAATAGGGCTTAAGTGGTTACTGCTGGTTCTTTCTCTTTCTGTGCAGGTAGAGGCCAAGGAAGGCAATAAAGGAGGCAAAGATAACAGCCAGGACGACAACGGTAACAGTCACACCCACCAGTGTGCTACTGTTCTCCTGGGATTTGGAGCCTGGAAGAGCAGAAAAGGAAAGAGACATGAGGAATTTGGACAAAGTTGTTGTACTTTGAGATTATATGTGAACGCAAATTACAGTAGGAAAAGATAATTGTCAGGTACTTTAAAACTGTTGTGTCATCCTTTTTTAAATGATTGGATAATAATATTCATCATAGTACCATGTTGGTTTGTCAGTACTGTTGTATTACCAAATGTCTGTTTACGGCCTTCTAAAAAAAACAAAAACAAAATAGAAATGAGCCAGAGGAATATGTCTTACTTGGCCAAGACCTTAACCGCTAATTTGTTGCTATTGCACGCCTAGTTTAATTAATTTCTGTGTGGACCCCAGGAAGAGTAGCTGCTGCTAAGGTAGTTGCTAATGGGGATCCAAATAAACTAATAAACAAACAATTGTACTTAATGACAGGTATGTACATGTACCACCACTATTTAGCTCAGAAATGAAAGTCAATTTCCTACATATGCTAAAGGTACAGTAGACTACCATGAGGAACTATCACAGCTGGATGACCTGTTGAAAAGTGGAACTAAAGCATGTCCCCAACATATTGAAGGAATGACATTCTATTTTCTGTTCATGATGAACACAATTTGTATTATCACCCTGCTTCACATCTTGGCTCAAAGCAGCCTAATGACAAATTATTACATTATATATATTTACACACACACACACACACACACACACACACACACACACACACACACACACACACACACACACACACACACACACACACACACACACACACACACACACCATGTGGAATCTTACCACGAATAGGTAAAACAGCACCTGTTGAAAAGTGGAACCAAAATATTGTTACAAATGAAGTTCCACTGAGATCATGATCATGAAAGCATCACAATAAATAATTAGTGCAATTGGAGATGGTCTCACCGTCGTTGTTCACAAAGATGGGGGGAGAATTAAGTACCGCTGAGTTTTCAGACACCTCATTGAGATCCCTTTTCCTCCTGGAACTGGGTCCACAGTCCTGGTTACAGGGGAAACGTATTAATGGAATACTTTATTGACATATTTAAAAGCACACTGTGCAACAATTGAATACGCCAAAATGGATAAAGTCACAAAAAAGCCATAGGCTTGTTTTAATTGTGGGGGGAAACTATAGAGATCTTCATGACTTTCCAGCTAGTTGGCAATCAATGCATGTGTGATTTTGTGCTGTAGCCAGATTCTATCCTTAACCACTTTTCAACCTGGCTTCCCTATTTTGTGCATGTCATACTCATAATAGGCAAAAAAAAAGTTAAACAAAATTTGTTTAACTTTTTGGACATTTAATGTCAAAATGTTATCAAATGGTAAAACAAAATAGCAATACAATGTGCTGTGAGCTTGTAGATCAGTAATTTTTGCTATTCATTGTACAACAAAGTACATAGGCAACTCCTAAAGGCAACCCTTATGGAAGACTGTATGTGTGCACCGACTTATGCATTGTTGGGAGAGAATGCGAAAAATGCATTATTTGGAAAGACCGGCTTACACAACAGAGTAAAGGAATGTACATAATGAAATGTGAGATTATTGGGGTATTGCTGTTACTCACAGGCAGCAGGCTGGCACATTTGGTCACTTCACACAGTCTGGTGATACAGTGTAGGTAGAAAGTAGAAACAGTCATGTTCTTGTGTTCCACGAATCTAAAGGCCTCAAATGAGAAGTGTGCGATCTGAGACACTCCATTCAGCTCCACCTTTGTCTGTCCATCCCGGTTGCACCTTTAATGGGAAAAAAGGTGTGAGTCATTGTGTGTTGGGAGTGGCAAGGAACACACGGTTCTCTCAGAAGTAAGTTTTAGTCTACAGGTTTTCATGAGTGATATAGAGACTCACCCGACAAAAAGGTCATAGTACGTGCTGTTTGAGGGTAAAGGACTTGTGGTTGCATAACATCTGTCTAGCAGCACATTGAACCTTCATACAAGTACAAAAATATGTTAAGAATATCATGTTCGACACTTTTGTAAGATGAAGATCAAATGTAACGCTGCCAGCTCTACCTGTCTGTAAGATTAGCAGCCTTAATTCCCACATAAATCTTGGTCTTCAGATTGAGCCCATTGTCCGGCACTTTGAGTGGCACAGAATATCCAGGGTCCTGTTTTGTAGAAAAGTAAGAACT